>NW_025335941.1:5060333-5343442 GCF_004798865.1 Varanus komodoensis | reverse complement strand
AACATTTTTATGCCGCCCCATTCGCCGAAGCCTCGGGGCGGCTTACAACAATAAGTTAGATCATTAAAATGTATACATTAAAATAAAATACAAATATACAATATAAAATAAGCCGCCCTGGCCAGATAAAATTCAATAATATTAACATTTAAAATGCTGCTTAAATAAAAAGGTCTTCGCCTGGCGCCGAAAAACAAATAACGATGGCGCCAGGCGGACCTCTCTGGGGAGCGCATTCCATAACTTAGGCGCCACCGCTGAGAAAGCCCTCCTCCGAGTAACCACCCTCCTAACTTCTTTCATGGAGGGCTCCCGGAGAAGGGCCTCTCCCGCCGATCTCAGGGGGCTAAACTTAGTGTGCTTCCTAAAGTCCCCTATACCACTCCTTTCCCATTTGCAGCTCACGCATGATGGAACAGATGCAAACATGAAAGAAAGACCCTAGTGTCCAGGTACTGTTAGTGGGCTTGAATCTTGTTTTGGGGAAAAATAAACAGCCTCTTACATTTCTTTTTCATATATTTGATTTCTGAGATGATGGTATTATAACCACTAGGATGTAATAATGGACACTTTGAGTTAAACATTAAAGATACACTCAGCTTCACAGTATAAAGCCCTAAATTCCACAGGATTGTGACTTTTTAAAATTTTCTAACACTTGTCACTGCACTGAATGGAAAGCTACCTTTGAAAGACAGGAAAGTTTCAAAGCATTTTGTGATGCAACTTTGCAGGGTGATGACTTCATTAAATATGAAACAAACTACTTAATAGGAACCGGTTAACACACATAAAGCTTCTTTGAGGGTGACAGGACGTCCGCTAACCAACCCATGTTTTTTGAAGTAGACGTGCTGAAATTATTTCAAAAGCAGTAGAACCTGCCAATGCTACTTTTAAAAAAATATATGTATTGGCTTATTTAATGTTAGCATTAAATAACGTTAGCATTCTGGAAGCTTTGGGCACAAAGCTTTTAAATGCTTTTAAATCCCATCAATTTCAAGGAAAACATTTAAGTCATGCTAGCGCATTCTCCTGCTTTTATTTACATAGGGAGAAAAACTGCTTTGTATTGCATAGAGAGTCAGTATTATTGAACAATTCAATATGTTATCATAAACTGTTTGCTGGGATCAGAAACCTAGCCTGCAGCATAACATTTAGGTTTGAAGAATTAGGAAACATCTGGAATTGTTAGGGTAGCTGTTTATGAACATTTTTGTTTTACAGTGATACAGATCTAATTTGGCTTTAGAATGGTTCCCTATTTACATTTCCCTCCCTCCTTGTTGAATTTTTGTGAAAATAATAAAAGAAGGGCATTATTTATAATCCACAGCTAAGCAGGCTCCTTAATACAAATTCATGGCCAGGCATACCACATTTAATTAAGGTTAGCAATTCTTTTTATGCCATTCTGTTCTATTTTTATTGTGCTGTTTAAAAGTGGTTTCAAGATCATGGAATTTTTATCTTGATTTTAATGGGTGGTGGTGGATGGAACATTTCCATCATGCATTATGGGGAAGGGAAGGGAAGGGAAGGGAAGGGAAGGGAGACTAGTGGTATTAATCTTTTTGTGTAAGTGGATTCCTGATACTTGGCAATGCAGACTAAATCAGATGATTGCACCTCTGGATATCCTGAACTGTTTAGTCATACATTCAGAGGGCATTAAAAATAAAATAGAAAAAAATAGAAGGGTGGTGATAGTGTATACAGAATAATCTCAAAAGGATTAAGAGGGTTTTTTTACTGAAATAATCATTATATAACATAATTAAAGCAATTGATTTTATTCAGCACTGAAAGCTTCACAAAATCATAGTTCAAGCCCATCCAGGACAGAACGATGCATGTACAGACACAGTGTAATTCCTAATTTAGATAGAAGATCCTCTTTAAGCTAATTTTCATACTTTTGAATATTATGTGTGGAGTTTTGTGACTGACTTTTAGTATGTTTCTGAGGAAAAAGTCATATTCAGACCTATTACTTAAGTGCATTTTGATAGAAGTGGAGAACTTAAATGTGGACATTTGGGTATTATACATGGCTTGCTTCCAACAGAGTTGTGATTAAGCCTTTGAAAATGGCTAATGTAAGCACAGCAAAGTGGAAAGGACTGTGTGTGTGCTTAAATATATATAGCAGCAAACTAGGAATTCAAAATGCTTTGAGGAGAGGGAAAGCTTTGTCCTTCCTGTGAATCTTTTGCGATGGAAGTATCCAAAAGATCACTTCCTCTTATTAGCTACACCTTTTGATCTATTCAGAGGATTCCATATTATTTTCCCACATAAGAAAGTAACACCTGCATTTGGAATGAATAAATAAATATGGAATCTCCAGGATCAGAGATCTAGCTGATCTCAACACACTTAAAGAGGAAGAGATATGCCTCATATGAAAGATTGCAAATGTAGGTCCACTCTTATAGGAACTTTTTCTCCGCAAATACACTCAGGCTGTGATCATACAGGGACACACGTGGGAGCCACTGTCTTGTGATGCTATCCCATGTATGCATGATTAGAGCTACCATATAGGAAAGGCCAATCTTTTGAAATAGAGCTGCTTAGTAACAGGCTCTTTTATTTCTGTACCTTTCCCATTTATCCATTAAGAGTTTTTTCCCTGTATCTAAGTGGTGCCTGCGTGGAGAAGGGGTGATCAGATTGGAGCATCCACATAATTGTTCCTGCCCACAAGCATAGCCATGTGAGATAGCACTACAAGGCAGTGACTTCTACAGAATTTGGTGTCCCTTTTTTACTTTAGGCTAACAGGTACCAGGTTTGCAGCTATGTTTTGTAATCCTGAAGATTATTAGTGATTCCTTTATTAACCCTTTTTCCACAGGTTTTCCTGCCATTATTGAATACACATAAAGTAAAATGAAACCAGCCTTAGCAAGTTCTGCTTTTAGTAAAATATCTTGGCACATTAAGCAATGCTTCTTAATACATTGAGATTAAGAGGACAAGATCTATGCTGGATCATACCAAAGGGCCATCTAGTCCTGCATTCCATTTGCATGGTGACGGACCAAATGCCTATGGGAAGCTTACAATCCTCTTCACCCGCAACTGACTCTCAGACACACCACCTCTGATATGGGAGATAATACATAGTAATCATTATGAGTAGCTATTGATAGCCTTAGGAATTTGCTTTTTTCCCATTTTAAAGCCATCAAAGTAGGTGGCCATCACTACATTTTATGCCAGCTTAAAGAGGAAGGTAAATGTGTTTTCGTTTTTTTTATTCCCTGCCTCCACATAGTCTCTTAAGACTCTCAAGACAAGGCTTAAATTCTATTTATTGGCATCTTCTTTTTTAGGTTCAGTTGTGAGTCATTCAGCAATCTTCCAGGGATTTTGTTTCTTGATTTATCTGTTGGCTTCCACAATCACTGGTGTGTCCATATCAGCTCCAACTGCTGGTCTAATAAACCAACCAAGTCTTAGTTTAAATCCTATGCTTACAGGGCTGGATGGCAAGACCATAAGGCAGATAAAACTAACTACAAGGTGGTAAGCATGTACTGTTGAGATCATTTCCAATAGTAGCTGAAAGTGAAGTGCTTTATTGCTGTTTGTAACACAAGGTGGTTGTCCTGAAATTATTTCCTCATTCATCTTTTTATTAAGCCTTGAAACCCAAACCCATGGTGAAATTTAAAATGCTACTGTGTGCTACTAAGAAAATTCAGTTGGCCTTATCTGTTCCCATATCTCTGCTATCAGCGCTCACGTGCACTTATGATTAGACTTTGGAATTCATTTTCTCCCCAGCTCAACCTGAATCTACATTCCAGTACTAAACACATTAATTTATAAATTATTTCTGTTGGTTTTATTGTTCTTTACTTTCATACTAGGCTTAGGATCAGAGTGTTAATCAGTTGTAACAAATACGTTTGTGCAATTAGAATTGCAAACTATTATAGCTTGGCACTTTTTATGACTGAAGCTCTTTGGCAATGTGTCATAACAATCATTATTGGCTGCTATTAAGTGTTTAGCTGTCAGGTTTGAATGGTTGAAATGGCATCATGCAGCCATTTATTTTCAGTGCCTATAGATGCTCATTAGGCAGTGGCTTATATAATAGCTGACATTCGTTCACACAAAAAGCACACATTGTACTACTGACACTTCATATTCCTGTTGCCTTTTTCAATGCAAGTACAGGCAAATAAATAGAAACTGTTATTTTAAGCACTGGCAGTAATTTTTCCCCCTCAGGACATGCTATCTTAGTAAAATTGTGCAACAGTGCCCACAGCCATATGGTACAGATAATTCACGTCAAACTATTTTACACCATTTAATTCCGCCAAGACTTTTCTTTATCCTTCAGAGAGTAGCCATAATCTTAGGCAGTAAACTCACTTTATACTCTTAAAAATGCATCCTCCCAAAAATATACTTCATTTTTTTCTGGCACAACATTCAATTACTCGTATTTATTTGACAAGGGGAACATTATTAGGTGTTCTTTTTTATAAATATATATTCACATCTCAGCACTGATTGCTAACAGATTGTAACTGCATGTTTGCAGGAAAAAAGGATCCAAGGATATCCTCTCCATTTGTCAGCCCTTTTTCACATGTATTCTATGAACCATATTCACACACATCATTGCAAAGCTTTTGACAAATAACCTGGCAACACAGCCGGTCAGATTACCACTGTTACCTAGGTAACAATCAGAGTCACAGAAGAAAGCTGGACAAAGGCCATGTTTCTTTTATTGCCTAATTACTTTGAGTTGTCACAAATAGCTCAAATACAACAATGGCTGAAAGACTATGGCATGAGCAGTGTGAGTAATGATCATTCAATAGCTCACCAGCAGTTTGTTTATGGATGGTGTGGAGAGTTCACAAGCATATGCTGTCCTCTGAGACCATTTTTTGGACAGTCATGGGCACCTTGCTGCTGCTGTCACCATCGTGCCTCCACCAAGCCCGATTCTGCTGAGAAAGAGAGAACATGGGATGGCTGTTAATGTATGCCCTGAGCTTGATCTGAAACACTTGTGGGAGGACAGACTTCAGTAGCAACGGCCCTGATCAAGATGGCTGGGCTCAGTGTACAGTCTCTCTCCCTCTCATGATTCCTCTCTTTCTCTCTGCGTGTGCACATGTGTGCTCACATGCATTCATGTGTTTTTTATGTGAATGTGTTTCTGTATGTGCATACATTTACCTATATGTGTATCATGTGTCTGTGTTCACAATCCTCACCCACTTGTACCACCCCTACTCCAAAATAGGACAGAGTTCTACAAGAAGCAATGTGCCCCTGCAGAAATTCTCCCACCCTAACCCGAACCCTTACATGGAGTAAGCATGTACAACAGTGTAAGGCTCCTTCTTGTAGAGCTGGAGTTCTTCTTCTGAAATGTGAGCAAGTGACAGTAGGAGCTGTACCTTGCTAGCTTTCCTCACCTCCATCATCTTCTCTTAATTTAGATGTACAGCTGCATATTTTCTCAAGCATGCAAGTTTTTTCCTTTTTTATAATAGCCTTCAGAGGATGGTTCAGAAATGTTCAACTGCCTAAATATCCAATAAACTAGCCTGCTGACTGGTTTGATTCTGTGGGACAAAAGCCCATACAAACCATCTGATCATCATGCTTCCTCATGATGAGATTTAAAACTGTGCTGGGTTACATGCAATATGTACTGTGCTAAGCTAGTACTGCCTTCTTTTTTATAGGCTCTTGTCCTGAAAATGCACACTTAGAAAGTGCTTATTGGGATAAATTTAGAAGTTTAAGCTTTCCTTTGCATGGTAATAATTGGTAGGAAAAGCTTAATGTCCTTAACTTCTTTGACATGCTGATGAGAATGACACAGGAGAAGACCCTGGTAGAAATTAAGATGGCTACTTAGCTCAGGCACGTTTGCAGCCCACTAGAGAGTCATGTCACAATTATTTAGTTCTTAATAAGTATACTGAGGATTTCCACCTTACTTAAAGTTAGGCTCCATTTGAAATCAGTTTAACTGACACAAAGAAAGGTGCTTCGAAGAGAAGATCACAGGGATGACACAATTAGGAGTAATATTTTGTAGTTGCATTTGCTTGCGAATATAATCCTATTAGGTGTGTGCGTGAATGCATATATGAGTTTCTTATTGTTCCTAAAGAGAAACCTCCTTTAGTCAGCATAGACAAATTGTTGATTCAAAATGGAAACTCTCCTGCCTCCCAAACTGAATAAAGCTTCAAGGTGGACCTTGCCGCTTAAAGGCCAATCACCTGGAGTGGATACTTGTCAACTGGTCCACCCTCTTAACCCGATGCTGTATTATTGGATTAATGATGTTGAGTTCACCCATCTCATTAAACTTTCCCACAGTATGTGAAACATTCTCAGTGACTACCTGGCTTGGAAAGTCAGGCTCCTTCTCCATTTCTGAAGCAGAATTCAACTCAACAGCTTTTGAAGGCTCTACTTTAGCAGACGTAGGACCAATCCCTATGGAGATATTACAAGAAATCTGGTAACATATAGCTAAGAAGTGATTCAGAGGCAAAATATTATGTGACATTGATTTTAAATAGTCGTTCATAGAAACCAATATTGCCTGATCATCAATTTGGAAACCCTACAGCAAAGGTACGATATTCTTGGTTCTGAACAGAACTTTGTATGGGAAGGATCTTCAGCTGTTCTTTTCCCTATCACCTCTTTATTTTACAGCCATTTCACCTGAAACCTCATTTCATGCAGCAATAATTAGAACATGAGTAGAGCCATGCTGGATCAGGCTAAGGCTCCATCCAGTATGGCATTTTGCTGTTATAGCATCTGACCACAGAAAACCCCAAACAGGACTTGAGTGCAACAGCACTCTCACACCCATGCTTCCCAGCAACTACTGCAGATGGACTGTACTATACTCTGATACTGAGGTAGAGCCATCAGTATAGCCACTAATAGACTTTTCCACCATGAAATCCCCTTTTAAAACCATCCATTTGGGGGCCATCCCTACATTTTGTGGAAGTTAATTTTATTGTTAACCATGTGCTGCATGAAAAAGTATGCCTATTCCTTAATCTTCAATCAATTGGCTTCATGATATGACTTTGGGTTAGACTGAGAAAGGAAAATATTTTCACTATCCACTTTTTCCACATCATGCATAATTTTGTACACCTCTATCATGCCTCCTTTTACTTTTCTTTCCACTTAAACCAAATAATCCAAGTTGTTGGGACCTTTTCTTATAGACAAGTTACTTTGGCACTGTGATCATTTAGTTTTTTCTTTACCATTTCCAACTCCAATTCCAGTTTGAATTGTATGAGTCCTTTTGCTTCTTTCTGCTTCTTTTCCAACTCTGAGGTGTTGAACAGTAGGATACATCCCAAACTGTAAGTGAAGCTGGTGAAAGGGGCACATAGCAACTCAGTCCTGCTGGTTGGAACACATGATTAGCCAGAGAAAGGAAGGCAATATCCTCTTTTGAACCACACTCCTTCCATGCATACTTTTAGCTCAAGATGTACCAGCCACTCCCCACTGAGAACATGTCAGCAGACTCATGATAGTATGGAAGCTCTGGGTTTTCGAACAGGTGCCATCTTAGATACCTGCAACATTGAAACAGAGGAAGGAGAGTGGTCTGATGTAAATCGTGTACCTTTGTTGCTTGTTGCATGTGCTGCTGGATTGCAAGGGGGTGGATTAGATGTCCTCCATCTAAGGTTATGAGTAGGTTGTGCAAATAATGTGATAAAATAATGTGATAAAGGGTTGGGATTGGGGGAAGGGATCCTCCCCTCACCACTTGGCAGTCATTACTATCTTGGTGTAAGTCACCAAGTAAAGTAATTATATGAAAAGTAAAATCAAAGCTCCAGCTACACAGCTGTGTACTTATCCCTTCTTTTGATGTCAGCCAACACAGTTATCCAAAGACTGTTCACCATATTATGAATTCATGATGCAGGGATACTCAGAAAAACAATACATGCATTTGTTCCCACTTGGTACCACTTGTAGCTGCATGCATTGTTTTGGTAAGACCTGAAAGTGGATATTATTTTGTTGTTCTGCAATCCTAAACTCTCTTTCTGTATAAATATTGTCACAGTACTTCTAATATATCTGTAGTAGTGCTTCTTTGTAGTCCTTCATTTTCAAGAAGGCAATATATATTTTCTGTTCCCTGTGCCATATACTATATATGGGGCTTCTAACTTTTATGATTTGATATTGCAATCATTTATATTTGCAAGTGGCTCTAGTGACTTGCATGTTATTTATATTCATATACAATGTAACATTGCCAGGAAAGGAAAGGGAAGTCATTGTAACAGTAATAAATATAGTTGTATTTTAGTACAACTATGAAAAGAATTCTTATTTCATAGAGCTGAGTCTTCCAAATATTCTATTTTATTTACGTGAAGGTATCTGGATCACAGGAAGGCCCTGAATACTTATGCTTCCCACCTTTACACAACTGTGAAAAGCAAACGGTGTTACAACATTGCTAGAAAGCAATAATAGAAACTGGAGTGAACATGACATCAATATATTGTTGTTAACTATTCCTCACTCTTGGTTTCTTAAGTGCTTGCATAATGTGGCAATAATGTTTAAGTCTTATGAACATTGTGTGTGTATTAAATATGAACTCATGCACAAATGGTATTATTATTTACATACACAGCCCTAAACAACTTCCCTGAAAAACTAACTTGAAAGCTCATATCCCCTATGAGTAGAACCATTAGACTAATATAGCCTTCCGGGCAGGCCTTGTCATCCATGCCACACCCAGTTTCCTATCTGACATGAACAGATAGTGATATGTGAGGTGTGTGTGTGTGTTGAAAATCTGAAGGATTTACATGATTTGTTGCCCTGGAGTCTCATCTGTTAGCCTTCAGTTGACATTGACTTGTGTAAGTCCAGCCAGCTTGCAAACTTCAGTGCAGAGACTGATCCTACTCCTCCTGTAGAAGAGCCAGCAAAGGATGTGGAATCAGATTCTGAGCCAGATGAAAAAGTGAAATGCCAAGCCAGCAGGCCTACATGTAAGCCAAGTAGTAACTGAGAATCAGACAGTTTCAAATTCTGTGGGTAGGTTTAGTGAGCAAGCTGATATCAGGGGTAGAATATTCTAGCTGTGCCTAGGTTTTTGTTATCGTCTTCTATTCTCTGCTTTCATACTTTTATGTTAAAGCAGGTCAGCTTTAATAGAATAAAGTCTTTTAGTTATAAACCTTTTGTCTTTGCTGACGTTGTTTTTAAACTGAATACTTTTTTTCCTTCCAACCCAAAAGGAATCATTTCCACTCTTAGGGTGGTTTGTGATGCTTAAGGGTCAATCATCAAGAAATCTGACACTTCTCAGTTGGTCTGTCCTTTTTACCTCTATTGTACAATTGAATTGTTGATGTCCAATCTCTAGATGTTCAATCAAGATGCTACTAACTCAAAATGGGCTTGTTACCCTCAACCACCTGTTTTATCTCTGCATCAATTGCTCTTTGCATTTCAGTAAGCTTTCCAATCTCACCTTGTCTTCTAGCTCTGATTCTGAATCTGCATCTTCAAAGGCTCCATTAGATGAGAAGAGGACCCAGTTCCCACAGTGCTTTCTTTCCAGTATAGCTTTCTGTTTATGATATATCAGCCACCATTAATCAGCAGTATTATGCTTTTAAAGATATAAGTTTTGTAATACATGGTAAACTATTTTGGGATTTTTTTTATCATGGTAAGTGATACACACATATATATACACACATAGGCATGAATGAATGAATGAAGTCATCCAGCACCTGTTTTCATACATTCATTTGACTTGTGCTACATATTTCTACCAGAAATGGCACTCAAGCGGACAGGTTTTTCATTCCTGCTATAATACCTTAATGAGTAAACAAATTCTTTGTTCAGTAGATTGATCCTATTCATATATGTAATTGTTGCTCCAATGAGGGCTGGATCAGGACTGAACCTTAAGTAGGAATTCCTTTCCTTTAGACTGGTTAGCTCTAGTTAGCTTAGTCCATACCTCTGTAAGGACTAAGGCTTCATCTTGGAAAAGAGACAAGCCTATTTTAACAGCTTCTCTCTGAGGCAAAGTGGAAACAGCCTCAATCTGCAGCAACATAATTTTCTTCATGCTTGGAGTCCTCAGAGTCTGAAGAAGACAAAGCAATCTGCTTCTCTGAACACAGGGGGACCAACTCCTCATATTTTTCTGAGAAACTAGGGCACATGGACTTAAAAGCCTCATGATGCCTTTCCATGTTCAAATCCTTTTTGTGGACTATTAACTCTGAAGCCTTCTTTGAGGGGGGAGAGTGTTCGGATCCTCTGAGGATGACAGTTAGGTTCTGGGTTTATGACAGCCTCTTATAGACAAACAATATTCTACTTCTGAGCATGAGATTATTTAGCCTTTGGGACAGCATTCCCCTACCTGAAGTTTTCCACTAGAACTCCCAGCATTCCAGTCCATTCAAAGCATCTGGTAACCACCAGGGGAAGGGACATTTGTCTTAACCCCGGAAAAAGCTAGATGTTCATGTTCGCAATTCAGAATGTACCTGTGCTGTCTCCTTGATCACTGCAGAAGCATGCATTTTGTGCTTCTGCCATCTTTCTTTGCTGGTGGAGAAATTCTGCAATATCTTCTTGTAGTTCAATCCAGTGCTTCAATCAGCTATACAACAAATATCTACATTAATAAGGAAAAACAATGGTTTAAATGAATTATGTCTGTCACCTTCACACATTAAATATAAAACTGGAAATTATTAGTAAACAATGTAACTGTCAATAACAACGGCCAGACTAGGAAGTGGTATTCTGAAGCGCCTTCCAGTTCCTTATGTTTTATGCTGCTGATAGCTACTTGCGGGCTACTAACCCTTCCGATGTTTTGGCCTATAACTTTCATCTGCCAATGGCTAATGGGGAGAGATCATAACAGTTATAGGCTAAAACATCTGGAGGACAACATTTCTCCAGCCTTGTTTGATGGGATGGAGCCAGATATGTTAGTAGTTTTGGGGCTAGGAGACTGATTGTTCATACATTAGTAGATGTGATGAAAGCTATTGAGTTAAAGTTGTTTACATATTTAGGCCTGTGCTACTGGACTGATGGAAGCAGATTTTCTTACTGCTGTTTCCCACAGCAGCCCTTCCAGTATTTTGAAAATGCTATACAAAGGATTGAAAGACCCTGCTGGATGGGATGGGAAGGAGATTCCTAATTTAGAACACATATCTTCTGTGAGTGAAGTTGTGGATACTGATTTTCAGGGATTTCTCCTTGTTTTTTGCCTTACAGATCAAAAATCTCTTTCTACTAATTCAGCCCAATCTGGATCCAACTTTGCCTCTATAACCTACATAGCATGTAATCATGTTCATGGGGCCATTACAATGAACAACATATCCAGGGCAATGTAAACCTTGGCCAAATTCAGTATGTTGACTTTGTAAGCAGTTCTGTTAATGGTAATAAACCCATGTTTTCATTTGTAGGAATCTTATAGTTTTACTCCCCCGCTCCTAAAAAGAATTGTTGTTTGTATAATACTAGCAACTCAGCTCAACAGAAGTGTTATGCTGAACTTGAGGACTTGTATGAATCTATGTGTCTTTGTTGTCCATGAGATATGAATTTTGTTTATGCCTAAGAAGAAGATAGATTAGGCCATGCCTTATGTTATAGCTCCTTATTTATGCTGCTTAAATTTATTTTAATGTATGCAAGAAAGCAAGCAGAAAGCAGCCCCAATATGTGAATTGTTATCATATACGTTTGAAATATATTTATACTCTGCTTAAGCTTAGGAATGGACTTTAAGGACAAGTTTGGAATTCTGGTTTTGACTTTGATGTGGAATTAGTGGGTAAACAAAGAGGGGGAATGCATTTTCCAGGGCTGTTCAAACTGCCATATCTTTTATACTCACAATGAGCATTGGGATCCTTTAATCGCTTTCTTAGCACAAGCAAGAAAATAAGTCATTGGCTATTATTTGTAATCCATTGTAAGATTTAAGACAGAGTTATTTAAACAAGTCATAGAATGAAGGCACTCCTCCAGGTTGAGGCCCTCCAGGTGTTTTTGGATTACTGTTCCCACAATTCCAGTGACTATGCTGACTAGCATAGATGAGAAGGCAACATGTTTTGCAAAAGACAATCATGCTAGGGAAATTTGAAGGAAAAAGATGAAGAGGAAGGCCAAATATGAGATGGCTTGTCTCCATAAAGGAATGTGCAGCCTTGGATTTACATAAGCTGAGCAGGGCTGTCATGATTTTGGAGAGTTTCCATTCATAGGGTCACCATAATTTGTAGACAACTTGATGGCATATAGCAACAACAAATGCTGCCTGGGGGAGTAGCAATATCCAAAGGGTCCAAGTACCCCACCATTGACATTTTCTGATGATGTTCCTGATCTGAGAAATACTTTCATTTCGGATAGCCTTCTTGTATCCTGCCTGCCATCTCCTCTTCCATGTGGCATTAGAAGACCATTAACACTGTTGTGACATGGCTATATTTTAATTTATGCTGCATTATGATGGGCGCTCCTAATTCCTAAAACTAGAAAGTTTAGAAACCCCATACAAATATTATGCAGATGGGATCTTCTGTGTTTAAATCTGAATATGCACTGCCAAGGGTTTCCTCCATTTGTGCTATTGAGAGCTGAGGTTCCTGCTTCAAGCAGCCACAGCCCATTTTCCTGGCAAACTTTATCGTTCCCAAGAACAAAGCACCCAAAATGGATCTCTGAGCATGCGCACAGCAATTTGCTGAACCCAATCTAGTGTGCATCTCCTTATGAACATAACAGGGCTCATTCACCTTGGAAGATGCTTTCTGAAGGTTAGCACACCTCCTCTTCTCACACTGCTCATTCAGTTGGTCCTCCCAACTATGCTGATGCCTCACAATGGGGTAGAAAGTGAGCAGGTTGAGGGGAGGATGGTCTGTGCCTGAATTATCCTCATCCTCAGAAACCCCTCCCACTGACTCTATTTCTTGGTCATTCCCGGAAACTGCCTGGCTCAGTGAAACATCTGCCCTTAAGATAATCACCTCTGCCTCTCTTCTCTCACTTTCTTGACCTAGCCCATCTTCCCCAATCTCACTGTAATTATTTTCACATTCCAATTCCGAATTATCTGGTAGGCAACTAGCAGTCTATGAGAACGATTGCCCAAGAACACCATCCTTCACACTCCCTTAAGGTTCTGCTTTAAAATAAAAACAAAACCCCTTCCCTAGTCTGTTTTGGAACAAAGTTGGTTTAGCAATAGGCTGCTTGTTGTACAACATTTGGCAGTTGGGTGAGAAATGATTAAAAATGATAATATTCTGTAGCCACTCTTCTCAAGAAAGGCAAGATAAAGATTCCAATACTAAAGGAAAACAGTATTCTGAAATTCATGCTGATAGCTCATATATTATTTAAAATGAGACAACAATTTTGTTTTTAAGGCATTTCTGTGAGGCATATTATATCTTTGAACAAAAGTTGAAAGCACTGCCTTTCCTAGAACTGATTGTATCTGGCTATTCATTTAAAATAAGTAATTGTG
Source organism: Varanus komodoensis (assembly GCF_004798865.1). NCBI lineage: Eukaryota > Metazoa > Chordata > Lepidosauria > Squamata > Varanidae > Varanus > Varanus komodoensis. The sequence continues at coordinate 5,329,815 of NW_025335941.1, read as the reverse complement.
TGGTGTAGAACATATAAGCAATAGCAATATAAGTTGCATCCAATTTTGCTTCAATGAATATATTATTGCCTTTTTATTTTAACTTTTCCCCCAGTAGGCAGCAGAATTGTTTATGCTGTCCTAATGCAGCTAAAGCTGAATTTCTAATGAGAATGTGATTCTTAGCATTTGACTAGTCATCTTTACTTTCCTCTCAGTAGAATATATGAGGTTTAAAGATGAGTAATCATAAGGTAAAATGGTTCTTAACTCTCATATTGGTGCTTAACTTATACAGTGGTTAGAGGGAAAACAAAATTCTACATAACCATAAGTGATTAAAATTTCAAAATTTAAAACATTTTGAATTTCAGTTTTTAAAATTTCATTGTTGACATTTGTCTTAGAGTGCTTTGATGAAATGTAGTTGATTTGATTTTCAATATAATGCATAAACTTAATATCTAAAATTCCTGATAACAGCATAATTTTAAAAAGCTAAACTGGAAGAATATAGCCTTGGTTTTTCGAAGCACTTCAAGATATTTTTGCTACAGAACATTTTCACCAAAGTTTAATTTTACTTAGGTAAGGTCTATCTAGAGTCACTGAATATTTGTCAGACCTTTTATCAATGCAACCACTATATCTTGGTTTCTGTACATTGTGACATGAAACTTTTATCTCAAGTTGAATATGTGAAGGTAGAAAATGGATTGAATCATTTCTTTCTATAGAAACTTCATATGATTACAAGCAGGGGTGTGTGTGCGTGTACAGACAAGATTTTCTGAATTACTGTTTCTTTGGAAAAAAAGCCACTCTATATGAATGTGTGGCATGTGTGAACTTGTAGCATGTGGCCTCTGCCATATCTTCTGCCATAGAGTGTTTCAGGTGCTGATATAACCTGGCTTGGCCCAGATTCTAGGAATCCCATGAGGTTACATTAAGCACATGAGCTAGCCCATGTTTCTAGCACACATTATTTTGAAGCTACGTCTAATGTGCTGTTCAGTAAGAAGACAATATGCTCCTGCCTTCTAGTGTTCCATTTACTAAACAGAAGCTATTGTTCATCACTGACAAATGAAAAGCAACCAAAATAATTCTGCAGACTAGCTAGGACTTGTCATAGGGAAACTTGATCCTACTAAATTGCATGTGATAATGATTCTCTAGGCTGGTGATAATGTCTTATAATCAAAGTATTATCTCAAATGTATTATGTAATAATTCTTAATTATTTTAAATTGTATATATAATAAGAAAAGTACAACTTTTCTGCTTGGAATTCTTTGATAACTGGACAAGAAATTATAGCTATTATTATTATGCACAAATACACATACCTTTAAATGATGTATGTAATAACGATGCCTGGCCAGTTTTTTTTTTAAATTGAGATGATGCACATGTTCTCCATTCTTAATATCATAGCTGTAACTGCAGCATTATCAGTCTGCTGCTGAAGGTTGAGAAAGTTAGATGGAGTTGGTTCATGGTCTCATCTTTTATGGGCCTAACCAGTTTAGACTGAATGTACCACTTAAAATCAATCCAAGGTTCCCCATTATCTAAGGGAACACCGTATCTTGACCTCCTTTGCTGTGCCACAGGGGACTCTGCATTAAACTTCTACATAATATTTTGGCTAAAGTGGCTATATCGGGAGCAGTAGCTGGACTGCGCAGCACATGACTGTTACTGAATATGGTACATACACAAGCTTTTGGACCATCTCAAGACACACATTAATCAAATGATCCTTCTAATATCGGCAATCATGTTACTTGAGAAATAGTTCACTCCACCCCTCAAAATGTGTGTAGACATATGAACAGTGAGGAATGTATTAAACATAGGCACACATTTAAAATGTACAATCATTACTCTAGGGGAAGTAACTGGTTAGGATAATTGTACCTGAAATACAAGCATCTCAGTCAGAATTTTCAAAGCCTGAAAAGGGAAGTATATTTTGGGGGGATTGACATTGTTCTTTCAGAGGGTAACTGGAGATTTAAACTAGGCTGAGGATATGTGTAGGATGGGTTTGTCAGTGTGAGAAGCCAGAAAGGTCGGGGTAAGGTAAATCCAAGTCCCTAACACATTTAAGAAAGGTTTTAAATGAGTGTTAAAAATCATCGTGGAAGAAAGGGGCTAGGAAAGGTTTGTCCAGAGTAGAGAGCATGGATTTCCCAGCCATTCAGTCCTGTGCTTCTGTATTGTTCCATTAGAGAAAATCTTTGTGTTTATTATGCATACTGAGTAGAAGAGATTTAGTAGTTCCCATTTATGTTGTTGTACACTCTGGAAGAATGTCAGTGAATTAATTCAAGAATCCAGTTATAATCCTGCCCCAAAGAATAAGGTTAGATTCTGAAATATATTCAAGGAGACTATCACTTACATTGGTGGTCAGTACCCGAGAATATTTACATTCTTTTCAGTTCTTATTATTATACCAAAACCGATTAGGGAAAAATTTCCCTCTGGGTGATGTAGCATAATAAAATTTTCTACATTACCTGCACCCATTTCCCATTCCCTATTAATATTTATGTACTGGATTGCTTTATAGAAGGGTAATGTACATTTGATCTCAAATGCACAATAGAAATTGCCCAATTCCTGCTAAAATAAGAAAATTGCAATTATTTGCACGTGATTTTTTCAAAAGTTGGTGAGCCTCCAAAATGCCACTTGTGCAGTTATGAGGGGCTGTCAGTGGAGACTATGAAGACTATGAAAATGGACTTTGGGGGGGAATGGAGGAATGGAGGGCAAGAGAGGAATGTGGGAGAAGCTGTGGTAAGCAAGAAAATCTCCCTGGAACCTGGCTGGTGGACTAAGGGGGAAGGAGATGGTGACATTCTACAATGCAACTAATAATTGACAGCCACACTGTGGGCTGTTCTTTTAAAAATCTAGCTCATGAATTCACTATGAGTTATGGCCAAGGTAGATGGGCATGATTTGCAAGCCATCTATTGTTCAGAACATTTGAGCAAAAACAGAACAAACAGCAAATCTATTTGAATATAGAATAATCCACATCACACAATTGAAGCAGTCATCATATGTTCCACTGGCACTGTACAGATCTCACACTCAAATACTTGCTTGATCCCTGCCTTCATATATTCTACATTCATTGAGAGGACGAGTCAAGAGTTGGAGAGGAGCAATATAGGCCCTTCAGAATGCAGTCTCCAAGTTGGCAACAACACCTGAACAGGCAGAGAAACAACTGAGTACAGCATGCAACAACATCCAAGTACATTTAAATGTAGCAAATCCTGACAATTCTCTGCCCAAGCCTTGGAGGTAGCAGGATGGCACTTTTTGTGCACAAACTCCAAGAAACTATGAAAGTAAATTGTCATGTGTGAACTGGTTCTCAAACTCTTGCAAAAAAGGTTCAGGAAAAAATAGCAAGGAAGCAACTATTTTCCATATAGTTGCAAACTAAGATTTGTTATATAAATAGTATTCAAACATTTGAGTAAAAGGAGAAATAAGTTTAATTATCTGCATATTCATCTAGACTAGAAGCAACTCTTAATCCCTGCCTATTTTCAAACTGAAAGTTAATTTTGACTTGCAGTGGAATTTGTACACATTTCAGATGTTCTATACCACTCCACTCCAGTCCTAAGTATCTCCATTTGCTAGTGCCTTGGGACTTCATTCTTGTGATCTCTATAAAACTCAGTGAAAAGGCCTTAGGAATAGTACAGTAACTATTTCCAGATGGATTGAGTCTTGCAATTTTGAAACAAAAAAGATCTGGGGAGGCTAGCAGCACCTAAAGCTGTCAGAAGTCATCCTATGGGACTCTTGTCAGCCTCTAACAGAATATAAAACAGCAGTGCAATGAGAAATGCCATAAAAGCAGTGAAGCTCCTGCACTGATTAGGTTTCCAAAAGCTTAAGCAAGAACTACTTATTTTGAAAATGTACCTCTCAGTTTCTTCCTTTTCCCTTTCTGTTCTCCAGGCACTTAACAACCATTACAGGATATTAGTCACTGTATGGTTCTCTACATGCAGAAATATCTAGTAGGCACAGAATATGAATCAAAATGCAAGCAGTGAGACCAATGTGACTGTCTAGGATCTCATGCATGAAAGTATAATCATAGTTATATATCAGCATATTTATCTTGAACATCATGATTTTTATCATGATTATGAACAATAAATTATACCCATGAAACAAAATTTATCATATGCTGTTTGGATCCCAGTATATTAGTAGTGATTCGGGGAGCGGGGGATGAAAAACATTTAAAGGGAAAAATTTAAAGTCTGATTTCCAGTGGCTTTTGCGCTTACATAGAAAAATCACAAGTAAAGAAGAAAATGGCATACTGTAGTTTTTCCTTATCATTCTGACCAAAACTCCTATACAGATTGATTTGTATCATGACTGGGATTTTTTGTTTTTACTTTTTTGAACACATAAACAATCTAGATCAAGGCATAGAACATAATACCTCTCTCTCTCTCTCTCTCTCTCTCACCGTGTGTGTGTGTGTGTGTGTGTGTGTGTGTGTGAGCATGCCCTTGACTCAGGAGTCCAATGATAGGCCTGTATTAGATGGCCAATTGTATAATTTTAAATCTAGTATTAAATTGCTCGCTGCAGTGTTGGTTCTGCACCCACAATATATGAAAGCATTTTGTTATACCTGCAATGGTTTATCAAATATTTGTAGAATGATCCTTTTTCTCTGTATTCCTGAAAGTACATGTTCCTGTGTCTCTCTGTTGAAAGCCAAGCAGCGAAATGTGCCAAAATTGCTGCTGTACCATGTTTTATAAAGAAAAATGTTTTACTGTATTTCCTTGAGGACATCTTGCATGGTGCTTTTGGAGTTAGCTCCAGGGGCATGAACTGGCCTCTCCCATTGTAAGATTCTGATGCTCATTTGCTGTAGAGAGCAAGGCAATTACTGCAATTAATTCAAGGTGTTGCTTATGCTGGTATATTTGAGTAGCAAAGCACCACATCAAGTTCTTCACTGTGTAAATCTTAATTAAAAGCATTTACAGAAATTCAACATTATAGTCTGGATATGCTACTCTGAAATATTTATAATGTTGTTATAGAAAAAATACAATGCAAATACATATATTTTAAAATATGTTCTTGGAATTCACAAGCAGCCCATAGGATAATGTAGCCTGTTCCAAAGTTCATCTATTTTCATAACTTTGGTGAAAATTGCCAAATAACAAGAGAAGTTCTGCTTGAGAAAAGAATGACTTCCCCTGCTCCCTTGGGAGTGTATCTCAGAGGAAGCTTGGTTTCCATGGATATGATAATGCCTTTGGAAACTAATAGTGACATAGGAGGTGAGGGTACTCAGAGTTTCAAGTTGCTCTGCAGAAATAAAGGCTCTCAACTGGTAACATCAATTGTGAGATATATATATATATATATATATATATATATATATATATATATATATATAGTTGCTGCATGTTAAAATAGATTTGTTTCATTGTTAAATGAAGGAAGAGAAAATTTGTATTAACTGCAGTGAACACCATAGATGTTCATTAGTAGTTTGGCAAACCTGAAAATGGTGTATTCAAATAGCTTGCACATACAAACTGAGTAACTTGTATCCTTGTTATTGGTGAGAACTTTTCTATTTATTTGAATCAGAAGATGAGAACTTGCTTCATGTGAGCCTATAACTAGGGGGGCCAGGAAACCGCTCCTCTAAATTTTCTCTGCTGCCCTCCACAAACAAACAAATAAATAAAGGTTTAGAATGTTGTATTCAAACAGATAACCTTCACCTTAACCCGCTCCCGAGTTTTACAACTGGCTATAGGCCTGGCTGATTGACAGTCCTGCTCAGCCTTTATACAATGACAGGACACTTGTGGGGTGCGGCATTCATTCATTGGGTTTCCAGAAGTCAGAGCTGACTTGAGAGCACATAACAACCATAATAGATTTCACACATTGAGTCCCAGCAGTCATGTCTGCAGTCTGAAATGCTTTCCCTTGAGAAGCTCATCTGGCAAATCAGTTAATCTACTGTTGAAACTTATTCATTTATTTGTTTAGAAAGGCATTATTTTATCACTTGAGCTTAGAGGAATTCTAGTGCTAAAGGAAGTTTTTTAAAGTGGGTTAAAATACTTCCTTGAAATCAAGACTTACCCACATGTATACACATGGATGCACATGTCTCAGATATCGTAAAAGTGTGTTACCTTTCTTGGAAGTGCCTAGTTACTTTATGTACATTCAACCATGGCTCCATCTAGCACAGGGCTGTCAACCTTGACTGGTAGCATCTTTTGGGGAGTTTTAGGCAGGAGCATAACTAGCTCTGCTTGGAAATGCCATGGATAGAATCAAAGATCTTTTGCAAGTAAAGTGTGTATCCTACCAGTGATCCACAGGTATAAGGGAATATTCTAAATATTTCACATATTATTCAAATTGTTTTTGATCACTTTAACACAGACTTGTTCAATATCCATTGCAATAGCTTTTCATTTCTTTATGGTCTGATTTCAGATTAGAGTTGAAGGTGTTATGGGTGTGCTTCTGTTGTTATTAATGCTGTATTTGCTTCCTGTATTTTGCTGTGCTTTTTCCTGAAATAGATGTTTTCCTCATACATTTAATTATTAATTCTTACAAATAGTTTAATATACCTCAAGAATATGGTTGGTATGGTTGATGCTGCAGAGTTCAAATAATTTTTAGGATAGTTTTATGGAATTCTGGATTTTATCAGTAAACAATGTATGCTCCCTTATGGTATGGCTTGTAGATCTTAAAAATAAATAAAGTAATGTTTTGTTTTTGGTCTTTGATTTGAACATGCTACAAGGATTAGGTCCAGGAATTAAGCAGTAGCCACAGTGTTTATGCAGCAGCTGCAGATAGATTGGAGCCAAATTCAAGTCTTCCTTTATTTAAACTTATACAAGAGAGGATGGAAATCCTGTTATTTATAGCAGCTACAACTTTATGCACCAGCAGAATGAAGGAGAATAGCTGCCCAAGAGTAAGCTGAACAAGTAAACCTAGACTTTTTTAAAACTAACAAATAAGTGTGCTTATTTTACTTCTGTCACACCCCATAACTCAAGGGTTCTCTGGGCAGCTTACAAAATGCTAGACTAGCATATAAAAGTACAATCAGTTAAATAGATAAAATCAATAAATTAATAAACTGTTATATATGTGATAAAAGATAATATCAAATCATACCCAAACCACAGACCAATCAGAACCAAATAATTTAGAACAAAACCAACCAATCAATCAATTGAATAAATAAATCAGCCACAAGACAAACTAACCAAATCCCTGTCAGAAAAGAAAAGTTTTCATTAGAGATGGAACAGTTTATTACATATTAGTAATGGCTCTAATCCAACTATCTCTTACTTGCACAACAAAGGCCTAAATGGAGACTACAAACTTAAATACATCTCTTCAACAGTTTACCCTGAAATGTTTTCTCTGTAGCATTTTCTCTAACATGTTGATAGGAGTACTCAGAGAACGAAATTGTTAAAAGTCCATCAGAGAATACAAATATTCATAGAAAGAGAGAGACTGGAGAGAATCATGGTTATCATCTAGTATCTAAATGTGAGTAGATAGAGCAGGATTCCTTTTTTATTAAAAAATAAAGACCAGGTTCTGAGAAATAACCAATCATAATAAGTTTACTACTGAACACAGCATAACAGGAAATAAGTTATGTGAGAAGTTATTTTCTTATTAGAAGAAAATTGTTGGTGATGATGTTCAAAAGAATCAAGCAGTTCAAATCAGGTATATAAAAACACATGGGTTCTGGATGCATATTTGATGCATTCTTGCTGGTGTCAACTCATCAAACATTCTTGGAGTCATTGTTGAGTTGCATCAGAAGATAGGGCTTTAATTTGCTTTGACATAGCAATTCCTAGGTCTCACAGTATAGTGATTTAATAAAAAGGCAAAAAAGCAAAGGAAAGGGAAAGCGAAAGGGAAAAGAAAATGAAAAAAGAAAAGCTTGCCATGTAAAGAAACAGTCACTTTGCATTTACTTTTCCACATTCAAAACGTAACATATGGTTAGTGAAGAAGATAAGAACATCAAGAAAATACACCAAAAGAGAATTATTTTCCAACTATTGTATGGAATGGTGTCAAGAATAATATTTTTTCAGTAGACATACTGCTGCAAAACTTGTCAAGATTTGGCCTCATTCATACCTCACTAAATCCCTTGAGAATCAGATGTAAATAGTAGGTCAATGCTTATAGCATTTCATATTTCGCTTAAATAATTTCTCCATGCAGAAACTCTTGGCTTGCTGATAATGTTGTTTCCACAAATTCAGAATGACTCTAGTTGCTACAAAATGTAAAGGCTGTCAAGTTTTTGACAAGCAGACTGCATCTATCTATATCTTTCCTAATGCCACATGTCTGTATTTGCAATTACTTTAACTTCTTTGTTGTTGCTGCTGTTGCAAAAACAATACATAAGAATAGCCTTTCTATTATTGCTAAGTAAGGTGCACTATTACAAAAGCTACTAAGTAAATAAAAATTATGCATATGTGTATATTTCACATAATTTTAATTCTACTAGAGGTAACATTATTTGGTATAGGATAGCAGAGACTGCAGTTGATGTTGAAATTTTGAGAACAACCAATGCCATTCATTTGTATATAAATTGGAGGCAAAGATGTATTGAAGTTAGCATGTTTTATTTTTAGCACAGGATACCACTACATTAATCTGTTCACATATCAATGTTTGCTTTTTTCATATGTCTCAGCTATTCTTAATACAGGCATCCATTTTTCTATGATTAAATGTAACTCTTGAAAATCTTATGTCCTGGCTAATAGCATTTGAATTTTTATTATTTCATTTAACAGTGTATATCCTGATAAGTTTCAAATTTTGTTTCTGCTATTTATGTTTATTTTATGTCTTGGGCTTTTTTTTTTTGGAAAGGCCTAGCTGTGGAATAAAATATTTATCAAGAATTATATTTATATCATAAATGTACTCTGTAGTGTAGCTTCTTATTGAACTTCCTTTGAAACAGGTACATTTTCAGCAGGTGTTTGAAAGATGCCAGGTTTTCAGCATCCTGGATGTCACAAGGGAGTTATTTTCTACAGATTGGGAACCTCCACCCACAAGACCTGCTGTCTTGCCTAGATATTGCGTGGCAGTGTTCTCATAATCCTGGAATGGCCAGAAAGGCATTTTTGGAACTTAATGGTCAGTTGGGTGTACATAAGGGAAGGTAGCCTTGTCCTAAGGGGCTTAAGACTTTGCACAGCAATATCAAACCTTGAACATCCCTGGGTAGCCAATAGGTAGGCAGAGCATTTCTTCTACCACAGGTTTCATGTGGGCATAGCTGGGTGTCCCCACAAGAACCCTGGTTACTGCATTCTCCACTAGATGCAGCTTCTGAACCAGGCCCAAGTGCAGCCCTGCACAGAGTACATTGTGGTAGTCTAATCATGTACATTGACTTTCATCCCATTTGCATTCAGTTGGTCTCAATGATTGATCTAAATATAACAAAAGTGTAGGGCTCTGGCTACAGGAATAGGGCATACTGCAGGAGATCTGTGGGGGCAGTCGGGGGGTGTTTTTTGCTTTTTGCTTTGTAGCAGTTCACCTTTAACAATTAAAAAAATGAATAGGGACATTGCAAATAGGAATGAAGTTGTCGCACTGAGTGTGTGATTTCTCTCCATTTTTTGTACTGTAACCTTAATAGACATTTAATACTGTTTGCATTTGCTTTATCCTACTGCCATTTAAGAATTATTTTGAAATAATAAGTTAACATTGATTCCATGGATTATATTTGCATTAAGGATAGATTCATGTCATTTTGTTGGTTGCATATGCTGCAAACTGACTTCACAATGATGTTTCTATATCAATTTATATCAAAACTATTTCTTATAGAATGTTGTATCAGAAGCAGAGTGTGTACTGTTAAGTTTCTGTTTAAAGAAGCTGTGACTTAGGTAGTGTGCTGACATTGTCCATTTAAAAGCTGCAAGGCACAAATTGCTTGCAGAACTGATAGAAGAGTGACAACACACATCATTGATTTAGACCACTGGCCAACTGATTAGTGTTTCAGTTGTTGACCATTTGTCCTAAAGTTCGGGGCAGATAACAGAAAAGAAAAACATTATCTTTCTCAACAAGCTGTAGATCTGCATTGCTGCATGCAGAATTTCTCCCACCACTAAATATCCCTGGCTAACATTTATTTTAGTAACAGTCACACTGCTATAGAGGTTAGCTTCTACCCCGTCAATTAAAAGTGATAAACAGCTATAATAAGACCTTTTCTGCATTTATAAAACAGATTGCCTACTTTGTGTAAAATCTGCAGTACTAAGGTTTCATAACCAATTTTCACAAAGAAAACTTTCATTAGTTATGACTCCAAGAAGTGCAATTTTGTAAACTACTCTCTCTCTCTCTCTCTCTCTCTCTCTCTCTCTCTCTCTCTCTCTGTGTGTGTGTGTGTGTGTGTGTGTGTGTGTGGCATCACTTTCACCCCAGCTATCTTCTGGAGGTGACTTATTTTCCTGTTTCCCACATCTGATATATTGTGTTCCCCATTAGTTTTCATTATGCTGTGTCTGAACACTTAAGTAACACAGTATGGCTTTTAGACTAGATGTTTAAGAACAAGGTATTCTAAAGTGGAGGGCAGTGGCATAAACTTATTTCCCAAAGATTGTTTCAGAAAGCTATGGCCCAAAGACTGATTTAGATTGCCAGTGGAGAATGTTCACACAGATTTAAAGTAGAACTTAAACATTCGGTGAATACATATGTAATATGGAGATGATTTGAATGAAAAGTGTGTGTGTGGTGGGGGTGGGGGGATAATCAAAACTTTTGCTTCACTAATCCATATTGCTTTCATCTTTTATATAGAAGGCATATTCAGGCAGTCAGACTACCTTATGGAGAAGGACTAGATTTATGAGGAAGGAGCCGTCCTATTCCCAGTCTCCATGCATCACCTGAAGGTCTGCATAGAGTTCATGATAATCAGTGGTTCCAGTGATGTGAAAGAACTGTACCTGTGTACAGTGGTATATGCTTTCAGGTGAATATGTGGCTGGCGGGGGTGAAAACAGTTCACAAAGTCTTGCTTTATCCTGAAGGCATAGATTCGAATGTCTGCATTGAGATGGAATCATCATTTTGACAGCCTTAAAAAAACCTTTCTATTGCTCTTATTGTTTTTACATTGTACCTCAGATAAATTATATCCTTACATATAGATGATTATACTATTAATGTACACTGGTTGATTACATCTGAGTACATGGCACATTTCTAAAAGAAATATTTCTCTTTAGAGCGTATCTGAAGCTAACTTAGAACAATGGTTTCATTGATAAAAACTCTTACAACACTCTGAATTTTATTTAATCTTGTATGTCTGAAGAACTTGAAACAGTTTTTAACTTCTCAGTTTTATGGCCAGAAGCAGAACTGGTAAGAACTGGCTACAAGGCAGAATCCTGGTATTCTATGAGATCTATCTCTTTAGTACACTCATATCAGCTTCCTTTGTATTATATACTTCCATGATGGAAGTAATAGGATTTCTAAATGATCTCTCATCCAAACACTATGCAAGCACAGATGTCAGCCACGTGACTGTATCACTTACCATGCCCTGAGATGAATTGTATATGCTGAATGTTCAAGATGTCAGATGCATTTAATGAATAACAAACTATACTAGTATTTCACTCAAGGCGATGGGAACTTGCATGTATGTGTTGTTATGTGCCATTAAGCTATCTCCAACTTTCGGCAGTCCTATGAATGAATGTCCTGCAAAATGCCCTGCGCTTCACAGGCTGTGACTTCCTTTATGGAGTCAATTTGTTTTCTTCTTCCGCCTTTGACTTTCCCTAGCACGGTTGTCTTCTCCAATGAGCCTCCTCTTCTCAGGCTGTGCCCAAAGTATGACAGGTTCAGTTTTGCCATATTTGCTTCTAGGAAAAGCACTGGCTTGCATATTATATACAATAGGAAACTTTTTGTTTACTGTGTGTCTATGTAGATGACTAAATGTGGAGATAAAAATGTATCTCTGGTGGTGCGGGGAGGGGGAGCATGATGCCCATGCTATGAACATTACAACACAACATTGCATACAAAGTGAACTTCTTCTTATTAGCAATTATATAACAAAACAGCATAAACAATTATAATAACAAAGTAAGTACAGGTTGAGACTTTCAAGTAACCTGGCTCAAAGTCATTTCAGGAAATGGATGTATAGTCCGTCGAATGAAAAAGTACTAACATTCTTTTACGGTCTATTTTGAACTAACTGAACTTGGTAGAACAATTTCCAAGGCAGCATTATTTTATTTCCACAATAATTTATGCTCCAGACAGTGCAAATTCATATTTTTATGGAAAGATATTTTCATATTTTATAATTTGCCTCTGGAAATCACGTCATAGGAGATGCCAAAATTGAGACACGTGGATCCTGCTATTCAATTTCTGTTTATTGGTAGTGTGTATACTTCCTGTTCTCTTTGTGCTATACTAATACAATCCTGAAAGACATCCGAACACTTTTAGCTGTGATTCTGCCTGGCCAAGCAGCCTTCAACAGCTGATAGTAGCATTATGACTGGCTAATAAAGTTGGCAAGGCTGCAGTGAATTGAAGAAGGTTTGAAGGGAATGAGCTGTGAGGAATGGGTGAGCCATGGTCTATCCCACCACAGATTTAGGCAAAGTCTGGCTACCCAGCTGATGTTTGAGGGTTCTATGTAAGCACAGAAGTATTTGAGAATGTATCTCTGAGAAATAAAGAGGCAGGAATCATTGAATGGAGACTGAAAATAAGTCATTTCTGAAGTATATATATCTGTTCATTCTCCAAGAAGTGCTAATAAAAGCAAAAGTAATGACTTTCAAAATTGCAAAAATATTGACAAAGCACTGAAGCATTTTTTACTTTGATAGTGTCCAAGCTGTTTATATGCAAAAACAAAACCCCTCTGTGCTTTATCTGAAAACTATTGAATTTGCATGTAAGTATAATGACTGTGGCTGTGCTCTGCACATAATTCTACTAATATTGATTTTTAATAGTATTTGTAGTTGAAACTGCAGATTTCTTTGGGAGTTTTGCTGTTGCTTTCTTTTCACAAATCATTATTTGTTCTGATGATCAAAGATGATAGCTTTAAAAAGCTCATTAATAGGTTTAAAAATCTCATCCAGAAACAATGATACTATTATTCTTTCAAGACTATATGATTACAAAATAATCCTTTCTTCAGAAGTCAGCATAATATAACAAAACTAGGTGAAGATGAAGGTGTTGTTTATGGAACTATACTCAAAGTTAAGTTAAATAAAGAAAGGTATTCTTTACTAAGCAGATGTGGAGCTGAAAAGAGATACAGTGGTACCTTGGCTCACAAACTTAATCTGTTCCAGGACTCTGGTCGTGACCCAAAGTGGTCGTGACCCATGTCAAATTTCCCCATAAGGTTAAATATAAATAAGGTTAATCCATTCTGTAAATACTGTTTTTAATCACACACAAGACAGGCACAATCGTGAGTGTGCTTGGGGGGGGGTGAGATGGACATGATTGCGGATGCGCTCGTGCAGGGAAGACAGGCATGATTGCAGGTGTGCTTGGGGGGAAGATGGGCGCGATCACGGGCATACTCGGGGGGGGGAGATGGGTGCAATCGTGCTGTGGGGAGAAGACAGGCACCATCGTGGTCATCACCCAATGCGGAGTTCGTGAACTGAGGCAATTTTTCTCTGAAATTTCTGTTAACAACCCGATTTGTTCATGAACTGAGGCATTCGTGATCTGAGGTACCACTGTATCAGGATAGGTAAACTGTAATGGCCACATTACAGGTCGTGGCTATAATTTGCTGTGAAGTTCACTGGTGAACAATAAAATACAATAGTCATGCACATGATATAAGGAACTAAGTATTCTGATTTCCAAACAGCCAAATGATTATTTCTACAAGCCAAATGTGCTATTGAAATTGGTCTACATTAAAGACATTACCTTGTGTTTTCCATCACTGTCTTGAAACATATATTGTGAAGCAGTTTACCTTTATTCTCCTATACACAGAAATAGAATAATAGAATTCAGTGCCATATATCCAAAGGAAGCTGTAAGTCCTTCCACACAGTAAGTCCATGGCTGAGTGTGGACTAGAACCCAGATCTCCCAGGTCTCCACTCCAGCATTCTGGCCACCACACCACACTGACTCTCAAATGTGATATATGAAAAAACTTCTTGTAGACAGTGGCCACAATGCAATGTAAGGCAACATATAAATAAGTAAAAACTATGCAGGAAAAAAATTTCAACTGAGAAAGCTGATTAAAAGAAAGCTGAAATGAACAGGATACTTGCTTTGATGCTATTCTTTACTCTATAGATCTATTTTAAACCTCCATCAGATTATTCTTAGTGAAATGTAAGATATAAATCTCTTAATAAATATTCACAGCTTTAAAAATATATTAGAGGCGCAAAGCCATTATTATTGTCATTTCCCAAGGTAGCCTCTGACTGGTAGCAGCACGCATTAAAAATTATTCTGTTTCAAATGAGCCAAACAAAAAGCACTCCTACCCTTAACATGTTTTCCTTTTAAACTTCAGATAATTCCATCTGTTTAAAATATCAACAGGAGAAATATCCTTGTGAAATATGAGAAGTAAGATGAACATTCCCAGGTGTCTTTGTAAGTTTTTGCTGGTTTTTATCAGTTTCGTAATTTTTGGTAGGCGCAGTTTCTCAAAATGAGTTTCAAGTCATTCAAGTGTTTTTGAGCTTCAAACCAAATAAAGAATACCAAGATATAAAAGCTGCCTAAGTTAATCACTAATTCATTTACTGAGAAAGATTTCATTCAGGTCTGCCTTGACTATGCCCTGCCATTCAAATCAGCATTATGGGAAGTGCAGTTTCCATGATTCAGAAATCCCAGGGCCTTTCCACATGCATCTTAAGATCATCCCTGACACTGAAGCATGCTAACAAGTAAGGTGGTGCTTCATCTGGTGGAAGACAAAAGATGGAGATGCTGCTTGCATTACAGGAAGTTCTGCAGTGCTGAGCATGTTGTGCTGATTGCAGTGTTCCCAAATGCATTGCCTCCTGTTCTCATTTCTACTGGGTATAATCATGCTAGGGTTGGCCCATATTCACTTCTATATTTCAATTCTGAGAACTATTTACCATATTAAAAGGAACCTTTGCTGCAAATATCACTTTCCCCATATTACTTTTGATTCAAATGCTTTGATCACCAACCAGAGCTGATGCGATGCATCTTGTAGTGACAATTCTCCTTTAGAAAGTACCATGTGAGTTATTGTGAAAAGAAAGTAATCCAAATGTTCAAATCTAGTAAAGCCATATTAGAAACAGCAAAACATTTAAATATATAACTCTTTAATATTAGGTCTTTCAGTCAATAATATTATGCGCAAATACTGCATACATATTCAGTATTTCCTCATAAGAAAAAAGATAGGATTTACGTATTCCTTACATATTCTTACATATTCCTTGTAAGAAAAAAGATAGGATATAAAATAAATAAATAAATATTTCCAATCATAAGAGAACTAAGAACCACAATATCATAACATAATTCTTAAAAGTATTAATTTCACCTACAATACACATTCACACATCCTTTCTCACTGTTGCTCAAACCCTGTCATTTCATTTACTGTTACTGAATATTTTCATAGTCATTGATGCTACCATCTTCTTGTATTGTCATATCAACCAAAATTATTCTGATGGTGTTTCTCTAAATAGCATGTTATTGTCAGGCTGCCCACAAATAATGAGGAGTAATAAATCATACAACCATAAATTAGGGTGGATGTGGTTTGTTGGTGTTGTTATTTCCAATAAGGCAGTGCAGTATACCAGCATATGGTATAGAAAGACACAGACACACAAGACACACAAACACACACATGTGTGTGCATACTCACACAAATCAGCTGACTATTCAGTTTCATGGGGATCCTGCTGTACATTAAGGGATGCACAGCACAATTCTACAAATACCTCTTCAGACTTAAGCCCTATTTTGTTCAGCAGGGGCAACTGACTGGTAAAAATGTATAGGATCACAGCCCTAATTGCCTAAATACTAAGTTCCTGTGAATAGGTGATAGCTCTGCATTCTCTTCTTTGTTATCTTAAAGGATTAGCATAAAGACAGCATTCCATCCGTTACTATGGAAACAGCAAGAAACTTATTTCATAACCATTTCCCACTAAACCATGAGCAAAATATAGTACATTAGCACACGGTCTGAAGCAGAATGTAGTATTCTGCTACATAGCTTGTGTTAAGCATTTTGCTCCTCTATTTGTCTGAAATATATTTTGCATTCCTAAATTAAAATTAGACAGGAAATGATTCCTTACTTCCTAAGTTAGAAAACATCATTATTTGACTTGCCAGAAGGGAAATGTATAATTAATCTGTTCAGCAGAGTCTCTCTGTGTGTGAGAGTGGGGGTTGGGGTGGGGGGGGCACCAACATTACTTGGAACCAAGTGCAAACACTAGCCAGAAATTACAAGCAGTGATGGCACTGCTGTGTTGTGGACCAGATGCATCCACAGCTGAAGAAATACCTGCCTGTCAACTGAGAAAGTGTTTGTGTATGATGAGTCTGCCAAACTGTATATAGCTGTTGTACCTGCTACTATGCAGTGTGCATCAGGTATCTCCATTTTACTGAAAATTAGTAAACCATGGTATCAGGAAACCAATACCCCCAATGTTTAGTTTAACTTTGAGGGATTGTCACGTGAGTTATTGCTCTTCCGAATGACATTTCCAGAAACCTTAGATTTCAAAACAGGAAAGAACATGAGAAACAAACATCAAGAATATGTTCTTGATTATTGTAAACTAATGATTCCAAATTAGAGTCACAGCCCCCTATATTCCAGTATCACTGGATGAAGAAAGCAGCATTTATCACAAATGCCAAGAAAACCACTGATCCCTAGGTTAAGCAGTAAGCAGGTCATTGCTGTTTGTCATAATCATTATTTCTTGCAGTGCTTCATTTTTCTTCTTACATGGGAGAACAAAAATAGATTATTTAATGTGAACAAAAATGGGTATCAACTGAATATTAAAAACACACAAAACTTGTATTATTTTATTCTCAGTTGTCATGTATTATGATGAATTGCTATTCTGAAAAATCAGCCACCTACAGTGAAATGCTCATAATGCTGGCTTCATATCTTAGAAACCAGAGGCTATATTATTCATTATTTAATCTAATTAATTCCATGAGATCATGATATGATAATGAAGTCACAAGTTCCATGCCCTTGTGCTACAAGGTCAGCACACTTAAAAGCCAATTCCTGATTGGTATGCATTTCTTGTATTTACTGCATTGCATTTTATTTGTGGTTGCCAGAATATCTGATGTAATTATAATTTATAGGATAGCAAATCAGAACAAAATTTGTTCATTATTTCAATTAGCATACATTTTCATGTCCAATGATTCGTGTGTGTAATCTGTAAAGCATCCAACTGTTTCTTTTCTCACTGATTAATATGCTTTATCACACTCTTGGCAATTTTACAGCAGAGTAGCTAACAGAACTAAAAGTATGTATGTAAGGTTATAACAATCAGAAGAATTAAAATAAATCCTAAATCACAGTGTCGGTTCTGATGAGGTCTTAGAGATATGCTTTTCATTGCTTTTTCCTCTTATTTATGCTAATTTTTGGAAGCCCTAATATCTGATAAGAAAGGTTTAAAATGCATGTTTTTCATTTACTGGGAAAAGTTCATTTTAAAAAGTTTCATTTACTGGGAAAATATTTTAACACATATTTTCTGTATATGTATTATTTCACAAGTATATTTCTCCAGTAACTATGAGTATACATGGCACAATTTGTTGCTCGATCATTTTCACAACAGAGGGACAACCTTTGTGGTAAAACACATATTTCCAGTGTTTAATACCTATCTCTAGGGTAAGAAAGCAGAGGAAAACCTCTCTCTACCTCTTAGGAGAATTGCTGTGAACTTAAGAGTTTAAAGCACCACATTAGATGATACGGACTATTGGGCATACTTACCACAAAGCAGACCTTTTATTCCTGTGACAACCTAGTTATTATTCTAATTCTATATTCTAAATTACTAGTTGAAAAAAAGAAATTGAGATACTGCTATATAAGTAAGTCCACTCAGTAAATTGCTAACTTAACACTAGATCCAAAGCTAACACTAACCTGGTTCTGATAATTGCAGTTTCAGAAACAAACTACTGTGGCTTTTTGCAGCCACTTTAGATGCTGAAGACATGCTGGATGGATTTTCTGGTCACCCAAACTGGTGCAGCTTGCTATGTCCACTGAAAGCAAAGGGGTATGGTTTACTTGGTGTGGGCAACCATCTCCAAATAGTTAAATAACAACTCATAAAAATGGTATCTGAAATGGGAATTTTTAATCTTTAAAATAAAGCAAATGGTTTTGCTAGCACAACTGACTGAGAAAGGAGGCCTAAAACTATCACTTCAGAAAGAATTTCACTTTTTATGAATATGATAACCATTTAAATTTTTAACAGGGCTTGTTGCTTCAATATTATACCAGTCACACAAGTTGATACAATAGGTGTTATAGTCATAATAGTATGGGAATATTGAATGATACATTTGCTTAACTAGACAATCATATTTCATTCATCTCAGGGTGACTGGAAAATAGTTTTTCTGTTCCTTCACAGAAATAAATAAGGGAAGAAAAAGAACCTTTAACAAGCAATGGTTAACCAACTGAGCTGATAGAATCATAACAAATGCTAACATAATTTTATTGAAATTTTAATTTGTTGATGCAGGTAATTAGAGTCAATTATGCCTGTCTAAGTCTCCTCAACAGATGTAGAATTTGGAAGGAAAAGTGCACAGAGGTTCTAAATGCTGGTTGGCAGAATTTATAACAGTGCTAAGCACAGAGAGCAAGTAGATGTCTCCCCAGTGGAGTTTTCATAGCTGGCTTGTAGGTTTAAAAGCTAATTTGAGGAAACAAAATTAAATGAATGCAACTGCACACAATAACATCATTCTGTTAACATCATGGGTAAGGCTTTTAATCATGAAATTCTGGCAGTTTAATTTAATTTTAATTTAGGCAGTCAAAAAGAGACTCTTTTAACATAATGATAAAAATAAAAATGCAATATTATAACATTAAATGCTAATGCTAGGAAAGCCAACTCAGTTCTGAACACTACCACCAAGGTAAATAACCAAATAGTAAATAAATACATACATACAGGTTCCATGCATTATGCTAAGCCACACTGCATATCAGGAGGGCCTCTTGAAGCCTGGAGCCCTTCATCGTCTTGACTCTCTGTGAACAGCTCAAGAGAATCCCGTTGCATCAGTATAATCAGACATCCGACTAGAGGGTTATTTTTATTTATTTATTTCATTTTTATACCACAAATAGCCAAAGCCAAATAGCCAAACGTTAACAAAAGTTGAAAGTTAAAAACATATAATAAGAAAAACAGAGACAATGTATGAACAATAAGATGATAAATCAATAAAATCACAGCAGTTGCAATCAAATCCTCACATAGGTACAGCAGCAGTATAGAATACAATGCAAAATTAAGATTAAGATTAGAAAGTTAACTATTAAAACACTGGGATAATAAAAATATCTTTGTCTAGTGTCAAAAAGAATGCCAGGCACAGCTATTTGGGGTCGGGATACCACAACCAAAAAGGCCCTTCTCCTGACAGCCACCCTTTAGACAGGGGTACTGAAGAAGGACCTTGGAAGATGACCTTAGGGCCTGGGTAGGCACATAAAGGAAGAGGTGTTCCTTCAGGTAACCTGGCCTCAAACTGTTAGCAACAAACTGTCATATAGTGGTATTATATGCAGCACAACCACTGTGCTCTTGTTGGAGGTGTGATTCCCTTCTACCTATGTGTGGGGCTGTGAGAAGAGCGTTATTGTATCATCTTCACAGAAAACTGGAGGAACAGATTATTGCGGCTTCAAAGGGACTCCTTGGCCACTAGGCTTATCCAGAAATCTGTGAATATCTCTATTTCAGCTTCACTCCAGAAACACAGCTGGGTTCTAACACACAGTTTTTCTCCCTTCAATTTGGATGCGGCCCCAAATGCATCATGGACTGGTTCCTGTGATGATTGTCTGGAATGAGTGATAAGGGGTGGTGATGAGGATTCAAATGATAAAATTGGTCTCCTGGCCTTGGGTAACAGTACAAAAGGCTGTGGATATAACTCCTAGAACAGCCATGGATTGTCAGAGTGTTTCACAAAAGTTATGCCATTATGATAGATGGGCTGCATTCAGGCAACATGACAATCCATCATGGCTAGGAGCTGACAAAGGTTCGTTGTGTCAAGCTTATCAACTCTTATTCTTAAATGCAGCTTCCCATTCCAAAGGTATTATTATTGGAATATTAGGAATATTGCTCTTATTGAGATGGTTATTACTTAGATTTCTGAATCTACTGACAATAAATGCTGTTGTTTGTCCAGATTCCCAGCAATATCATTTATCACTGCCGCATCCAGTCTCATCAGTATCCTATATACTAATACATAATTCATTCTCTCAGTCAAGAAATATTTGTATCTATAGTTTAGTAGCTGGAAGCAAGCAATAAGAACATTTTTCATTGCCTTTTCTCTACTTTGTATGTAAACCTGGTTTAATTAAATAAACCATGGCTAACTTACATCAGAAATGAGGAACTGTTGTCTAATATCAGTTTACTAACCAGGTTATCAAACTGAAGTTTGAAATTGTTTCATGTTCTAGGTTATTAAACTGCTATAAAAGCCATTATGTCTAAAATGGGGAACTGTAACTTGATTAAGACAGGATATAAACATCACAGAAAGGAAAAGGGGAAGGGTGACGAATGAGCTCATTCCTAGCTACTAAGCTGTAGACCAGCAAGTCAGGAATTGTGCATCTGAAACCAGGCCAGAAATGGAATTACTCTGAGGATATTAGCTGCTGGGAAGTTCAATGTGAAATGAAATGTCATACTTCTCCTTCCTGAGCCTTTCAGTGGGTTGCATTTTCTTTAAATGGATATTTTATTTAAAATTTGGACAGTTCTTAGCAGCTTTATCCATTTCCCTTGACTCATCCTTTGCCAGAAGCATGGATGTAAGTATTTTTACCAAATCCAGTAGTTAACTGATTATCAAGGTGAGTTGACTAAAAATGTGCAGTGTTGCTTTTGCAGGTACATTTTGCTTTTTCTTTCTGCAAATACCATCCTACCTTACTCAGAAAGCTTCAGTTTTTGGATGGTATAGTAAGAAACATAACATAACATAACATTTTACATGACAATGTATTATTATATAATTATTTCCTATGTTAATAATAGGATGTGAGGGGAGAGCTGTGTGGCAGAGGACTTGGGAAATGTTGAGAGAGTATTAAATAGTGCTTACCTCTCTTTTTATCTATGGCATAGCCTGTCAACTTTATTTTTCACTAGGGAATTCCCAGATAAACTTTTCTTGTTATGGAACTGAGAAACATCCAAAAGTGCTCTGGATTTCAAACTATGTATTCTTCCATTCCTTCAAGAATAACAGCTAAGATTTAATAGTTTTCCGTAATTGTACTCCTGTGTATATTGTTTTCCTTTAAAGGCATTGTCTTAGGACTGAAATCCTGGGAACAGTTAGGGATGTTGAAGTCCTTGGTAAGGCAATGTGATTTTAACAACCTAATTGTGCAAAAGTAGTAGATTAGGTTTACCAATGTGAGCCTGTACAACTCAGACATGCTATTGTTTTTTAGTGGAGGTTACTGCCATAGATAGATAACTATGCATAGGACTACAACCTTAGCTAGTTATTTGCTGTCATAATGTAAAACATACTCTTACATATCATTGGGGAATCATTTAAGAAAAAAATATTTTAACTATCATTATTGTTGTTATTAATTACGTTTCTTTACCACCGTTATTTATTTATTTATTTATTTATTTATTTATTTAAAGTTTTTATATGTCGTCCCCTTGCTACATAGCCTCGGGACAGCTCACAGAAATAAATAAATACAACAACAACACTTACAATTAAAAGCTGGAAACACACTGGCTGCACAATTAAAATATATAATTATTAAACATTATTAAAATACTGTTTGAATAAAACGGTCTTGGCCTGGCGCCGAAAAACAAATAACGACAGCACCAGGCAGACCTCTCTGGGGAGCACATTCCACAGATGGAAACCACAGCTCACTGATAATATTGCATTAAATTATTGTCAATTAAGAATCTTAAGAGAAATTAATGATCTGATTGGGATCTGTCCAATTATTGCATATCATATTTTAAACACAAGGGAAAGGCTCATTAATACTCAATCTCATAAGGGACTTAGGAGAAGAGTTAGGGGATACTAGCAGACCCACTGGCCAAACCAACCACTAGACTAAGACCAACTAATGTCTTAATCTGACTCTCCAGTGTTTCCCAGGTCGTCATAGTCCCTCTCTTTGGTGACATCTTTTCCCCCGACTCTACATCTTTGGGCAGTTGTCCAGCTTTTGCATGCTTTCCCCCCAGACTAATAGAACTACTCTTAGTGCTTATGGTGCCCTAAACAAGTCATTTGTTGTGCAGTCATGGTTCTTCATTTACAGAGGTTTGCCAGGTATTTTCATGATTTTGTCATCTCCCAAAGCCTTTCCCGCGTTCTCCAGCTATTTTCATGGATTCTTAGAGTGAGAAAAGTCAGTTATTAAGTTTCAAATGTTGAGCAAAACAGCATGAAATCTTTCACATTGTCATAATTCTGCTATATTGCAGCTATACCATATCACCATCCTGTAACTGGATAACAAAATATAAAGAAAAACAAATCCAAGGGAGAAGTATTTTGCAAAGAACGTACTCTCCTGCCCAAAAAGAAAATAGTGGTAGAAGCACCTGTAAAGGAACAAGTTGAATGCATCATGTAGAGAAGTAAGGAATCCTGAAGTTGTGTGTGTGTGTGTATGCGCGTGAATATGTGGGGTTTGGTTTTGTTTTGTTTTTTTGCAAATACATTCTGGGATTTTTTGGTATTTTGGCTTTACCTGTTTTCATTTTTGGCCCTTCCCACTACTGGAATGTGACCTCAAAGAAGTATCCAAAATTGAATTTCACCCTCAAGCTGAAAGAAAAACAAAACATTGTTATAACATGAAAACAACCTTATTTTAGATTGCAAGTATGAACTCTTTATGACTTGTGTTTATAACACAAAATATTATACAGTCACCTTAGCTTTTCAGCTCTGGTAACCTAATGATCATTTAAAGACCAAATCTTAATGGAAGTAAACTCAACCCCAGGCCAAAAGGATTGATTTTAATTGCATTCAGAATCAAACTAGTTTTGCATTCACTGGCAAACTTGTATATATAGTCCGTCATTTGTTTATTATAAGTTGCCTTGTAGGAACTTAATCGAAGGTCCTCTGACTGACAACAGGGCTTGATAGTATCATGCATTCAATCTGTAGAATTTTTACACACAATGTAAGGCAGAAGTTGCATGCAAGTGTTAAACAAATCAGCAAAATAAGTAAAAACACAGCCTTCCTTTAAAAAAAAATCAAAAAGGAAAGTCTAGTCTGCAGTCTGGGCTAAAGTGTTCATAAATAGTGGAAATTGTCTTGCTAACCAGGTTCTATTACATGGATTGTGCATTAGTAGGATGTATAAATGATTACACAGTGTCACTATGACAGTTTCGGTAAATCTTTTAACTAGATTTCTATGTTGTAGGACATATCATAGCTCAGAAACAGAGTGCATGCTGTGCATATGGAAGGCTCCAGGCTTGGTTCCTGGCTTCCCATTAAAAGATCAGGTTGTAGAGACTGAAATTGGAAATAGCCTCCTTTGCCTCAGATACTGGAAAGCTGCTGCCAGATGGACAAAGAGTTCGACCTGGAGTAAGGCAAATTCCTATGAATGTCGCTTAATAACTGGGTCTAGCTATCTGGTAAATTTCATTGACACAGCTAAAAATCATTATTTATTTGAATTAGATCTGAATTCCTGGGATTTTGTGTCAAATCCCCTATTATTGGATATTAGAAACTATTATATTAGCCAAGGTGTTTAAATACTTCTATAGCATCCTGTGTGAGATGTTGCCTCTTGGTAGGCACCCAATAGCATTATACTAACAAATAATGGTTGTAATTATATCCTAGGAGAAGTGTGATTCTAATAATACTTTATGTGATTCTAATAACCATTTATTCACTGATTTGATTTTAAACATCCCCAGAACCATGTGCATTCAGTGATTAATTCAGAGTTTTTCTATTCTGTCTTTCTTCCAGTACTGGAACACAGGCAACAAAATTATCAACCCATCCATAAAATGGAATTACAAATATCTTTAAAATCCCAGTACTTAAATTTGAATATATCATTTTCAATGCATGCCTATGCAGTGTGTGAGAGAGTGTGCACATGTGTGTGCATATGCATGCATGGAAATGCTTCAACAAAAGCAGAATAGACAAACACGAACGGGTGTTCATGCATCACCAATTCAAATATTGAAAGCATTATAAACCCTTCATTCCATTGCATTATGGGAGGTAAGTATTTGCCTTTTCTAGTCCTGTAGTATTAGTCCTTTAGTTATCGAAAGGGCACTGCAATCCATTTGTGCTGACCTTGCATTAATGTCTAGGAAGCAGATATAAAAGGAACAGGCAATACTGGGCATTCCCAAAACATACGGTTCAAATATGTAACCACCCATTAGCTAACCTAGGGAAGCCTTTATTAAAGGTACCCTGACTTGGTTCATATGGGATCATAACCCATTATGAGTCATGGTGAATTATCATGCCATTTGAACGCAGACTCCTTTGTTCATGGTGGCCTATTTTTTGCCATCAACCTCCTTGACAAACCCTGGTTTATTCAAGGTGTTGTGTGACCCATGATGGATACGCATGTCATCCAAACCTGGAAGGAGAGTCTTATCATGGGTTGCAGGGGTTGTACATTGCTTTATAGTAGGTGAGCATTTAAACTTCCAGTGTGGTGATATTAATGTTTTAGCTGTCTAAGGGCTGGAAAATCAATTTGTACTGACTATGTATTGACTTCCAGAAGCAAGTAGATGATTTAAAAAAACACAGTCATCAGTAAATATTTAAAAAATATTTTTAAAAATATTTAAAAAGTTTTGTCATATCATAACCTTCTCTGAAATGAGGCAACTATTGGACATTGCCAAGCATACAATTAAAACAGGTATTAGCTCTGTTAGATTTCCAGCAATTAGACAACTTAGACATATTCCTAAAACAGAGACATTGTAGCATCTAGTAGCCATAGAATAAGAGCTTTTGCTGAATAAGGCATAACCTGAGATCCAGAGACATTTCAAATACAGTTGTTAAAGTGAAGGTTACACAAAACGGAACAATCAAATTCTTTAGTCAATTTCTGTTTAAGTTCCTATATATCATATATATTCATCATCAGTATTTATAAACATGGATCATGGATAAATAAAATTAATTGGCCTCAATTAGTATGTCTAATAGCAAAGCTGTTGCAGAAATTGTAAAAGCAGCAGGACTAAATGAAGATTTTAACAATTGTTGCTTTTACAAGTGTTGCCATTCAGTTATAGCAGGCAAGTTATGTTTAGCACAGACAGTTGAGAATAACAAATAATCATCACCATCATCTATTAGTTGATCCAAGGTTTTTTTTTTTTTAAACTTATGCTTCCAAGTTCATTGAAAAAACATTTTCTTCCCTATTTTTAAATTCAGGTTTCCTCATGAAGTCACTCAAGTATGAGGAAATGGATCAATATGTAAATTTACTAAACTAACAGCCCTAATGGTGGAAGAAAACTGATCTGTTTTAATATGCCAAGGATCCAAACTAACCAAAGTAGAAAATCTGAGCTAAGTGGAAAAGATAAACATTTAGTGCAAGATGTGATGATATAAAAAACTTCATTGCAAACAGTCCATTTCCCTCCTCTCTCACACACACTCAAAAATTGCATAAGCTATCAGGAAGTAATATTTTAATAGGAGCCCCCACACACACTTTTAGTACATTTGTTCACCAAATATGCTGTTATATGTCAGTTTTGCATTGGGTTAGTCAATAATCTGGGAACATCACTTTGAAAGAGAGGGCACAGTCTTCTGAAGTGATGAACTGCCCTTTTATCCATACCCTGTTTGAAGAATACACTGGACAAGAATTGTTCATACTGCATATGGATGACATTGTATGCAGGTACATTGGTAGGGCCACTATACAGAGGTACAAAGTTACAATGCCTCTATTTGCCAGCTATATTTGGCTCTGCGATGGTGTTACTAATTTGGAGATACGGCAGGGCTTTCTGAACAGCAGAATATGCTAGAGTTATGATGCTAGAAGTTGTTCATCACACTTTTATAACTTACATTGAGAAAAAACCTTATTCTGATAATGCATTGATAGTATTTAATTTGGAAAAGTTGATAAAATATCTTTAAACAGTATTTTAGAAAATTTAATCCCATTGGAAGAAATTATCCAACCAGGTAGAAAGGTGGTAAAATGCATCACCAACTTTTGTCTCATGCACCCAGTGACTTTACTACAGTAATGAAAAGGTGTTATGGAAAGATGTGAAATAAAAATAGGGTGAAACAAATATTAATTGCTTTATTCTTCCATGTATGAAAGGATAGTACGGCATGCAAAATTAAACAGAAGAATGACAGTCACTTAACACATATTGCAAATTGAGAGGATATCACAATTTATTGTGAATTAGAATGTAAGTAAAGAATCTAGAATGCAAAGTAATGGAATGGATGTGTGTTCAGTAAGAAATTTAAGTGGTAGCGTTTATCAGGAACAGCAACGTTCCTTTTACTGCTTACAGATGTTCACAGTGTGATTACTTGGGGAGAAGAAAGTGTTTAGAGCAAAGAAGAAAAACTTGCAGTGTTCATGTTATGATAGATGAGTAATTTGCCATTATTATAGGAAGTGTTTGGCTCATTTATTGTAAGATAACTCAATGTATGAAATGTAAAGCATTCATATCCATGCAAACTACTTTCATTTTTACAGTGTTAAGACCACTAAATGCTGCAGTGTTCAGGGAGAAGAAAACATTCCCACCCCTACATTGTCATTAACTTAATGTCTGTTTACTTAATTGAGTTTTCACTATGTTTTATGTCATGTTCAGTGTGCATTTTGTTTTAGTTTGCTTGTGAATCTCTATCCACAAGAGGCTCTGTGTATGTCTTATGCATGCTAGTGAGATATAGATGATACAGGTAGATAGATATAGATATAGTTGTGGGTTAATTGGTGTATAATTAAAGTAGAATATAAGCAAGAAAACAGTCATGTTAAATCTGCATGCTCAGTTAAAATTAGGAAGAGATATTATGGAGCAATTCAGAAGACTTTATCTAGGTGTTCCTATTGCTAAATAATACTGAATGGTGTAGAATTAACAGATGTTTCCATATCTATGAATAAATAATTGTTTAACCTTATTCAAAACTGATAATTAGGCATGATTCTTCCTACCCAGTGAATGTGGAGGACAAAAGTGAGGGAAGCTTTGCACCAATCAGAGAAACTTTGCACCAAACCACTTGGACCAACCGTCCAGCTGTCAGGACTTTACTATGCAAGATACATATAAGTTTGCAAAACAGTCATACTGCTTCTTACTCTTTGTCCAAGCTGCTGCTGTTCATGCAGGGGAGACTACAAATCCCTATACACTGATCAATAATTCTGGTTCTAGATCACAATTACACAGGTACGCTCCGTGCTTCAGGCCATCCTTCTTCAACACATAAAAGGAAGTGGGAAATGACAAAGGGAATGCAAAAGAGGAAGTGGAGCCACTGAGCGTGATCTCATTCTCCCCCTCACACTGTTGAAATCATTGAAGGGAAAATAACCAAATAAGGTTCTAATTCTAGATTTGCTTATATAAGCATCTTTGGCAATAAATCCAAAGGTTTTAGTTGGGGTGATTAATAAACCACCCAGAACTGAAAGCCCGTTGTAGGTTTATTAACAATCCTCCTTCTCTCAGACAAGAGAGAGAGACGATGTTTGTTGTAGCCTTTCCCAATGATAATTTCCAGTGATCCTGTTCAGTTCTTTTTCATGCAGCTTTCATTTCTATAGACATTCTTGCTTGTGATTTATTCAACAAATACAGCTTTCATGACTCTCTGAGGAAGCCTTCCAAAGGAAACCACAGTATTGATATTGCAGTAAAGAGATGAGCACTGCTCAATAGCTTA
Source organism: Varanus komodoensis (assembly GCF_004798865.1). Lineage (NCBI taxonomy): Eukaryota > Metazoa > Chordata > Lepidosauria > Squamata > Varanidae > Varanus > Varanus komodoensis. The sequence continues at coordinate 5,301,333 of NW_025335941.1, read as the reverse complement.
CAGTTAATGTCAAAGACTCTAAGGATTACAGACATTTTTCTCACTAAATTAAGGGGCAAGTTGATGGCTTTCCTTTAAGTACAACCACCTCATGATAAAATATGCTATAATTGTGTGTGCTTGTACCTCCAAACTCACTGCAACAAATTCATAGGCTAATTTACTCTTTTGGCTTTTCTTACTCTGATTGTCTCAATTTGATTTGGCCATGCTTAAAACAGTAGCATCTTCACCATGTTCGATGCACTTATAATAGCAGGCATGGTTGCTTGAATACCATGTGCATGTGCTTGAGTAAATATAAACATGTGTAGATCCTACCCACACCACAGAACTTTCCACATGAGGTATCTGTGTGTTAGTCATTCCTTACTTCTGGTTCTTTAAACAAAATCAGCTTTATTTCAGTTTTTTCAGAGCACTTTCCCAGGGGTTTTTTTTTTTTTTTGGAGTAGATAAAATAGAATATTATTTCTGACAGTGAAAGTAAACATAGTTTTCCTACTTGCACAATAGCATTCTGCTATATTGTTATTATTTAGTAGTGGAAAAGCATGGAAGGAACAGGTCTCTGAGTAAAGCTTTGATTTCAATTCTGTGAGAAAACTAAAAGTAGAAAAGGAATTAATTGCCTTGTGTATCAAAGCTCATGGTGTCTAAGATGCTGCTATTCCACAATTAGTGGAAGTTGAATTACAACTGTGATTCAGAATAGTTCTTGATTATATTATCCCAGTTACACTATAACAACACTGACATGCCTAAAGCAAATTTTGTTGGTGTATGCAGTATATTACTGCAAGGTTTTTTTTTTTTTTTTTAGTTGGGGAGGCACAGGGGAAATCAAGAAAAGGTAGCACTTGGGAAAAAGTTCACTTCCCTTGGAAACTCTGGTTTCTGAAATACCCTGAAACACCTGGGAAATATCCTGGGAAACCCTGGGTTCATGCAGAGGGGCTGCCCAAGTGAGAGTGCTTTCAAAGAGGTACCCAAGTATTGCTCTTCCCTTCCTTTCTTCTAATTTGAGGTGCAGAGTGAGACAGCCATTGCCCCCTGTGCTCTTAGACACACCATACCAACAATTTCTTGTTCTTTCTTTTCCTTGCCTTTTAGGCAGAAAGTTTAGAGAAGGCCAGAGGAGGCTGACTTGCAAATGTTAGGCGTTTCATTTCTAGGGGTGAAACTCTGGGATAAGGTGAAGAAGGCCCCTCACCATCTCCAGGTGAAACTAGGAAGGAGTGCTGCCTAAAATTGTATCCTTGCCAGTCAGTATCAACAATACTGGGCTAGACAGCACACATCAATGCATGGTCTAACTCAGAACTCCACAGCTCCCTTCATTACTTTGCATGTTAGCAATGCTTTCAAGGGCTAGGGCCAGCTTTGAGGGGGCTTTCATCAAAGGGTGGTTTGATGGCCTCTGTTTTCCACTGGTTGGCTGTGACAGACTTTACAGGCTGCAGCAGCAGCAGGGTTTCAAAGAGTGGCAGGCAGGATAGTCCAGCTGCCATTTTAATAGCTTATAGGCATCAGCAGAGGACCTTGCTTAGGCAGGGGCTGCCCCTGCAGACATCTGAGGACACCAGGTGATCCTCTCTGCTCACTTCAAGCTAGAATGGGCATAGGAACACAACACTCCATGCTCGGAGTCTGTAAAAGGATACTGTGATTAAAACAGCAATAACAACAGCAATAGCAACAAGAGAGGCTAATGTTTGTCCCACTTACATGGAAGACTAAAAACCCATATAATTGAATTTCATGCTACAGTACAGCTTTCTCCCTCATTTATATATCTAGATCATTTATATACTACCCTTCAAAACAAAGTATCTTCATTACATACAGCTTAAAGAATTATAGAATTAATGACATAATCATAAACAGAGTGTCAAAGAGAATAAAAGTCAATAGCACAAACTAAAAGGCCCAGATGAATAAAAATGTCTTCATGCGACACTGACTAGGTGATGGCTGAGCTTCCCCAGGAAGAACATTTTGAGGTCAGGATGCCAGTGAGAGAAGGCCTGATCACACTTCATCTCCTGTCTCACCTTAGACAGTTGAGGGAAACTGAGCCAGCAAAGCTGCCTTGAGGCAAATCTTGTATTGGACAGGTTGCTGTGAGTGAAGGTGACTCTTTAGATACTCTAGTACCATACCATTTAAGGCTATAATGGTTAAAATCAGCACCATGAATTGGATTCAGAAATACATTCAGTCCTTGCAGATGTTTTAAGACTCATGAGGTATGTTTCTTTGCCTGATCCTAGAACCATCGAATAGTAGACTTGGAAGAGGCCATGAAGGCCACTAGCAGTGGAATAGCCTCCATGTCACTGTGACTACTTGGATCTCTAAAATCAGGGACAGATTGATATATCCTGTACCACACATCATATTAATAAATACTAATCATGCTCATTCATCAACAGAATGGATAAGGATGGCAGAATAGATTTCTTCTCTTCCATGTAGTCCTCTGTACATGCTATAAATCTGCTCAAGAGGTCTAGGGAAAAGAGGAGCAAGACATCTCATTGCATAAGCAGAAGTGGATGTGCCACCATCATTATCATTTGTTAAAAATATAGGTAGTAGTGTAACTAATAAACATAAAATATGCTATTAGAATGTAATTTTGCAATTCTTTTGTTTTTGACCTCAAAATATTTTCACCTAAAATGTAGCAGAAGGCACAGTTGACCAAAGTATGGATCATCGACTGTATCAAGAAAAATGGGAACAAAGTGAAGTTGTTTCTGGAATGTCCTGAGAAGTATACATTGCTTCCTTTTCACACTGAATTTCTTTAAGTCATTCATTTGTTAGTGGGAGGAGATTTTTAAAAATGAATTTAGCAAAAACACTGTTGTTTCAGTGCAGAAACTTTAAACATGTATTCCCAGCTCCTCCCTCCCTTCCATACAACTCTTTAGATTTTTAGCATTTAAGCCTTGAGGGAATGTTATTCTCTCAGTGTGTGCATAGCTTTCATTAATGCTAATTAAGCAAAAAAAGATCAAGGTGCAGGGCTTTTTCTGGGGATTAAAGAGCAGCAGAGTGGAGCTGATAGCCCATGGTGCGGCTATATGCTGTTAATGCTGTTCATTAATCTCTAGAAAATGTCTTGTGCTGAAAGCATTATTGCTCTTACAACAGGAAAAGAAGGAAGTTCTGTAGTCAACTGGCTACTGCATTTTATTTTGCTATTCAAGGCTCTACTTCCAGTGCTACCGTCCCTACTCGATTCCAGGATAACATCAGCAATGTGTGAGAAAAGCCAAATCCCTCCAGAGTAGTGGTTTTCTGGCATTGTCAGAAATGCCCCAAAGGCAATAAGAACAAGAATGTCCCAATTTTAAATATTTCTAACCTTACTATTGAAATATATTTTTCTTCATCAGTAATATTGGTATCCATTATGGAAAATATTCCCTTTTAAGTTTAGGGAATATAAAAGGTTATCTGAATATTCCTCCTAAATAGTTTGCAATATGGCTTTTGGATAACTAGAGAAAATTTAATGACTGCAATAATGGATCTGTTTTGTAGTGCTCTGTAGTCTGGTAATGATACTAAACATAAGGAGATATAGGGGTGTTCCTTTAAGCAGATGATGTGGGAAATCTGTAAGGCTGTTCCACTGCTACAATTTACGATGATGAGAGCCATCATTACACAACAGTAAATTCCCCTCTTCCCAAAAAATCTAGTTAAAATGTTATTACTAACTTTATTTGTATATGAGCCAGTGGCCAAAGCTTTCTGGTGGGAAACTGGGCCTGGCATCATCCCCAATTCTCATCCCTACATTTAGGCTTCATTCAGGCAGTAAGAGTAAGCAGTAAGAGGCAGTTCCCCTGAAAACTGCAGCACACAAAAACCTCCTTTGTCCCAAGGGTTCCATTGGGACTTAGGGCTTGTCTATAAGGACATATCTGGTCAGTCCTTACAAGCATGCCATCAGGAAGGCCCACATTGTAGGCAGAGGTGTTGATCCATATCAGCGCACCAGCTCCAGTAGTTCTCATTTCCACCAAGAGCAGGTCTTTTGGAAAGTGAATGGTTATTAACTGCCCAATCAAGAGCAAACCACTCAAAGTAGTTTGCATCAAAACAGGGAACAACATACTGTTGCTGGGAAAATGTATGCCCTTCACCTCTCCCACCAGCCATAAAGTTCAGAGGAACAAGAAGGGTGTGTGTGTTGTGGAGGGGGGTGTCAACAGGTAATATCAGCATCCCTACTAGTAAACAAGAACCGTTCCTGCTTCGTTGTAAGCCCTGAGTCCTCTTAAACCACTTGAGGTAAATGTGCACAGGATGGTAGACAAAAAATGCAAACCTGTTTATACTTACTTTGAAACAAATTGCATTATCACAGTGGCATTGAATTCCAAGTAAATATGGACTGAATCAGGCCATGAGTCATCTCGTATCTATAGTAAAGATTTGCTGCCAGCTTTGTAGACAAAATTATGATTTGCTATCAGCTTTTGTGGACTGATAATTTTATATAATGGAATTATACAAGATTATGTTTGCTAAGTGTATTATTTTCCTAAAGCTTATTTCCTACTGTTACTGTATCAAAAGACTGCATGGCACTGTGGGTGATAACTTAGAAATTGGGCCCAGGCATATCAGGGTTAGCAAAGGCTTTGTTGGGATCCCCTGTAGGCTAGAAGGATGAATAGTCTGTTCATGGAGGTCAGAATGTCAGACTGGCCTGCCAGGAAAGACAGACTATGCTTTTGACTCCCTATGTGTCTTCAGGTGACTCTGGGCAATTCTCATCAGTTTCTAGTTCACTCTTGCAATTGGCTCATTTTAGATTCTGAACTTTGTAGTTGTATGATGCTGGAGTGGGACACTTTTAATGTCAGTGTGCAATATTTCATATATTTTAAGCTCAAACCAGGCAATCACTTTTTTAAAATATGGTAAGTTATTTCCATCCTGTCCTAGAGTCATGCTTTTCAACTTCTGCATTCTTAATATGTTAGGGCAAAAACCTAGGCAACTTAGTATCCCAGGTGACTGTAAAACCTTCAAACATGTGCAGCATTCCACATTTTAAACTGACAAATGCACTGCAGTGACTATAGACCATGTGGCCCTTCTTGCTGCTGTCATATGCATTCTACAAAGGCAATTAAACTCTTATTTCCAAAGCGATCTTAACTAGTGGTCCCTACTTTAGCTTAAGAACACTGTGCCTGAAAATGGAGGCTTTGTTAGGTCACCATGAGACCCTGTTAAGGATGTCAAGGTTTGGTACCTGCTGATCATTGCCAGGAAGCACGCCCTGGACATTACGCATCTGAGTGTCCCCTACTGCTGTACCCACACGCCCTGGACATTACGCATCTGAGTGTCCGTACTGTAGATAAAAAAATAATAATGTTAGTATTTATTTTGGTAAAATATTTTTTTTCAAAAACATTTTCAAAAAAGTACTAGGGAAAAATGCTAGACAACCCTGTATGAGCTCTTCATGGTGTCACTGGGGCATTTGGAATGGATTGTCAAGAGCTCTCAAAACAAGGATGCCATACACTGGCTCATGGAAAATAAAGTTTCAAGAAAAAATTGTAGCAAGCCTAAGATGGCACACTATTACAACATGGATGGGGGAGACAACGTAGTATTCCCACAGTGCCCCATGGGCTATGCAAGGGAGGGAGGGGATTGACAACCCTCAGGGAGCCCAGTCGTCTGTCAGCAACACTGCGGATTAATTGCATGAAAACTAACCCACTGTCAGGTGAGTTAGCATGATATGTAAATACACCCTGTACCTGAGAATCTACCTGTTTGTCCTGCTGTATGATCACTTGATAGATAGTATTTGCTGGTAGTAATATGACATAAACTAGAATAAATTAATAAATACTCAATAGCCCTTTTTCATCCTGCTTTTGCCTATTTGTTATTTAGATCTGTCTTCTGATTGTTTTGGTAAGAAAATAGTCTTCTGCTTACCAATGGCAATAACTAAATACTCTCTCAACAAATAGCCATTTGATGTTGTCACTTCACTAAGCTGGCATTCTTTATAGTTGGAGTTCTTTCCTAGAATTGGCTACAGCATAATATCTTGTCATGTTTTAATTTAGAAAGATCTTCTGTTCATTACAGTTTTACTGCATGCTTTATATAATGAAAAAATGGCAAAATGAAAAATGGTTTTTTTATCCAAATCTCCAATCCATCCATTACATTTAAGATTTATAGACTCAGCAATGTGCAGCATGATTCCTAAGGGAAACATAAGGCAAACAAAAAGTAGCTAAGCTCATCCTAACTCCAGCAGGCACTTTGTACTTTGCACAAATTCTTAGAAGATCAAAGAGTATTTAGAGTGATAGGGCACTGGTGCACAAGCACAGGAGCTATTAAGCAGATTTGAGGTGGATTTTAAAAACTACAAATGGGAATTTAAATCCAGTGATGACATCTATGTCCAAAAATACTTATGTATGCAGTGCCGAATCATATTCCCTTTAATGATTAACAATGATTTTCATTTATTAGATTTGCAGTTATTAATATTTAAAGTTATTCATATATTTCCTCCAAATATGTAAACCTGTTATGAGAAATATTCATATACCTGCTATTTTTCCTTCCAACAACTATTCAGTGAAGGCCTTCCAAGTGAAAGTGGAGATAAGTATTTCATTTTTAATTCTGTGTCTTGGTATTGCCCCATATGCCACCCCTTTTTCTCATACTTTTATCTGAGGAATTCCTAATCATATATATCAAACTCTTTTTCTGTGTGCCTACTCTTACGTGGGCAAATAGTACCACCCACAATTAAAAGGGGAGGTTTTACCAGGCTCAGGGAAGTCCCAAGTTTTGCAGAAGAGAAAAAAGCCACCAAAACAACCCAGTGAAGACTGAACATACTCAGCAATCCCAGAATGCTTGATTAGCAGAAAGGGTAACAGAGTGGGGAAAGAAGAAATGGAGTATCACTGTTTAACTAGACTCTGAATAGGCCTGCTGCGCACTGCAACATTTTCTTACAGGTTCCACTTGTTGATTTCTGAATTTGTAGATGCTGTTTGTCTCCATTCATTCAAATTAATACACACACAACAACAACCCACACACAATAACCCACAAGAGCATTATTATTATTATTTTATTATTATTATTATTATAACATTTCTATGCCGCCCCTTGCCGAAACCTCGTGCTAAGGTTATATATTTTTCTCTGAAGCTATTATTGTCATTGAAAGTACTAGGTATATGTGTAGAAACAGAGAACTGCAGAACAGCAGTGTAGGCTGGAGGATTCTAAAGAAATACTCCTTATCTTTACTAAATGTCACCAAGACAGGGATATTTCAGGTTTCTCCTTTTTCTTTAGTTTCATGTGTTCCGAAAACCACAAAATAGTGCACCTTAAGAGTCACATCCTTCTTCCTGTCCTCCAGCAATATGGCATCCTGGAGGGAATAATGAAGAATTATTTTTTTCCTGCCATGCACATAAGCAGTAGGACATTCTGGTGTATATGTCAGCACCTGGACATCCAGACTGTATCCAGTACACAAAATTCACAGAACTTGAAGGCATCTTGAAGTTGTAGAAAGCAATTTCTCCAACAAACATTCCAACTGTCCTCCAGCGGAGGTTTGAGAGTGTGTACAGCATTTCAAGCCAATATTTTAACTTCTCCCAAGTATTATCATTTATAAATTGTAATGTAGATAATAATGGTGATGATGATGAAATGGTATAACAGGAGCGGTGTCCAGTTTGGCTCTAGCACTGATGTAAATTACATCATGGTCATGTAAATTGCTTGCTAGTGTGATCCCAATAACATTTGCTGATATAAAAGGTTTTCTGAGGCTTTTTTTTCTTTTTGGTTTTTATATTTACGCTCTTCCTTTTTGCAAGTTATTCAGGATGCCTTGCAATTATAATAAAAACATATATAATTAAAATTATTTATTATAAATATCATAAATAACATCATGGAAGAATAACCTAAAAAAAGCTTGCTGAAATAAAAGTCTTTTCCAGTCTCAAAGTGGCAAGGCAAGACAGATCTCCTGTGGGATGCTATCACAGGTTTTTGTTACCTCAGCTAAAAAAAAAAGCAGCACTTCAGATTTTCACCTCTGCCATCAGTTATAGTGAGGGAATCTAACACAGGGCTTCAGAGTTGAATGATTTGTTTCATATGAATAAAGTCAATTCTTAGCCCAAGTTATCATGCCTCAGGACTTTCATTAAAAAAAAAAAAAAAAAAAAAAAGGACAGCATGTACTTGAAATACTGTACCTGAGGCACCTCTTCCATATTTAGTGCAACCATGGGATTGGCCCATTCAGGAAGGCACCTATCTGTTCCTGGGGCAGTACTCTGGATCCAAATTCAAATATACTAGTTAGAAAGCATGTAAATGTTATGTTAAGACAGGAAGATTCCAGTTTTTTCCCATTTCTATGCTATCCTTGCAGTTGTATTTCCTTTTATGTAAGAGGTCCAAGTTGGTGGTCATCACAGCATCATGTGACAGCAAACTCCATAGTTTACCTATGTGCTGTGTGAAAAAATGGTTCCTTTTTCTTATGTTTTTCCACTCTTCATCTTCATCAGACCACCTCGGATCCTAGCACTATGAAAGAGAGTTGTATTCACATTCTCCACAATGTGTGTGTGTGTGTGTGTGTAATTGTATATCACGTTTTGCACCCTCCTTCCCACTTACCTGTTTAAAAAGCTCCAAAAGTTATAACCCGGTATTATAGGATGTATGTTCCAGCCCCTTGAATACTTTGGTTACCATATTTGTGCATCCTTTTGAGGTAGCAACTTCCTGAGGTAGTTGCCATTTTCTTCAACCTGCCAGTTTATGTGTCTTTTTTTCCTTGAATGAACAAAAGAAGGGATGCCATTTTTACAATGTGAAATATCTAACGCAGGCACAGTGTGTTGCAAACCACAGAGAGAAATAAAGGGAACAAAGGAATCAAGGCAAGCAGCCAATCTGATCTGGGCAAATGTTATTTCTCAGTTCTAAGAATGCCACTCTTACAATGAGCACTAAAACAGAAGTCATCCATCAAAACTCTCTAATAAGAAAAGATATTAGCTCTCTAGCACAAATCCAGTCCACTCAATATCCAATTTCCAGGTTTTGCTATCACTCATTCTCAGACACTGAAGGAATAACCCCCAAATTATTTGCAACAGGTAGGGTCTTTTTAACATCAGTTGGGCACTGATGAGGCCCCAGCATGGTTTTTGCTTGTTCTGCATTGTCACTTTTTAATTAAAAACCAAAACTACAGAACAATGCAAGATAAAATATTGAGAAACAGCACTTTAATGGTTTCGTAGCACTTTTCCAGTTGTCGTCGTCGTCATCATCTTATCACCATCATCATCATCATTATTTTGATAGGGTTCTATGATTTATGTTTTCGTCCATTCAGTATATTTAACAAAGAATGACTTAGCACCATGTTTTCTCCATTTCCTTACATAGGTTTGATCTACATGACTGAATACTGAGATTTCACTACAATATTGCTAACAATATCTAATACTGCCCTTCATGGTTGCATCATATATGATGAATTATTTCACAAGGATTTATTCTCTTTGTTTTTTCCTATGAACAAAGCTTACTGTATGTTGCTTCTGTTCTTAGAACTGTTGTTCAGCAAATAATAATAATAATAATAATAATAATAATAATAATAATAATACCACCTTGTACTGTTCAGCTAAGTTGAAAGGAATTTCCCATCCTCTTTTTCTGTGGAGACCCACTTGCCTGAGCATTTTTTACAGTGATGATGTGATGTGCTAAAGATATTTTTGTCATGGTCAAAATATTGTCAATGTGTTGTTGAACTATCAGTTCCTCAGTTATAAGCTAAGGAATGCTCATAGAACCAGAAACATTGACTTAACATCTCAGCAGTATATACATTATTCTGGTCTGAAATTAATTCAGTGTTGTAACTCAGGCAGCAACAAAGGCTTGATAGACTTTTCTACTGAGGTCTAGCGATACTTTTGAGCATACTCAGGTGTGTGTATTTTTTTAAATCCTTTTCTGCAGGGTAATTGTACATTCTAATGCCTTCTAGCTAGATCTATGTAACATAACCAGGTGGCTTTAAACCTGATAATTAATTTATATGGCAGTGGCTGTTCCTAAGCATGGTCAGAAACATTCAAAGCCTCTTTTGTTACCTTGCCACCATTTGCTCCCTTTTGCCTGAATAAATTTGATAAAGAAAGATGAAGATGGTGTTGGGGACTCAAGTTGAGCATCTTGCTCCCAAGTCTAACTCAAGTTGTGTCAAGGACTCAACTCAGGAGCAATGAGTGAGTGACTTGACTTGACTCACCTCAACTTGACTTGAGATTTCTACATTTTGAACAACCAAGTTGCTTCAGGGCTTACTGTGTGGCAGGATATCCTGGAAGCCAAGCATGGATGCAGCAGAGGCAGTGGGAAGGAGGGAGAGAGATCCAAAGGGGCAGAGGCAGAATAGCAAGGAGTCATTGCTCTTTATATCTTCTCTAAGGTTGCTCTTTGTTGTTGTTGTTGTTGTTAGTTGTGAAGGTTTCTCTTACAACCTTGGAAAAGCAACCACTGCATTTCTTTCAGCACCTGCTGTCAGGGTGTACAGACAGGTATCGGGTATCTGTGGCTGGAATCCAGTTCCATGGTCAGAGCTCTTTTGTGACTTGCATATGGGAATCTGACGCATCATATGTGCCATTAAATGTTGTCCAAGACCAATAGATTATTCTATTAGTTACATATTAAAATGCACGCTACGGAAAGAGCAATAGACAGTAATCTTGATTTAAGATTAAGGCTGCATTGCTATGGACATTTATGTAGGAATAGGTCCCACTGAACAGAGTAGGTATGTGTAAGAATATTCTGCAAAACAAAAAGCAGGAACAAACATATCACAGTCGCTTCATTTGTTCATTGACAGTGTTTCATTAGCAACTTTAAAGACATAAGGATAATCAATTGTGTCTTTCAAGAAACCTACCCCACCACCAACATTTTCAATTATCAGTGGTGATTTCAGGAGGTGCAACAAGCTATTATCAGTATCTGTCCAGCTGGATACTATACTGAATTGCTTAATGCAGAACTTTTAATTAAAGCCATTGCTTTTCATACATTGCGATGTGTCTGTTTGTAACCTTTGAAAATGTGGGCAGAATGTGGATATAGCTTGCATAGAAATGAAACAGTTGCCTTGTAAAGTTGCCAACTCATTGGCAGAAGTCATCTGTAGGTTATTTCAATGCATAGCTGTTTAGGATTATTTATACTGCTTTTCCCCTAAACCCATCTTAACTATATGTAAGCATCTACCTCCAAGTATAAGCCTTAAAAGTACCCAGCATTGATTCATTGCTATTTTCCCCCACTATAGGTTGATTTTTCATCTTTAGTCAAAACAACTTATCTAGGGATCAGTATATTCAAAGCATGATCTTCCTTTGGATCAGTATAATGTCATGTCTAATTCAGATTAACACAAATGACATTAGAAATGTTAAGGTTGCCTTCCATAGCCCGAGGGATGAGATGCCAACTGGCTCTGAATTCCACATCAGGCTGAGAGCATCTGTACCTGTTAAAATCATAATTCAGGTCTAAAGGCAAAAGAGAGAAATGGCATAACATTATAAATTGCAGTGACCCTGAAACATGGTATCTGCCTTTCAATTCAGTTTTACATTGTTTGAGAAATTCATTTAAAAAAATGGGGTCACAGTCCTGCTAAAGGATTACAGCTGGTGGTGCTTTCAGTTCTAGCACTAAAGAGACATCAGCATCTTCAGCAGCTAATACTAGTGTACAAGCTGTAACATGGCCTACTTAGGGGTAGCCTGCCTACATAATTTCCATGCTCTGTTAACATTTAGGTTATAGTTAATTGCAAAGTGTTGTACTTGCGTCTATCTTTGAAGAATGCTCAAAAAGCTGACATGGTCCAAGATACTGCCGCTATGTACTGACAGACGGTATCTCACAGATCTTCAACAGCTAGACCTGTTTCTGGTCCATTTCTAAGCACAGCTCAAAGTGCCGGTGTAAACATGTAAACTTCTGCATCCCTTGGGCCCCTTGTACTTGAGTGTCTGCCTTTGGTATGTATCTGCCAGCAGCCTCTGAAGTCTGCTTCTGAATTTTATCACCTTCAGAGATCTGGCCAGTGGTAAATGAGAAAGGCCTTTTTAACATTAGGAGTATGAACAAACAGAAACAAATTGACTTGCCAGTTCTTGAATGTATGAAGAATTTCTTCCAGAGTTCAGAGAAAGGTATTCAAAAGAAATCTGGCCCAAAAGGCATTTGACTTTCTTGAGAAGAATTTTCCCAGTATTTTTTCTAATATCCTGTATTGTTGGGGACTCAAGTTGAGTGACTTGCTCCTAAGTCTGACTCAGGGCACTTCGGTGACTCAACCCAACTCGATTTTGTTTACATTTTTTATGACCAAGTTGCTCCAGGGCTTACCATGCAGCAGGATAACCTGAAAGGCAGGCATGAACACAGCAGAGGCGGTGGAAAGGAAGGAGTTTCATGGGGGCACAGGCAGGATAGGGATTTTATTGATTTCTTTAAATAAATTGTAGTTGAAGCAAAGGGCTTCAGTGCATCACTGAGAGAAGTGCAGGTGGGAACATTGGGGTGATTACAATTCTCTCACCCCCCCCCCACCACCACCACCTCCTTTTTTTCTGCTAAAGTTGGCTCTTGAGACTTGACTCAAAAATTTCTTGCAATGAAATGAGATTTGACTTGGGCTTGAAAGTAAAGACTTGAGACTTGACTCAAGACTTGGAGTAAAGGACTTGCACTCATCACTGGTATCCTGAGAATTGTCCTTTTCTTTGTTTCCTTTTAAAGTTTTGCATCCTATTTGCAAAATGCTCTGCCCTGGGAGGCTCATTTGCTTTAGTTTTGGTTTTGATTTTGTTTTAGACAAATACTTTTTTATTTATCTAGATCTTTTAACATGTCAAGTTGTTTTTAAGCTCTGCTGGCATTTTGTTTTTGACTCTGCAGTTTTAGTCTATGTTTTTTGTAAATGTGTATATTATTGTTATCGGCATGCATCGTAAACTGCCTTGAAAATGCTAGCTATGAAAAGCAGGAGGGGATGTATTTATGTATATAAAAAGACTAGATTCATTGTATCTGTATTTATTTCCAGGTTTGATATTCTTTCCTCTTGTGACTCAGCTACAAAAAGGAGAGAGGTGTCTGATTTCATTTTAGATTAAATGCAGCTGAATGTACCATCTGAACTCTAAATTGTGGTTTAGTGTTTTTGTGCCCCGTGCTGCCATCCTTCATGCTACTTAGATTTAAAAATATGTGGATTAACTTATGATCACAAAAGTACACAAGACTGTACAATAATACCATACCTTTTGTAAATTTTAATATGAAAATACCATTAAGAGGATGTGTGAAAGATGGTATACATAGGGTTCTTTGGAGCATCAATGAGTGTGTGTTCATGTGTGTGTTTGCACAAAAATGAGTGTATGAATTAATTAGGGAAAAGATGGAAGAAGCAATATAATTGTAAGTACCAATGGCTCTCATGGATGAGCAGAAACCTCTGTAACATCACATAAATATCTGGATAGCAAGATGTATAATTTTTATATGATCATACTGATTTCAACAAACTGAAAAGCATTAAAAGGCCAGAAGATATAGCAACACAGAAATTAAACCTTTCAGGTCTAGGATTATCATGTAGCAAAACATTCCAAATGTTGGTACAGCTCCCAGAATTTTCAAAACAGCTTCTGGAATGGTAAGTATTTAACCTTGAATTACTGGGGTTTTTTAAACTGTTCTTGCCACAAATCTGTATCACACAATGAGCAGATGCAGGGAGAAGCTAAAGGCTATAGGACAAATAAGATAATATAGAAAAATGTGCTAGGAAGAATCAAGTGAAAATATAGCAAAAAATGTGAAGTATATACATTGAAACATGGAATACAGGAAGAAATAAATAATTAAATATGAAATAAATATTTAGTTGGGAAGCATCACAATGGGGGAAGAAAGGGCTAGTTAGTGTCTAGAGATGCCTAGGTACATGAAACAGAGCTATATAAATAAATAAATAAAAATATATGAGGGATAGTACTGAAACACTCAGGAGCCTTATCTCCCTGTTCTGTATTTATGAAACACTATAGGAAGGACAATGAATATAATATCTGGGATCAGAAAGCACAACGTCCCACACTGAAATTTGTTGAAAACTTGGTTGAATATTGGTTGTTGTTGAACCATTGTTTTTGCTGAAAGATGGGTTATTGTGTTGCCCAAACCCAACCATTCCAATAAACCCTTGCTTGTTACCACAAGCAACCCACGAAGAGAACCTATGGTTTGTTGTCAAATTAAGAGCAGTGGGTTAACAAACCAAGATTTGTTAGTGTGACTGAGTTGAAACAATATGATAATCCACATTATATGGTTCTATGGTACAATGATAAGCCATAGTCAATATGTACTGAACCCTTCTGTGTGGGTTATTGTGTTGTTTGAATCCAGCTGTTAGTGTATTCAACAATTTCTGTTATGCAAAACAATAAACTTGTAGTATTTTGAGTAATAAACTATCTTCCAAAAATGTTAGCAAATTATGTGACTTGTCTGGCATCATACCGTAGAATATTTTAACAAAAACATACAGGGTTATTTCTAATGAATTTCATTATGATTTAATAGGCTCAAGAATATATATACTTCAGTATGAACGAAATATGTTGGCAGTTTTCTTCAGTTTTGAGGTATCTGAATGATTAAGGCTGCATTCAGGTGGAATACTAAACCATGCCAAGTGGTTACCTGATAGAGTGGGTTTCTATGTTTGTGAAGTTTCCCTCCTTCTCCCTCATTTGACCCAATGATGGCAGGCATCCTATCAGCCTCTGTGGCTGATATCAATTCCAGGGGGCACTTCTCCCACCCATTTTCTCTGACTCAGTCAAAGCAACTGCTTACTCATTAACATAGCACTGTGGCTCTATAGTAGCACTCACCTGTGCTGCCATGCTCAGTGCCAATGTACTGTGCATCCCCAACCACATGCCAGTGCTTTCCCACCCCTCCCTTCCTGAAGATTTTCCAAAGCGCCCCTGTTCGCAGGAATCACACATGCTGGAAGGGGCCTTTTTCATCCTGCAGTCAGGCATGTGGAGGACATTAGTATTGCCTTACCATGTCCCATACCCTTCCATGCTATGGCCAGAGTTTTCCAGTGCCTGTACCCCCAGTCTTAGAAGCCTTTCTCCCGTTTCCATGCATGCCATCAGACATGGAGTCGGCTCTAGCTAGTACCCCTTCTCCCATGCCCAGCTGCACTCTGAGCACCTCAGTGTTCCACAGCCTTTCACCCTCTCTCTAATCAATCAGTTGTCAGGCAGATCCGAACAGCAGAGGTTGCAGGCAGGAGTGTCTCTTCCAATGGTTGCCACTCTTTCCATAAGACTGCATGGGGGCAGCATGGAAACCATGCTTCTGGGTCCACGCAATCAAATAAGCCATGGTGAGGCATGGGAATCATACAACAGACTGTTTGTTCTCCCTGTGCTTCCACAGAAACCAAATGTCCAGTGTGGTAAGTCCTTGACAAGATTCAGACAACACAACAGACCGTACCACAGAGGTTTCTACTATGGGATTGTTACATGTGAACCCAGCCAATATGGAGCTTCCACTGATCACTGTGTCATCACAATGCAGCTTAAAGCACATGCATTTGTTAGTAGAATATTGTTTTTTTGTTTTTGCTTTGATTGCTTGATGCATTTGATAAAACTGTACAATTTGACCTTCATTGCTTTGCACAATCTAAGCACTTCAATATGGGCACACACAAGTGGCCATCGGAGGGGTCCTTGATGCATGCATTTCAGTGCTTGTTAGGTAAGTCAGGAGCATGTTGCAAATTAAAATCTATGGGCTCTAGGGTACTTTTCCAAAGAATCTGTAAATTTTATTGTGTAGTCACAACATCTGTTCAAACAAATTTCCCAGAAGATGTGAAGTGCAAAGTATTGGTAAAGTATAGAGCAAAAAGGAACTTAATTCTACAGAGGAATTGGTATTTGTTCTGAATGCAAATGTGCCTATCTATTATTAGCAGGAAATGATCTCTGGGTGATAATCTTTGCTATTAAAGTACCTTTCTCTTTACTGGAAAAAATGCTTGGTAGCTTTTTCCTTCTGTAGGAGAAAGGGTTTATATAAAGAGAAAATTGTCTACAGTTGAGAACCCAAACTGTTTTTTGAAAATGTCATACAATGTGGGCTGCAGCTCAAAAACATCAGTAATGCAGTTTTATTTTACATGTATTTATTTTATGTATATATCTACCACTTTTCAACCCAGTTGTTTTCCAGGGTGAGTTATAATAAGATACTTATTTTAAAATTTCAGCTTCACAATAATGCTATGAGAGACATTGAACTTGGAGATATGGCATATGTCAAATTGTGATTTGTGATTGACACCACAATGGAAACTAGTTTTCTCTGATTCAGAGAAGAATAGGTTAAAAAGACTTTTCTTCTGCATAATTTCTGATTGGCTTTACCTTCTGATGACCCTCCATCAGAAGAGTACATTATTCTCCCTGCAACCTGCCCTCAATCAGAAAGGTTCTTAACCAGATTTAGTTGGTTGATGGTCTTGTGTAAAATGAATCTTAACACAGTGAATTGTGCTTGTCAATAGTGAGGTTAGATTGCTTTAATTCACCTTTTAAAAAGTAATTCTTGGGAACATCACTTGATTCAAAATAGGGCAGCATGATTACTGACAGGAACTTGCTGCATTGCTCACTTGACACCAATTTGGAAATATTCCATTGACTATTGCTATGTTGCTAAGCCCAAATCAAAGTTTGCTTTTGGAAACGATTAGGGACCAGGATATGCATTAGAGCAAGGGTGTAGAACCAGAATTGAGTGTGGAGCTGACTTACCCTGGCTACTAACATAATCCACTTTCCCTTCACCCATTTGCCTTTCTCTGCGCTAAGAAAGGGACTCCAGTGGCACCATGAGGATTAGCTGAGCTTCTAGTGCCAGCTAAGTCCCTGGCTTTGGGTAATAGTCCCATGTGGGCATCACACACTGCACAAAGCTACCTGCTGGCTGCTGGAAGAGTCAGTGCTCTTCCCAGGATTTGCTGGATTATCGTCTGCCAGCATCCCTGCTGTCACCCTGGGTCTGATATGAAGATCCTAGCAGAGCTCCTCCTAGGCACTGCTGCTCATCCCAATTCAGAGGAAGAGTAGGACACAGTGGGAAGCCCCCTGGTACTTCAAACTGAAGTACAGTGGCGATGGTGGTGTGTGTTTGTTTTTTGAGGGGGATCCTTTTTTCTTGATATTCAAGGAGAAATTGAAGCAATAAAGTTATTACTTTTTTGAAATCAGGAAAAAGCAAACGCAATACCATTGTTTTCATTTTACACTATTAGTTTTTCTTTAGCATTGCAAGGACTTATAAAATGATGCAATGAATCAGTCATTCATTAAATTTCTCAGAAAGAATACATTTGTTCCTTTCACTTGTAGATACTGTACTGTCAGGGTACATTTTTATTCTTCCTCTGCAATGCATCTTTCATCAAGTCAGGGTACATAATTTGAATGGTGTGTTTATTGATGTCAAATGAGTTGTGCTCTTCACTCAGATAAAAGCACAATTCAACTCCTGTATGAACAAAACATGTAAACATATTTGACAATATATGCAAATGACCACCAGGCAGTGTGGGGAATTTAATTCTCTGAGAAATGACTATTCAAGCCAATCCCCGTATTTAATGGAATCCAAAGAAATGCATCATCTGCGTGTTTAGATCACTAGCTTCTATTCATGAGCTCTGCTACCACAAAATAAAATAAAAAACGTAATCTAGATAAGTGATATAATGCCTTATTTCTATTTAACCCCACCTTTCATTTAATCCCACCAATCATCTTTTCTTGTTCACTTCTGTTTTTTGTTGGCGGAATTACTCATATTTATTTTATGCTTAAACCTTTAATAGAAACTATGTTTTAGGGTTATTTTAGTTAGAAATTGAAATAGAATTCCTATGTTTTAATTCTTAAAATGTGCATGCATTCCTTTGATGTAAAAGGAAAAAGTCAAACAAGCTGGCAGAAATATGCCTGGCACATCAAATAACAGAATGAAAGGATAATGCGTTCTGCATAGAAGACAAGATTTTATATATTAACAGCTTCTTTGCCATCCTGTTGCTATAAAGCAGGGTTTCATAAAATAAATCACTGAATGTCTTCTTTTGGTCAACATATCCCTGCAACATAGATGAGATAATATTTCTTTGTTGATTTTCCTGTATTGCTCGCCGGAGTAATTGACAGTTCTCATACAGTTAGATGCTACCTTCAGTAAGAAATGTCTCACAACATTTGGTACTTGGATAGACGCCTCTTATACAAGATATATACAACTTATGTCAATTCTCAAGAGCACAGATATGCTTCTCTGTAAAATCCATTGAACAAGGTCCAGATTGCTATTTCTTTGTGTTTTGGTGAGAGAAATGGAGATTTTAAAAAAATAGTAATGCATTTTAGTATAACCCATTGGCCCCTTCTGACTCGTTTTTTGGCCCCTTCTATGTTTCTATAAGATTGACAACCACATGTTGGGGCCAGCTGGAGGTGAGGGTCAGACCAGATGGCCTGGGTGGCTCCTTTTCACTCACTCAGTTTCTATGTTACTACAGCCCTCATGCATTTAGAATTGTGTGATGAAAGAGTGGGCTCATGCTAGCTGGCCCTATCACTGGTACCATGTCTCTGTCACTTCTCCCTATTCCCTATCTGCAAGTTGGAGTAAAAGAAAAAAAACTGATCTCCCATCATTGTGTGAGGAATTTAACTCTTGAATGGGGAAGGCATGTGTTTGCATGAGTATCCGTATGCAAGTTTACAACATTAAGAATAATACATATAAATATCTGAGCAATTGTTCTTTCTCTAGGGACTGATTTAACAGTTCTTAAATATTTTTCTTTCTGTTTTTCCATGTTCTGCTCATTTCCATGTTTGATAAACTGTTTTTATGTATTATTTTAATGTTCTGTATAAATTTACAACTGGTATAGTAAGTTTGATTTCTATTACTTAATATTTAATTGAGTTAAAGGTGTAATATTCTAAGCACTGCAGTATTACTCAGTGATAACCAGGACAATAAAATTATGTAACACCTTTGAAACAACTCAGCACATATAATCTAAAACAATATTCTTGTTTAATCCTGCTCTTTCTAGCAATTGCTATTAAAATGGTTTCTACTTACATTCCTTCAGTACGGAGGATCATGAAGAAGTCTAATATTCTTTGCTTTTGTCTTCCCCAAGAAGTGCTTCAGGCCCTGAGAGTACTCAAGGGGCTGAGCACACTGTGCAAGGAACAGGAAAGAGAAGTCACCACAGTTGCTTTTCCCCAGTGATTGTGCAAACCTGATCATTATATTAAAACCAGAAGGGAAGCCATTTGTCTCATAAGTTACTTTACTGCAATTATCTAAACTTCTGTGTAGGAGAATATTTTCTACTCTTTCTGCTCATTTGTTTGTTGCTTCTGTGTCCATATTAGTGACATTAAGATGATGTCATCCAGATACACAAGGTAGATCTGGGCAGCTGAAGATAAAACAAATGTTTGTGGAGTTAAAGTACAATAGAGTTTAGTTTGCCAGATATCAGGAAGTTGCATGTGGATAGTGGTAAGCCTTATTCCAATCGCTGTAAGTCGAAATGGCAGATTGGAGCTTAACAAGAAATACTATGAGTGGCAAAGCCTAAAGCAGTGATTACAGCATATTGCTTGATACCTCTTGCTTGATGCATGTACCAAGTTTTCTTGTTAGTGCTATAGTATTTTGTCATGTGTGAAGAATGCTGCAAACTGGATGCAGCCTCATAGGTCTAGTAGTGCTTGCTAATGATCACATAATATCTTGATGCAGGGAATTCTTGTATGTTTTCAAGAATCAGTGATTCTTGTCTTCAGTTATCTGATTTCTTGATCTTAGAAAATATCAAGTGTTATGTGTGTTAAGCAGGCTTAGATTGACATCTACAGTTATTTTTATTTACTATTTTATCAGTTTTACTGTCTGTTTTAATGCTTAAAAGCATCTGGAAAAAGCTATCATTGCTGTCATCTAGGGTTGCCAGATGTCCATAATTTTAAATCCCTTTAAAAGTAAGCATGCCTTATTACTTAATAAAAGCACATTAAAACACATGGCTCTCTTTGTCAAGCAGTAATGCTACCTAAAATGTCATGATTAAGAAGTAATACTATACACATTCAGAGACAATGTACCAGTATGATACTTCTCCAATATATGGCTCACAAATTTAATCTATATGTAATAGGTATTTATTTGGGTGGAACCATATTGAACAATATCCTCTTAAAACAAAACAAAAATAATACAGGAATGTCAATACTGCATATTACCAGGGCTATTTGTCATAGAACGCACCGGAACGGTGTTCTGGCACCTTTTTTTGACGGATTTTTCCAATGGAGTGATTTTGAATCGCCTGCGGGCTGCTTGTGTCTCTGCCTTGATTGTGAGGGCGCGGCTCGGCTTGGGACACTGCTCGGCTTGGGTTGGTGTGTGTGGTCGCGTGCTGAGTGCTTATTGCCGGCGGCGACCATTATGTTTATGTGTGTGTAGAGTGACTGAGTTCCAGCACCTTTTTTTTCTTTTTACAAAAAAAGCACTGCATATTACTATTCAATATTTCTTAGATTACAGGTTAATCTGAATCAGTGGCAAAGAATCTTGTGGTACCTTAAAGAATAACACATTATTCTTACCTAAGTTTTGAAATGGGCCATCACTGATAATGACTTCAGCAGAATAAATTTGTTAGGCTTTAAAGTTTCACAGAACACTTCATTGATTTTTCTTCAGCACAGCTTCCCTTAGGAGAAAGTGGGCAATACGGACTGACATGCTAATGCCTTTGCAGAATTGGAACTATAGGTTATTTTACATTTAAAATAGTTGTTCCCATCTTCAGTCATTTTGCTGTGGATGAGGGCAATTCAGAAAAGGGTATGGAAATGTGTTTTTGATGGTTTAATGCATTTCATATAATGAGTTGTGCAGAAGTTCCCACCAAAGCTCTTTAGTCCTCCGTTCATAATTCCAATGGCCTAGTTGTGTACAAAAGTGATCCCTTTGCCACCATTAGCACAATGAGAATTTCTAGCATCGGTCCTCAAGTAACGCAACATTCTATTTATTTGTGTAAACGGGACTGCAGTGCACATGCTACGAGTAATCTGTATGGCTTTATTTGAATCATCTGTTTCAGGTTCAACTGAATAGTGTGTGTATGTGTGCTGCTTAATGAATATAACTAGGGACTTGAACTTTCTTCATATCCCAGTACAATATAGTAAAAAGTTCTGTTCCAAAGCAACTAGTCTAGTACTTGCAACATTTCACTCTGCAGAAATTTGGCTTATTTACATCATTGAATAATGTTTGTGGATCATACTTCTGGTCCCCGTTTATTACTTTTGCACAATCAAAAAATCCTGCAACTGACAAAGCCCCTGCTTCTACATACATATATTGGAAAGCACTATTCAGACCTTCAGGTTAATGGAGAAGCAATCCCAGTTCTCCTGCACAGACATTAACTGGCCATCTATATAATATGCAGATAGTGGCTTTATTGAGTCCTTGAACTGTGCAGTTCAGGAGAAGTATTCACATATCAGTAACTTTTCTTTTATCTGTCATAGTGATCAACTTCTAAGTTGGCTATCCTGGAAAACAGCCCCTAAAGGCATTTTTTACTTCCTTTCTTTCCTCCTTTTGTTACTGTGACTAGGATGGGAATATTCCTGTATTTACAAGAAGTGTGGGCCTGGGGCTAAGTATTTCACCTCAAAATAGTTTAAGGGTTTTCCATACTGAAGGTTTAACTTGTGCCAATTAACCTGTAGCCTTTCTCCCAGTATTCCTAGTTTTCTTCTAATTTAGGCTAGCAAGTTAGATAAATGGTGACAGAGCATTATTCCTTGGCACAGTGTACACCCTGTAGGAAAAGCAGCTCTATTTGTTTAATACATATCACGGCATGTGAAGAGGAAAGATGCTATGAATACTGCTTTGTGTAAGAAATTAAAAGAGCAAATGCTAATAATTTTACATATGGCTGTACTTCTGGTTATTTTAAAAAATGAGTCCACTCAATAACTTTTACAACACATATTAAATCTTTATTCACATTCTTTAGTAAGACAGTTTTCTGCAGGGAAGCTGGAAATATACCCAGTTAATACATCACATTTATTCACAGATATTCAGCAGTCTTTCAAAAACATTACTTATCCTGCAGTAATCCTGTTGGCAGGAGCATATTGGTAGTTTACAAAGCCTTCTTTTAAAGTGATACAGAACTAGAGCATTTTCTGTGCCTTAGATGGAATTAATAGCTATTCTTCTGTCTCTAGAAGGACAGAAGAGGATATGTGACAGAACTAATACATTAGTGGTGCTGTAAATGCATATAGAAATGTCTTCCCCAGTGCTGTCAGTTCTGGAATAGAAAAAATTCAGTAGGCAAAGCTAATTTAGGTGTAGTTATAGTTTAAAGAACAATTCTAAGAAGGAGGCCATTGTTCCATCTAGCCCAGATGGTACTGAATTGTCAGCACAGATTGTCAGGAGACATTTAGGATTCAAGACAAAATGTTTCTTGGACCTACATGGAGATGTCAAGGATTAAACCTGTTATCTTCTTGCAAAGCCTGTGCTCTATCACCGGCCTACCCTTGTTCTAATTTTTCAAGATTTTACAGTGTGTGGGGTGCCTACACAGGTAAAAAGACTCTCCACTACAGATGTTCACTCTTATCATGTAGGAAGCCAGAAAGAGCTTGCACAACTTTATGATGTAAACATGCACTCCACAGCTCTGCCGAATCCATGTTGCCTCTTCACATGATTGCGCTTGAAGAAGGCTTCTAATTATCAGCAATTAGGGGTACTAAATGAACCTGGGAAAATGTAATAACACGAGTTAATATGGTATACATTTCTACTCAATATAGTGAAATATATTGCCTAGCATGATAAGAACTTGAATAGGATGAGCCATGTGATGATAATGATAGTAAAGATGGACTCTGATCCAGATGTCTGGGTAGTTTTGTCTCTGCAAAATGAAAGGAAGTGTGCACGTAAGCTATGTGTTCCCTTTATTACTGTGATGTGAGTCTTTCAGATAGCAGATTTCATAGCATACATGTTCAGGCCATGAGCAAGTTCTGCTTTGCTTATTATACCTGGAAGTATGTACATTAAGACACTAATGTTGCCCCACCCACCTTTATGGTCTGATTAAAGAGAAATAATTGAGAAGTGCTAAAAACAGAAGCTAGTGAATATATGTGAAAAGCATTTCTTATTCTTAGTAGAGCATGGGAATAAAGAACACAATTTTTATACTGAAAGACAAATATTCGGAAAAACAGTGAGTAGCCATGGAAATTGTTTAAATACCAAGCATTTGTTGCAGAAGTGTGATTTTTTTTATTTTTGAAGTCATGCAGAGCCAGAAACAAGAAAATGAAAGCATGCATCTTATATTAAACCCTTTGCTTTGATCACTTGCAGTCTGCTGAAATTTGCAAGTTAGATACATTGATCTTCAAAAGAAGAAAATTTGGCCCAATGCAAAGATGAATGCAGAAGCGAGGGGTGGGGGGATAATGTTACTTGGAAGTGTAATAAGGCTCCTTTGATGTTTTCTTTTCAGTAGTACTTTTTAATACTTCCCCAGCTAAATCCATTGTGGGCTCTTAAAAATACAGAAAACAGGAGAACAACATGTATTTTCTTGGATTGTCTAGGGCATTAAAATCTTTCTCTCTCTCTCTCTGCTGTGCACTAGCTTATATATGAGGGTATTTCTTATAGGAAAATAGAAATAAACTAAACATTAAAGACATGCTCCTATATTTTTCTTACTTTTCATTTTCCCTGTTGCAAATTGATACATTTCAAATAGAACATCTGTCCAGGAAAAGCATTGCCTTTTTCATCTGGCAAGTCTGTCTTTTATAGAAAAGGATTGGGTCACAAATAACTTGGCATTACAAGGATGAGCACGCATCAGGTTTGGGCACGTTTCGTGCATGTACTCAACAGCTATGAAGAGATCAGAAGCTTCCACTTCCATTTTAGTTTAACCACAGTTTAAAGTTGACTCCTAAACTCTAAACAATTGTTAATCTTCACTATGATTTCTAGAAACAAATCACCATCATAAATTATGGTTGGAAACTGAGGTTCAACAAATTTGTTCCAACAAACCTCCTTTAAGCTTGTCTCAAATTTGCTGGATCAGGTGAGGAGGGAGGGAAAAGGCACAGTTCTCACATAGTCAGGAGTGGATTAACAATGGCAACAATGGCTACAGTTTACAGAATTTGGCCTAATATATAATCCTGCATCAGGCAGTTCAGCAACTGCCAGATTAACTATCCCAACCTGAGTGCAAAGCAGTACCTGGAAAGGGAGCATTATCAGGCTCATGGCAGCGTGAACGGATAGCATGCACCCCGCTGCATTCACAACACGAATTAGCTCCACCCCAAGATCCTTTAGGGAACTCCTTTTTGTGGTCGGAGGTTGTTGTAAGCCTCACACTCCCCTTGAAATGGATCTGGCTCTATGTCTCTAGCATCTGCATGAAACAAGTAGTCACAAGGGTACTAGAAGCAGGGAAACAGCAGTGGCAACAATATCATTGTGAAGAAGGCCATATCGGCAAAGCACCCAGCCCAGCTGTGCAAGCATGCAAAATTCCTTTCAGGCCCTGTCAACTAAGTTCCCTACATAGCAATGAGAGCGCATGTAAAAATGGATGGGTGGGGAAGCTGCTCACTGCAGTGTCAGGAGTCGTGCAGAACTCTTAAGACGTAGGGGATGGCCTGAGAGAAAACCCACCCACTCATGTCTGCTTCTATCTCCCATCAGCTGCCCAGGGATTCTGGCTGGCCCTCAACCCCCCGCTCCCACTTGCAGCATAGGTTTACAGTCCACTGGGGAAGATGGCATGAGTACCTTTGCAGCCATGTCCCTGCACATAAGTGCACACAAGTACCAAAGTTCAGCAGGGAGGTGAGCTTAACCACAGTGTGTTAACTTTGGCTGACGTGACAAACTAAAATGTTATATCTAAAGCAGAAGTGAGGAGTTCTGTGGGGTGCAAACAGTGTTCAGGCTTACTTAGGAGAGCATGGCTTTGTGTTAATGTCTGTGCCACCCTTTGACAAGCCCTGCGTTTGATAGTGTATTTAATATTGAGGTAGGAGTTATAAAGAAATGCAAACAGCATATTAAAAATATTTGGCAAATCTGGGGTAACATTAATAAGTGCAAATTAATTGGGAATAAATTGGCAAGTGTGTATCACAATGTTGTGCATGATTATTTCCTCAGGCATTATCTTTCTCCTTCCTTTATATAGTTTAGAAAGCAGCCAGCCAGGTGCACTTTTTTTTTTTTTTTTTTTTTTTTTTTAAAAAATTCAATCCTTTTTTATTTTTTTTTTTTTTTTTTAGTTTTATTTAAAAAATGCAATCCTTTCCTACAGCAAATTGTTCTTATTTCCAAGTAAATGTATGAACTTACTTCAGAGCAGCAGAAGCAAACTCCATTTTATTACTCAAGTCTTGGTAATGCTGTAGCTTAAAATATGAAACTGTTGTTTAAACAGGGTTGGCAAGTTTTTGTTAGTTTATAACAAGTTAAGTTTATAACTTAAACTTACAGTTAACTAAATGAAGTTAACTATACACTTTATAGATTACCAAGCATGTAGAAGCAGCTGTAAACCATGGAATAGATATGGTTGATGAGGATTTAAAAAAAAAATGGTGTGCTTCACAAATAAAGTAATCCTCATGGCTGTAGGAGGCTTTGAAAGTCCATTAAACCTAAGTTCTAAAATGATTTAGCTGCACCACTCAGGATATATTAGATCAAGGTGTACATCCTTTGACCTGATGACCATATGTGACCCACAATGGCTTCACTGCGTCTCCCGGTGGAGCTCTGACACCAAATGTCCTTTCTGGGCAGACTGAATTTTCTTCACTCACACTAACAGTGAGGGAAAAAGTTGTCTGTGCCAGGGCTGTTCACATGTGTGTGGTGGGGGATGTATGCATACATGCAGCTCATCACCGGATCCAACATCACATTTGGCTCCAGTCCTTGGGGGCATTCTTCATCTATATAATATAACTTCAGCTCAGTATAAAGGTAACCCACAGATCATTCTTGATGAGCAGTATTCTCTGTTGTTGAAGTCTTTATCAATTTGATCTATAGCAAAGGTTAATCATGCCATTCAATCCATCATATTATATATTAATGAATTGCCTGCCCTTGAGAAAAGAGAGCAAATTATATTGATCTTAAGTTTTCTTATGGCTACAACCTTAAAACTCTACTGATAAAATAATAGTAAATAGAATCATTAGTTTTCTGGAAAAAATACTTTTGGAAAGGATATATATATCTTAGTTCCCTTCTTCATTACTGAGTGTCGTGCATGAAGCCCTGACAGAGTCAGTGACTCACGAGGAGGACCTGCACTTAGCACCCAGTGTCCACCCCACAACCCAGCGTAGGGGCAGATGGGCCAGCTGCTGTGCCTCCCTCTGACTCCCAGCATGTTGAGCAAATGCCTGAACCCTCATCGAAGCCAGAGAGTCATGAGAGAGAGGAAGCTGCAAGCTCTGCTTGGAAGGAGGCAGGACAAGCTTCTCCTTCCCCCTCTGACGCTGATCTTCCTGAGTGAGAAACAGAAGACACAGTGGGTGTGGTGGATCTAGAGGGTTAACATTCTGCCATGGGCGGCAGCCCAGTATGTAAGCAATCATGTATGTAAACAATTATGCTGTACACCATAATTTATTTGAACAAGCTGCAGGTTTACATCCTTCCCTTCCACTCTCATGTTTTTGTAAGGGAGAAGATTGGAAGCTTTTTCTTCAGATTTTAAACTCACCAAAGTTTTATGTGACAGTCAAATGAGTAGGAATTATGGTTTGAGAACAAGCCAGAATGTGAAGCCATGGCACAGTCATGGCTTATTCTCAGGAACATAGTTTAAAATAGGCACTACTGCCAATAACAAAGTCATGGTTCACAGCTTCCTTGATGAGCATTCAAAAGGGACACATTTAGCATGAAAACAAAGATTTTCATTTTGCCTGCAGTAACAAAAATGTGGCATGTAAGGCTATGAAAAGGAAGCACTCCCTGCTCCCCTGAACTTTTCCACTGATGGTTGAAAAATCATGGCTACCCAAGTTTCATGGGAAGTTTGTGATTAGAACTGAACTGAAGTGGATGTTTCCACTCTTCTTCTCTGGTGCAAGCAAGGGAAAGGTAGTGCATAAGCTTGGGTCTCACAAATAAGGAAGAATGAACACCTACTTAGAAGGGCAGCTGTTCTGACATGTGTATTTAACTCTCCCTCAATGGCTTACCACAGAATAGACTTTCCCTTCTTTATAAGGGATACTAGTAAGCCTGGCAATGGAGGGCTGTAGTAGGAAGCAATGAAACCAGTGGTCTCTAGTGGAGATAGGGTCTGAAACTCATGAAGGTTGTCTGTGATAATGGAAGCAGTACCAGTGGATGAAAGCCTGGTATATATTGTGTAGATATCTATATGTGCACAGAATACTTTCAGATCTTCATTTTCACAACAGTGTAAGAATTGTCTTATACAGGGTCTATCTAGTCCAGTATTTTTCTCTCACAAGCCAAGCAACATTTTATGGTAATAAGTTATTCATTATTCTTTATGCTTGGCATCTGGTTCTCTCAAACAAATCATACCATTCTTGTTACCATGATCACTTACGTTCCCTGGCAGATATCCTTCATGCATTTATTCAGTCATTTAAAAATCCATCTGAGGGGCCAAACAAACATTACTGTAAAGGTTTTGCTAGGAGCTGTGTTTTGTTTTTCATTTTTAATTGAGAATAAGCACAGGAAGCCTGAACTGGATCGATACCCTGAAATAGAAGGTGGTGATGTTAAGTCTTCCTGTCAAACACATTAATCCAGAGCTGAGGTGCACTTTTGATTTCTGCTGCAAAATAGTCATCTGTTTGTACTGGGACCCCAGTATTCTAGAATATTTTTTAAAAAAGGAAATAGCTGCTAGCTGCGTATTTCAAGTAATGTCTGTTCTGTCCCTAAGCTACATACTGTCTTATGGTAGTGAAGTAAATTGTAAATTTCTTGAAACATAGCAATTGTTGCCAGGAGCCAGATGATCCCAAGTGCAAGTATTATGAAAGAGAGAAAGAAAGAATGTTCTGACTACTCTCTTTAATGATTTTTCATTTAGTACATGGTTTTCATATTTCTCTACACATAACTTAATTATCTTTTTTCTAAGGCGATCAAGTTTAGTTGCTATTTTCAGAAGCTTTTCTTATTTTATAAGATGACTTTTAAGACTGAGCAGAACTTCACATCTAAATATAGTAGGAGCATGCATTTCTGTAATAGTACCACGCTTGTTGTATTATTTTTAGCCCCATTTTCTAGTAATTCTTTAACACTTAATGTGCCCTATTCAGAATTTTGGTTGATGTTTTCAGTAAGCAATCCAGTAGAATAAAAAGATTATTTTTATATATTACCGTTGATGGGAGCTTTGCATGCAGTGCTAAGCCAAGATTTCATGCATGAGTCTCTGAAAGCCTGAGCAAAGCTTATTCCCTCCTTCCTATGTTTCCGACTGTGAGACTGGAAGGAGGACTCTTGTCAAGTTTAACATAGTTTCATGATCTTGGCTTGTTATGTACAAACCTGGGATTGTAAATCAACTCTGTCAAACAAACTATCAGAATCCAGGATCCATTGCCCATTCATTCAACAATTGACTACACTTTATTGTAATCCCTGATTCCTGGTCCAGGCATAATGACAAAGCCAGGAATCAGGGAAAGCAAAAGTAAAATTAGCAGGACTACTTATGACTACGTAGGAGGATGAGGCTTTGCTCAGGAAAGCCGAAGATCATGCACACAGGAATAAATCCTGGTATACAGTATGTGTGAAAGTGTGATTTCAGACAGTGTATATGTGACTCTCCACTTGTGATACCTCACCTACTGTTGCTATCCAGCAGGATATTCTCAATTACCACTGAAATTTTGTTTTAGTTAAGTAGAAGCTCTGAATTTAGCTATAGAAATTATAGAAACCTCTCCCAATTGTTTTAGGTGATCTACAAAGATTTTATCTTGATTGCTGCTACTATTTGCATTAAATTTGTTTACTACAGGGACTGCAGACATTGACAACAAACTGCAATTAGCTAATGGCTTTCTGAGAGGAAATGTTGGTATTTATTTGTATAACCAGCATTTAAAGCTGAAGGTCAAATATTTCCCCAGAACCTTTTGGTTTAATGCTTAGATTCTATTTCTTTCACATCTGCCTTTTCACCTCAGTGTCATCAACTAGTGCCATATAAGAAAGCATCAGATAATTGTGACACATTATCCTGCAAAACAACAAATTATTGGGACACTCCATCTGAGTTAATTCAAACGTTTCTCTATATGTATATGGAGTAGGTTCCTATTTAAGTGTACTATCTATTATATAATACACATGAAAGATTAAAGCTCATCCATATCACAATACAATGAAAATAGAAAATTAGCTTGCTGCTCTATCTGATTATATTTAATTGATGTTCTTAAAGCATTTTAGCACCATTTTACAGCTTTCAGAATACATTGCAAAGATAAAAAATAAGGTTGTCCCTTCTCAGAGGTTGTCTCATGTAGAAGATATGTTACAAAAGAGAAAGGTAGGCTGAGGAAAGAGGGGGGAAAGCATACCCAGGCCTTCGATTCTTAGTAACAGAGCTCATCAGGTGATGATGATGCAAGTCGTGGATATGTAGACAGTGATGCACATGTTGACAATTTTTCTTGGACAATTTTTTTCACATCATCACAATAGCAGATGTCACTACAGTAATATTCCAGATCTTTGTTTTGCAATTCATAAGAACATAAAACGAGCCCTCCTGGATCAACCTGTGGGAGGCCCAGGATATGAATGCAATAGAATTCTATTATTTCTGTTTTCCAGCAACTGGTATTCAGGATCATGCCATCTCAGATCTTGGAAGTGGCATATAGCCATCATGACTACTAGTCCATGGAAATGGCCTTTTCCTTCCTGAATTTGTTGGAGAGGTGAATCTAATGATATTTCCCTCTGAGGTCATAGACAGCAGAAGGAGATGCATTCTTTTATTCCTTTGCAGATAATTGGAAAGAACCATACCAGTTGCTCTCCAGGGTCAGAAAATGGACCCTGGAGAGGAGGAGTAGGGCAGATTCTACTGGGCAAAAAGAGAAAGTGACCAGAAAGACCAGGATATGGGCTTACCTGAATCTGTGCAAGCCTCCTTCCCTTTCCCCCTGAAACGCTGTTAGATGGGCTAAAATATGTTATCTTTTTGGCACCAGTTAAAGATGGCCCTATTCTCTGAAGGTTTTAAAGATGTATTTGGCCATCCAGGGGCTTGAGGAGCATCAAAAGTTGTGTCACAGAGACACTCTTTTGCAATTCTTTGATATTATTTGTTTTTAGCTGCTTTTTTTTCCAATTTTATGATATTTTGTAGGATTTTATTAGTTTCTTTAATGGACTGCTGTGGGACAGCATAGAAATAAATAAATAATGAAAAGTCCATCCAGGAAAGTATGCCACATTGGATGATGGTGAAGTAAATATCGCCTTTGCCACTCCTCTCACCTTGTACCATGTGTTGGATGCTCATGATTTCAAGAGTTTCTCCTCACTGACAACAGATTTGATAGGACTGCTCCTTAACTCTTTTTAAAAACTATCTACATTAGCAGGCCATTAATACATCTTATGGCAGAGAATTATCTGTGTGTTATATGAAGTGATTCCTTTTGTCTGTCCTGAACTTTCCAGGCTTCATTGGATGAATCCAGCATCTAGTATTATAAAGGCCAGAAAAATCTCAATCCTCTTTTTCCACCCCCATGGGTGATTGCAGTTACTGCGTCTTTATGTAATTGCCAGATTTAGATAACTGATTTGGCCCTGGGCAGAAATAAAGCCCCATCATGGAATCAAATTAGATCAACATTTCACTCAAATCATTTCAGTTCCTGCTAACCTTAAATGAAGTGAGCTAATAAAGCATTAAATTAACATGTTATGTGCTAAACTTCTAATGCTTGTTTAAATTTCTAGTGACTTACTGACTTTAAAATTTCAATCAACATAAATGTCATTAAAATCTGAGTTGATAAAAACAATTAGGAAGTTTTTGTGTCTGCTCAGTTTTTGAATACATATTTAAACTCACTTATGTATTTTAAAAAGTGGCTTAGAAACTGTGAAACTGTGGAAGTCAGAAGGTATGTGAAGAAATTCACTTGATCTTTGGAAGTATATGAATAACAAATGGAACAGCTCTTTAACACACCCTGAAATCTACACACTCAGTAATCCCCCATGTTTTGTGTAATATACATAGACATTCCTGGGCTATGGATCCTAGATGGGCAGAGGTCAGCTGGGCGAAAAGTCAAAGGATAGGTGAGTGTAATTGTGCGGATTCATCATATGTCTGTAATACAAACATTAACCAATGTGTGAAAAGGATTAGTAACATGAAATCAGTATGTTGTAAATACCCATGAAGTATTACTATTAATGTGTACAAATTGCAATTTGACTCTTTGGCTGCCAGTGCTCTGACTCAAAAACTAGAGCAGCTGGACCCCATATCATTAAGGCCCATTGTGTGCTAGAAATAACTGGAACTTGTACAATATAGCTTATAATGGGATGCATAATTTTACTTTATAGCTTGTATTGGAGAGCAGGAATGTAGTAGTCAAGGCTACAATGACTGATTCACAGATTGGTAGACTGGTATTATTTGTTTAATAGGTTTATAAAGCAGACTCCTTACTCTCTAAATATGTTTAATGCACTATTAACTTCAGAGTAAAAGAAGCATAAAGGATAGCCCTGTCTAAGTGAAGGAAAACACATTGCACAGCCACATTATTTCCAACCGTTCAGTGGCAATAAACACAATTACTGTGAAAACTCTATGTACCTTGGACAGCAACTATCAGAAGCTTCTCAGCTTTACAAGCACAACTGGTTAGTAGTAGGTTCAGCATAAATAGAAAAGCACTTTGTCACACAATGTGTAATTAACTTACAGAATTTATTGTCACAACATTCATCATTTCTCCTAGCTAAAAATGGCTTTTTACAAGGCTTACACGAACCTGTGGAGGATGGCTCTATACTGGATGCGAAGAATCTCTGTCTAAAGAGCAATATATAAGATAGGGCCTTCTTATTGAAGACTGAACTAGACATACACCTTGATCTGATACAGCAAAGCAACTGTAGGCTTTTAATCTTCAAGACAATTAGGAAGCTATCTATTGTATTCTGTTTCTTGAAGTTGAAGGATTGTAGTCATACTGACAAACACTCAGTTGAAATATACAAATCCTTTTGAAAGAACACAGAACTTAGTATAGTATTTCTGCTTTGAACAATCAAGAGTGCTTCCATTTTAAAGTTAAAGTAAAATATAGTATGGTGTTTATATGGGTAACTTGCACCAATTTGCATTATTTTTATTACTATTTTAACTATCTTAAACCATTTTGACAATATCAAACAACTGGCAAGTTCCAATGAACCCTTTTATTTCCCTAGCTAGAAATTCAAAATGTTGTGGATTAATTGGATGTATTTATAATTAGGCTTTCAGACAGGATGTGGAACTGAGACTGCTTGAAGGATGACCTCTTCCAGGACCTGTAGAAGGACAAGCTTGTCTTATTTGTTCTTCTGGATCTCTCAGCAGTTTTCAAAGCCATCAGTTATGGTGTTCTTCCAGACCCCCTTGTGGCACGGAACCTTATTTATTGCAGTGGTTCCAGTCCTTTTGTTGTTTAATGTGTAGAAGATGGTGCTATATTCATATTTAAGTATGGGATTCTTCACCCTGTGATATTTAAATGCTGTGTGAAGCCACAGGGAGGAATCACCTGGAACTCTGAAATGTGGCTGACATAGCTTCTACTGCTCTTTATCACCTAACACTAAGGAGGTGGTCAATACACTTGAATGTTGCTTCGGTTTAGTAATGGACTGAATGAAGGTGAACAAGCTGATATTATAAGTCGAGCAACGTACAGGTGCCTATTTTTCTATAGAAAATCAGGCTTGGGGATCGAAACTCAGACTTTTCTGGAAGGGGTAAGTGGTTCTGTGAGGAATCAGGTCTGTAACTTGATATCCCTCCCTGATCTTGCACTGCCTCTGACTCTTTGTCCTTGAGGTAGTGGCAAGGAGTGCGTTTACACTTGTATGTTTAGTGCACCAGCTGAGTCAGTCTGATTTAACAATTATCCATGTCTTTGTTCTATCACATTTAGATAATTTCGGTTTGCTTTACATGGGACTAACCTTGAAGAGTATCAAAAAGCTTTAATTAGTGCAAAATGTGGGAGCCAGTTTGCTAAGCAATGCTCAATTTCAAATAATATTATTCAAATATTGAATGATCTATATTGGATACTCATTTTTTCCAGGCTCAATTCAAGACATTTGTTTAAACCTTTAAAGTCCTAAAGTTTTAGTACCTAGATATGAAAAAATAGTCCATTTTGTTGTAACCTGTCCAGTTATTAAGGTCTGCAGAAAACTTATTTGATCTTGGATGCCCACGTAATGGGCACAGGTGCCACCAAACTGTGGAATGGACTCCACTTGGACTTATGATTGATCCTCAGGCTACATTTTTAGCAACAGTGTAAGATACATCCTTTTAACTTGGAATTTTCATTGTTTTACTTAAAAATAATAATTAAAATGCTTTAATAGCTATTGGGTGGCTGCATTGATGCTTATGTTGCTGCTATTGTTTTAATACGTTGTATACTGCCTCAGTGGATTTTACAAAAAGTTGATCTAAAACTACAACATAAATATATAAGCATTAAAATATGTATTATAGGTACCATAATACAAAAAGTTAGCCTTAACTAAAATGAATGAATGTGATATAAACCATATCACTATGTTGTAAAACTTTGAGTCTTCAAAAAATAGTAGGCGCATCTGTCTTGGACATCAAGAGTCTAAAGCAATTCAGAGCAGTCTTAACAGGAAAATAATGGATATAAATCTTGTAGAAGCTATTGTTTATCTATATTTTTAACTCTGGCTCTTGTCCAAATGGAAGTCTTGAAGTACATTGACTTTAGATTAAGATCTTAGATGTTGAAGGGGCATTTTTTTTAATATAGAGGATTTTCTTTAATAATGTCTGCCTTGCCAAGTGGCTATTTTATGGAGATTCACTTCTGAATTTAGCAATCTGGCAGCCAGTTTTTTTGGGTACAGCCTTGGCAGGCTAGATATAGGCTATGAACTTGGTTGTGTTATTCCTGGCAACCCGAGGGTACTATTTTAAGAAGTATTGTTTTCTTAGGATAGGATTTAGAACACGGTCTGAGTTCAAATGTGCAAGCAGAAGTCCACAAATTTATTTACTAATGGCAAGTTCCCCTTTAGCATTTATTACTGTTCCTTTCATGGCCAATGCATATGTGAGACCTCTTTACTTCTCAATTTTTTCATGCATTAAACAGCAGAAAGTTCTTCCTTTCATGCTGTCCAAGATAGTCCTGACCACTTCCTCCTTTGAGTCCTGCAGGAAATGCAGAGAACATTGGAGAGGACAGGTAAACTTATTTCTGGAATGCACAGAGAATATGGGAGAAGGCAAAATATTAGGGTTGGCCACAAATAATCGTTATCTACTAACCCAAGATAAAATTTATGTGGCCACTTTATTTCTGTCGGACAATAACTGTTGTTCAAACAGCTTTTACACTGTGCAAACCATTTTCACCCTGCTGATAGTTTATATGGTATGCATTTTGATTGGCTTTGTTTTAATTTGGTATGTTTTAATGTTTATGCTATCCAATGTTCTACCCCATCTGAGTATTTGCAAAGTAGGCCATAAGCATACATAGCTGAAGTTCTGTGCTGCCACATTTCTCTCTCACACACTCACACTTTTCAAACTTTGGTAAATCATTGTTTTCTCAAGTTAGGGTAATTTTAATTTAGAAGACTTCTGAAATTAAATGCAATTAATTAGCATTTTGTGAGAGCAGCTGTTCTGCTCCAGTGATTAAATGGGTTCAGATGTTTTAGTCAGCTTGCCTGGTTGTCTGAAGCTGACTAACTTAGCTACATAGGTCACTATTAACTGATCACAGTAGCCCACATGAAAAGCATTTCAAGTCAAAGGTACTGTGATGAATGTTTGAGGTGATGTTCAGCATAACCTGACTGATCACATTTAAAAGGTCTGGCAATTACAGGATTGAAAACACATGCCCTGACTTATGTATGTAGGAATAATATGAAAGAAGTTTATATCCACCAGATAGAATTTCTGAGCTTGGTACAAAGGATTGTTTTCTTCATTGGTGAGATTCTGTGCATTGGCTTGCAGTGAAGTGGTTGATATTCACACCCTTGTGGTTGTATTACAAAATGGCAATTATAATGCACCTATAGCCGGCACTACTTTGTCTGTACAGGGTGATAATTCACAACAATGCATCTAAGTTAGGGATTAAAATTACAAGCAAAATTTGTGTGCAGCTGAAAATTTGTGTGCAACTGGTGAAATGGTTAACTTAATTCCATTTCTTACAAGATCCTCCAACTTAGCACTTTTTCCCATCAAAGATAAGGTATGCTGTAATAATAAATGCACAACTATTAAGATGGTGGAAAGGTAACTATGATAGGAACCTACTAGCCATAGACAGGTTACCTTGCTATCTCAAGTAAGGAGATGATGGTTAATTGCAAACTACAATAACAGAGGCGGAGGAGGAGGAGGAGGAGGGTGATGGTATTCTGTTAATTTGTAAAGGTGGGTTCCTTTCACATCATGATCATCATTTCATCACCTGGAAACATTCCTATGCAGCTCTGTGCTACTGTTGTCCCTTGCTTCCATTTCAGTTCTGAATCAGAACACTCCTGTTTGTTCAGCCATTTTACATTTTAAGGTTTTTGTTGTTAATTAATTTTGTTTGCTGGATGAATTGTTTTCTTCCAATCTTATATTTGTCCTTCTGCAATGTTACTTATAGTGCCCTGGGATAAATGTAAACAAATATCACTTCATAGATTTAAAAAAATGCAAAACTGGTAGTCTCTGAAATAATGCCAAAAGACACCTAAAGGGCAAATCTAGTTTACATTTCCACCCTCACTCCAAGGTATACAAGTCTGCTAGCCTCAGGCACGAGCTAAAAACCTGAATCTTTCATCAAACCATGCTTTGTTAGTGTTGTTAGGTTCACATGAGAATCTATATTCCAATAATTATCCACAGTTGAGTGATCAGTCTTTAGTGTGCCATGCGTGTTGTCAATGTGTGTGCGGTGGTGGGGAACCTGCTCCCACAAAAACCGCCTTCCTATGCTTGCCCACTGCCCACTATTAGTGTGTTTGAGTTGGGGCACAACTTCTTTTTGCTGTTGCTGCTGCTTTCATCCATATGCTTTTCCTTGCACCCTCTTAGATCAATGGGTACTAAGTGTGTAGGTACATATAAGCATATAAGTGCACACTGGAATGCTTGGCTGACCTTTGGAGGTTTTTCTATTCAGAAAAGCCAAGGGTGTACTCAACAAACAAATGCTCTCGCAACCCAGGCTGCTCCTATTGACAGCTTGATGCAGAACTGCCGTGTTTATTCTTACCAGCGGAGTTCAGTGGTCAGAAGTCTTGTAAAGAATCAGGGTTCCGGCTGGAGGAGCCCTTGCTCATTATTTTTACTTAGGAGAGCTCAGAGGAGCAGAAGTAAGGGGTTGCAAAGGGCTCCTGTATCAGACGAAAACACATATTTGTGAAATGTATGAATTTAGAAGATGGATGCTTGGGCCGTTCACTGTTATGTAGGGCCTGAAAACCAATTATGCCTGTTAGTTCACTGAAACTCAGGTTGATAAATAGCATTCTACAAAAGGCTAATTGCCTGCTGGTAAGTAGCTTATGAAGTAAGGCATACTCGTGCAGGAAAAAAATGCTACTTATGCAAAAGTCTAGACATATCTTATGTGATAAGGTATTATCCAGGTAGAGTTCTTCTCCATGTTGGATGACAATGTGTATAACTAATATTGTCCTTTGAGACTAGTTTGCATGCATTTGGTGGTATTGCTCTGTTCATCGGGCTGCTGAAGATAAGAATGAGTGATGATGCCCTATATTTTAATGGAAATTTGAGAGTACGTGCAGCAGTAGGGTAGAGTCTTCAGCTAAGAAAAACGAGCTGACTTGGAGGCAAGGGAGGTCATCAAGAAAGATAAAGAAATAGGACATCTACTCCAGGCTAGGCAAGGCTTTTTAAAGGATATTATGGTAATGAGGAAGAACCAATTTAATTTTTATAATGTCACTCCATTTAACTTTAAAATACAAGGTCAAGGTACTGTGTTTTTCATAATGATTAAGGATTTGGAATTCTCTTTTTGTTTGAACCCCAGTACACTTATGTTGTAAAGACTGAATGAGATGAGGAATTGAATTGGAATCAGAAACTCCTCCTAAAACCAAATAAAAGTAGAAAATCTGGTGAACTTTTTCATATTTATCTTGACATGAGGATTTATTTGCTTAAGAAGTTACCCATTTAAAGTTAGTTTGATCCCTGAACAGTAATATGTCTTGTTTTTTTACATAAATCTATAACCCTCCTCACATCTATCATATATCCAGCTTCTAAAAATAGTTCTCTCTACAACAAAATTTCAGAGCTCCCTTCTTACAGAATCCTAATTTACACATTAAATGTAAGACTTGTATCGCCCACCAGGTTTCTGAACTGTCAGGGTTATAAAAAGTATGATAGATAGTACCTTAAGAACAAAATTCTTACAAGAAATTTTAATGAGAAGCACACTGTGACAGACTGTCTTTAAAAAACCTAAACTAAAAATATTCTATATAGAATTTCTACAGGTAGGGAATATTTTAAATATGTATATTTTCCCGGGTGAAAGCCTTGTATTCTTTGGCTTCATACCTCTTTTGAAATAGCAGTGCATTTGTAAATTGGTACCTATGCATACATGGTTTCTGACTGATGAGTAATGCCTAGATTTTTTTTTTCTTCCTCAATCCTATGCCCACATCTTTGTTTCACCAACAAATAGTCAAATTCTGAAGTAAAAACCTTAAAACTTGGGCATTAAGAATGAGAGCAACGTTGAAGGGCCTTGCACCCATGCAATGCCCTACTTATGCTGTAAGTAAATGCCTGCATAGAGCTTCTGGAAAGAGAAGAAGAATATTCTACAACAGAAGAGTCTGATGTATCTTCCTTTGGGATATGCATGCACTGATTTCCGTGCTATACAGTAACCTCCTTGACTGTCATCACAATTCTGTGGAAGATTACTTTCAAGGGAACGGCTGGTATCAAACATTTTTTGTTTTATTTATTTAAAATTATTTTTAGGCCACCTTTAAGGGTCAGACTTGGTCATTTGTTGTATGTACATGGGGTACACTCTCTTTTTGGCCACTCTCCCATACACATGTGGAACTGCGGTGTGTTTATGTGCACATGCACACATTTCTCTATATCCCTAGCCAACTGCTTTCCTATCGGAGCATGGTCACCCAAAGACATTTTGCTGTGAGATCCAGTGCCCAAATGCCCACCACAGTCTTAGGGCCAACACTATTTAGATACCAGTTCTTGACTTCAATTATCTCCTTCTCAATGTGCCACCTTAAGCAGGTGGCTTCAACCCATTCCATAGCACAGTCAAACCTGTGCTAGGAACACTAAACCTATGCAAATGTTTTTGTATCTGATCATGTAAGGCATGACTTTGTGGAATATATTTAATTTCATACAAAATTCAAAGGGAAACATTTTTAATAAGCTTTTTATGATCCCAAGCCATTTATTGATATATGGGTGGTTAGATGTCCAATAAACAACTATGTATCTATGACACTGGAAGTATATTTTAAACTTCAAAGATTAGAAAAGCGTCATGTATTGGCAAAGTTAGGTAAAACTTCATTATTACTAAGAATAAATGATTTTTGTTTAAGTCCTGTAACAAATGTTCCCCAATAAAATTCCATGATTGTGCCAGCCTAATGACACTCAAAGTACTTAATTCCCCCCCCCCCCCCGATCAGTTTTCTTTGGGGGATAATGATGGGGACATTATATATCCCCAAAGGTTGCTTGCTACTGGATAATAAAGACAGCTAATGGCAATAAATTCTGGGGATATTTTATGTGCCATTTATGTCCCCCCTGCACCCCTGAATGAAAACAGTAAGAAGCTGAAATTTGGGGACAAGGTGAAGGTGACAGTAAACAACAAAGTCTACTTCTGTGTAAACTTTGCAGTGAAAAGTGCATTTGAGATACCTCTGTACCTCAGCTTAACTTGTTACAGTAAGACATACGTGCTAATACTCATTTTATTCAGCATATTCGATGGGCATTTTATTGTGTTTTATTTCTAAAGTATTTTTCTATGTTACCAAAATCCGTGAACTAGAGCTGATTGAGAACATTAGTGAACCCTTTCCTTATCAGGATATGAAGCCATGGCACAGTCCCCTGGTGGAATGATTGTGAAGGATGACATGGTTCATCCCACAAGTGCCTGCAGGACCAGTATCAGACCTGCAGATATTTGCAAGGACTGGAGCTTGTATAGTCATGCAGCGCAGTCAGGAGCTCTCGAAAGTTTTCTCAAAACTTCCCTGTGCTGTTCAACATTGTCACAGAATTATGTGCCTTTGTGGTGGCTGCATCATGTTTCTGATCATGCCTCCAGCCTTGCCTT
This sequence comes from Varanus komodoensis, assembly GCF_004798865.1. Classification (NCBI taxonomy): domain Eukaryota; kingdom Metazoa; phylum Chordata; class Lepidosauria; order Squamata; family Varanidae; genus Varanus; species Varanus komodoensis. The sequence continues at coordinate 5,261,188 of NW_025335941.1, read as the reverse complement.
TGACCGACCATAGTCTCCGCCCTGCTCCTGACTGTACTCTTGTCCCTGGACTGACCCCACTTGTCAGGGAACCTGGTGAGATTCCCAGGTGTTGCACATGAAGAGGCCTGTTTTGGTGGGACTGATGCCAAGTTCTCTAGTCAGTTCCAGCTACAGCCCTAGACCTGGTATTTGCTAGCTAACACTTTGTATGGCTATGCTTTGATTTTAAGAAATTAAGTCATGTTGTAAGTGTATGACTGAGAGCCAATAGTGTCAAGTCCCTGAAGGTATTCCAAAAAAGTAATAATCCACATAAACTTGTATATATTAACTGAAAAACTAAACAAAAGTGAGTGTCCATATTCAAATGTTCCTTAGCATGATTAAAGTAAAAATAGGTGAAATATTTTCTGTTAATCCATTTTCTTATGTTGTTCTCCACTTCCATCTGTGGAAGGTTTCCAGAATGTTCCACTATGCTTTTCTAATACTGATGCTGAAGTATTCTGATTCTAAGTAGTATTATGAATGCATTTCCTTTCAGTGTGGTTTGCTTAAACTCAGTCTTCGAGAGAGGTAGTACACGGAAAGAAATTGTACTTTCTGCACTCAACCTGCAATAAAAGCAGCAGTGCTGGAAAACAATTCTTCTGGTGGTCTCAAAGTGCCTAGAATGAGCTTTGATTATGTTCAAGAGACACAAGGTCACTTCTTGTAAGCAAATAGGCATTTCTCTATGCAGTCATTTTCCCTGCAGAGAGAGAGAGAGAGAGAGAGAGAGAGAGAGAGAGAGAGAGAGAGAGAATACATATATGAAAAAAAACCTTTAGTTTCTACTTTCAGCTCAGAAAGGTTTAATACACTGCTGCTGCTTCTCCTTTTACTTTTGTCTTGGCAAATTTGAGAGGGTGCACATTGATGAGTGTTCTCATTTCTACTTAAAATTTTAAATAACATAAAATACAGAACCACTGCTAAGATTCTTCTTTCTAATTGCATATTAATAAATAGACTTTCCTTACATTTTTACAAATACATTCTGGGTTCCCTTTTGCAAAAATCTTTAAAACTCTTCATGAAATAAGAGTAGTTTTCTTATCTCTAATTTGCAGGTAATTGTTTCTGTCTTTAGTAGACCCCAGTGCAGCTTCTTTGTCATCCAAGAGACAAAGTTACTTTCAGAAGGAATTAGCATATTAAACAGATGTGAGAGTGACAAGTTACAGGGTTCTTAATAAAGAAGTAATCAAGGTTTATAGCACACCAGCCATATAAAGTCAAATACTTGAGAGGACCTGGAGGCTAGCTGTCATAGAGCCAAGTTCCTGTTTAAAATGCCCCAATGTGATAAATGAAGCAAAATGATGAATATTCTGATATCATTTTTGTCCTGTTAAAATGTGACAGTTATTTCACATTTTTCATTGCAATGGGCATTTGATCATCTACCTGCTTGTTTCAGAAGTGATGCATTTTCTTGCACTTGCGTATTTATTTGTGTTAGATTGACCTTTCTTTTTTTAAAGAATGTTCTCATGCAAGAAAGAGTTGGTATATGTATTTTAGCAAAGCTGAACTGCTGGAGTCGCTGCCTTTTTTCTTACACAGTTTAAGAATTCACTGAAGTGAATCCCTTTCAGCTGACCCTATTCAAGTTGTGTCTATGGGATCACCTTTCAAGATTTGGATGATAGATTGCCAAGAGCACTTAAACATAAGATTTTGTGTGCTATAGCTCTTAGTGAGACTTGCAAAATTCGGGGCTGCAGCTAAATAATGGCATGCCTTTTTATTATGCCTGAACAGGAATTAATTAAATCATTGATTTTTTTTTTAAAAAGAAGTCATAAGTTGTGTCAAACCTTTCCTACATAGAAAGGAAAGGAAAGAAGTTTTAGATAAGAATTGCTATATTGAATTAGACCAGTCAATCATACTGTAAATATAAAATAACCTTTGCAGGATTTTTAAAAACATTTACCAAAATGTCACATAAATTATTTTCACATGAAATAAATCTAAATGGAAAGGTTATGATCTAAAGTACACATTAATATATTACTTGCATTACAATAAGCCAAACATTTAAGAAGCTACAGATTTTCACATTTTAAAAAGGCAAAGATGTAAGCTGAGGTGAAACATATATTAAATAAACTGTGCTAGTGGCTATAAGAATGAGACATTGACTAGGACGTCCTTGGTTTCCAGGAAAATGCTAAATATATATGCTAAGCATTTAAACATGAGATGCACTATCAAAATTCAAAATAAGATGTGTCAATTTTATATTTATATGGAGTGCCCAATTAAACTGCTTGTATCAAAATACTATTGGGAAGTGTTGTTATGTGCTGTAAATTATCTCCAAAGATTTGGCTGACCTTGACAGTAGCTGACCCTGTGAAAGAATGTACTCCAAGATGTCCTGTTCAACAGTCCTGCTGAGTTCTAAATGCAAGGCTCTGGCTTCCTTTATGGAGTCAGTCCATCTCATATTTGGTCTTCCTTTTCCCCCTTCTATCTCTGATTTTCCCTAAGAGGAAGGTCTTTTCCATTGAGTTTTGTCTTCTCATGATGTGCCCAAATTATAAAAGCTTGAGATTTGTCAGTTTTTGTTTCTAGGGAAAGCTCTGGTTTGATTCAATCTAGAAATCACTAGTTTGACTTTCTGCAAATCCAGAGTATTTCAAAGCACTCCTCCAGAACCATGTTAGGAGTTTAATTTTTTTAAACCATGAATGAGATTTCAGTTTTCCCTGAGAAATGAGTTAGCATCAATTCCTCTGTAGTGAACCACAATAGCACACAGCATAAGATATAAAAGTGTGCAGACTCTTGGAACTACCAGTCTCCTCATTTGATATATCTAGACCCTTCCTCTAATGGCATCTGTGCACAGCACTTTTGGTGCTCCTCTTTCAAACTGCAGTTTGTGTCTGTTCATTTTCAACATTGGGAGCCAATGGAAGAACAGCAGAGTTTTTCCTTCCTTGTAAAATTTGCCCTGCTCAAACTTGCAACTCAGAAGTGTTGCTGGTATCTTGGAAAAAGATCAACAACAAGAACAACAGGATAAAGCCACAAAAGTGAGATGTATAAATGTCTATCCATGTCCATGGTTTATTTTCTGTCCCTGAGCTGTTCACCATGAGCTCCAATACTGGAGAAAGCCAATAAAGAGGCTGTGGGAAATACGGCTCCTCAGCCCTGCAGCCTTTTAATTGGACCTCCACTCCATATTTCTATATTTCTGGAACAGTTCCATAGCTAAAATTTCCACTGTCACAGTTCTATTTTGAGTGTGTAAACAGTGAAGAGCCTAAAGTAATTAATTGTCTTTATTATCAGAGTAGTTAGTCAAAACTAGGAAATCACTTTCACACCTTGAATGTTGCCCAAGATAAATTTATTCCTTTATTGCTGTCTATAGTTGAAGCCAAGTCAATATGAGCAAGAGACATTGGCAGACAGCCCAGTCTTTTTCAGCCACTATTTCCTCCTCCTCCTCCTCCTCCTCATTATTAGGGGACAGACTGATTGCCACAGTGCAGTTGTGAAGGGGTGAGGCACACATTGCAACCACTGAGTTGCACCCTGTCTATGTCATTAGCCATTCATGAACAGCTGACACTTTCTCCATAATATCAAACACCTTTATATTTTGGTATCTCTGGAGTAGGTTTTGTGTCTGAGAGAGAAAGGAAATCATCCTACCTATTTAGTGAACTACTGGACATGAATACCTTGCAGTGCGGAGACAGCTGCCCTGGGGGTGGGGGGAGTTAAGACACTTGGACACAGTGGCTGTGATATGCCTCTTGCTTCTTTGTCCCCATCTTTTACCAAATAGAAGGATTTTGCAAAATTTCTCTGCAAGAAGGATTCAGACACATTTCTCAAGCCTATCAAGTTATTTTACTTTATTTCACTATTAGTGGTATATGACAAATATTTCCTGCCCAAAATGATTTTTTTTTTTGGATTAAAACTTTTTACATTTTCTATCCATCTTTGAAAAGAAAGTTAGGATATGACAGTTCAAAAATGCTGTCATTTAATTAGGGAGCATGCAGATAGGTTTGTGTTAAGGGAACATTTTTGACATTCTGTGGTCCAGACCATGTAAGTTAGCCCTGTCCAGAATCTTTAGCCTGCTGACTGAGGGTTGCAACCAGAACCAGTGGCAACGTGACTCCATTTTATTTAGAAATGTGCTCAAATGTAATTATTGTGCATTCTAGGTTCCTTAGTCAGTGTCTTTAGCTCATACCTTTCTCTTCTCTTCTCTTCTCTTCTCTTCTCTTCTCTTCTCTTCTCTTCTCTTCCCTCCCATGAAGTCAACTGACAAATATCAAGAAAATGAAACACTGCTTTTCTCTGCATTTCCCCCCATATGCAATATACATTTGTATACATTTCATTTTCCAGATAGATAAGAGTAACACTTTATTTGTGTGTATACAAATAACATATCTATTTCATTCATCAGTGGACATGACCAATTTAGATGATCCCATTTTCAAAGGCCTCAGTGTTGTCTGCTAAGTGGTGTCACCAGTTCAGGTGGAACTGTTCTATGCATTTGTACAGATAACAAGGATTATGGAGGAGAATGGCATTTTGTAAGCTAAAAGGACACACTAGAGATATACCAACAATGACTGTTTTTCCCCCAAAGGAAAAAAGGGTTTATAAAATGTCCACATATATTTCTTCTTTGTTATCTTATTGTATATTACTTACTGAAAAAAATATGAAGACAATTATTTTGACATTTAATAAATTTGTATCTTATTAAAACACTACTGCTTCTACTTGGATGTTTCTGACTCTCACCTATGGGTTTCTATGTCTGTGCAGAACAGTTATTCAGAGCATTCTAGAGATGACCTGAGCTGAGTTTCAGGTGAGATGCAAACGCACCACCTTTGCACATGCTGTAGTCATGGCTCCATCCTGCAATGCAGTGCCTTTTTGTTTGTCATGGCAACTAGCAGCATTTGGAACATTTTATACACCTCACAGCCATTTTACGGGAAATTGCAATGGTCCCCTCCAAGGTTCTATCTTTTCCTTCTCCTTCTTATCTCCCCCTTCATGTTTCTATCTCATCTGAGTTTCTTCTCCTTCAATATGCCCCTTCAAGATTTTTTTCAAGATGTGCATCCACTGTGGAAGGAAGATACCACTAAGTGAAGGCCATGATTATGGCCTCTTGTGCCTAGGAGAAGCCAAAGAAGACTGCACACAGACTTTTATTTGATAATGTGGAAGCTCTGATACCAGTGGTTTCTCAACTATCTCAGCTTTGGTCTCCAACACTGATTTTACTAGTTATAAAACAACTGTAACAACCCCAAGATGACCTAAACTAGTTCAGGAATGGAGAGTGTTTATCAGGGGGGTTAGTAGTGGACCAATAGAATCACTGTTCTCTTCTAGACACCCACCTTCAAATACACACACTCAAAAATAGAAGTCTATCAGATGAAGCACCTCCATTGTTCATGCTGACTTCACTACTTTATTCCAGAGATCTTGCCTGCTGCAGCATAAAAATCAGGGAGCAAAAGGTATGACAGATTTACTGTTGCAATCTTGTCCAACTTTGAACACGTAGTTTGAGTTGGTATGAGATCTAATCTATATAGCTGCATTAGTATAGATCTTGGAAATCTTTTTTTATTAGTCAATACAGGAAAAGAGAAAATTACTCAGATTTATTTGTTATTATAAGTTTACACTACTTAAATGCTGAAGCTCTCTCAGTTCACAATGACTGAAACCATAAAATCCAACATGATAAAATACAGTATAAAAGTGTAAAAGTTTGACACTGTAGTATAAAATAAAAACCAAAGGTACCAGGAAACAAAGGTTGAAAATACAGTAACAGAGTTAAAACATCAGAGAATGTAAGACTAAAATGCAGTGGCGGTGGAGGGGGGGGGGGGGTGAGGGAGAGGCACTATCTCCACCAGGCACTGAAAATAATACAGTGTAGGCATCAGGCAAGCCTCCCCAGGAAACTCATTTCACAACTGGGTTATGACCGCAGAAAAGGTGCTCTTCTTTGTAGCCACCCACATTGTTTTCTTTAGTGGGTGCTTCCAGAGAAGGACTGCAAAAATTCCTTTAAGGTCCAAGCAGCATAATAAACTGGTCCCAAGCTTTTTAGGGTTTTGAAAATCAACATTTTGAACTCAGCTTGGAAATGGACTGGAAACCAAAAGGAAAGATTCTGGAATAAAATGGTCTTGTTGGCCAGTCTCTATTAACAATCTGGCTACCCTGTTCAGGACTGGCTGAAGCTTCTGGATTTCAAAACAGCCATATGTATAACACATTCACTAATCCAGATGGAGGTTACCAGAGCATAGTTAAGTGCAACTATGCTATCTCTGTCCAGGTATTAATAAGGTTTTAACAGCCTAAGCTGATAAAAGGTGATCTGTACCACTGTATCCAGTTGTGACAATGAGAAAGCTGGAACCAAGAGTACACTGAAATTGCAAATTACTTTATTTTATGGAGAATGCAATCTCTTCCAGAACAGGTTGAACATCACTTCATTGGGCAAGCCACCCCCACCCCATGAGCAATACCTCTTAACTTTTCAGGACTGAGTTTCAGTTTATTCACCATCACCCAAGCTGGTTTGAAACAGTGTAGAAAGTAAGGTCTTATCTGTGATTGCAGATGTTCAGAATCTCTACATGTGTAGCGATTAAATATTATTCTCATGAAATATAGCCTTCAACAATTGTTGCCTCATATTTAGAAAAAGAACTGGGAAAAGAGGCAGGACTAAAATGCTCAACTGAAATGCCAAAGCCAAGCAATCCAGAGATAGAACATATGACTGAGGAGAACCAGAACCTTTCAAGTTCTGTGGGAAACATTCAGTGATGGGTGGGGGCAATTACAGTGTCTGATTGCACAACATAAGGCAGAAAGCATCAGAAATTCTTCGCAACTGGCCCATTAAGGAGCAAGAAACCCCTGCAAAGCATAGACAGCTCCTTCTGGTTTAAAGGGCAGGAGAAGTATGCAGTGTAGAATCAGCTTTGTTTAATTACCGTATTTTTCGCTCTGTAATATGTGCCTGACCATAAGACACACCTAGTTTTCAGAGGAGGAAAACAAGAAAAAAATATTCTGAATCAAATGGGCACATAATCACAGGCACATTCCCCATCATTTCCCCATGGGCTGCACATCTGACAGACTTACTGCACACACATATTCGCTCTATAAGATGCACAGACATTTCCCCTTACTTTTGAGGGGGGGGGGTACATCTTATAGAGCAAAAAATATGGTAACTCACACTTCTTTAACAGCAACTACACTAACTCCAAGTTGCGTCTGCTGTGCTTGTGATCAGGCACTTCTGCTATGTTCTTGTGGCCAGCTTTAACATAATGAAGACTTAAGTTAGAAAGTCTTTTGTCCTGATCTCCTTGGAAAGGTGGAGGAAAGACAAGCATACAGCATCATGCTGCATTTATTTTATTGTAAGCTGTCCAGGGACAAAAGTGATGGAGTGCCTAGAAATACCATAAATAAATAAATAAATTTATGTTGCTTTGCAATGTCTGCACATATACATTTAAGAAAATGCAATCTGGGTTTAGGTTTTTCAGACACAAATTCTGCAAGGAAGTTCATATGACAGACATTAAATGCTTGTTTTTGTTTTTGTATTTAATTTCATCATGTTGTTACAGGGATTTTCAGTAAAAGATAAATTACCTTTGAGCATGCTTGGCTGATGCCATAAAAAGATAAAAAATCAATTTGATTGATAGCAGAAATACTTCTCATTATGCTTAAAGTAAAATATTGTATCATTTGGTGACAACAGGAAATTAGATTCATAAAACTATTCAGAAATATATGCATGGGTTAACTATGTGATAAGAGGGAACTCATGAGAGAGCCTGGGTTATTTGAACACTCATCATGAATTTTGGTGACATCTACTCAGTGACAAAAGCCTGTTTCTATATTAATATTTTATGTCTAATCATGAAATATCTTTTCCTGTTTTGGACAGTGTACCAAGAGATATATGCAACTTTGTTTGATTGTTCTTGAATAGTTAACAGATATTGTACAGAAACATATACAGTGAGTGCCAGTGTTGTGTAGTGCTTAAGATCACAGGAGTGGGAGTGACTCAGGCAATCTGGGTTCTAGTCCCCGCTCAGCCATGGAGTAAACTGGGTGAGTTTGGGCCAGTCACAGACTCTCAGCCCAACCTACCTCACAGGGTTGTTGTTGTGGGGCTAAGATTGAGAACAGAAAGAGAATAATGTAAGCTGCTTTGCATTCTTTAAGTGAAAAAAGATGGGCTATATATGCAACCAATGAATAAATAATAGTAACCTTGTTAGGAATTAAAACATGAATTGATTGTACAGTGGTTTTAATCACTTAATTTGTTAACTCCAGTTAAAATATAAATAAATTAGACTCTGTGAGCTAGTGTATATTGAGACAACTATCTATATGTTTCTCTCGATTCAGGTAATGATTTTAAAGTGATTTTCTCGGATGTAGTGTTTCTCTTATCCCAGAAGTACTGTGTTAATCTGCACAGTGATGCCAATTAATTTATTTTAATTGTTCACTTAGCAGTTTGTCAATAATCATATTACTTCATTAATATGTATACCCGTTTCACTGCCAAAACATATTTTCCCCTGCATTCATGAACAGATATGCATCATTATATAATGATAGCTCATTTCAGTATATATTTACATTATTATGTAAAAATCATTCTGTGCAGTATAAGTCTTTACACGGTATAGAGCCCCAGCCAGACTCTCACAAACATCCAACTGTACAAGCTATCTTTCTTCTATATTGAAGGAATTCCCTATGCTTGGAATTGGATATGAAAACCATTGCTGAAGTCATGTACAGACTGGGGATACTCCTGCACACTAGGATCACACCTGCCTTTCCCAGATCTGACCTGAAGCCACTGTGACACCCTCGTGGCTAATCATAGAAGATACATGATATCCCAATATCAAACAAAAATTGGAATCAATCCAGTTTTACCCAGCACACTTTGGGCACTGGGAAGGGGCTGAGAAGATTTTTGAAACTTCTTTCCTGGCCTGTCCAGTGCCATCTTGCTGTTCTGAAACCATCCCCAGCACTCAAAATTTTCCTATGGATGTAGGAGCCCTTTGCTCCATGAAAGGAAAATTCCAGATCCAACCCATGGTTAGGATATATTTCCCCTCTTCACTTATCCAAATCAAACTACAGGCAAACAGATTTATCTCAACATATAAAACTTTTCAAATAATCTTAATTATATTTTTAAGCAGTTATACAGTGGCATACATTCTGTTAAATATTTGTTTTGTGACAGTCTGATTGCTGTGCACCGATAAACAAATTTAATCCTAATGACAGAAATATAATTTTATAAATGTTGGCAACAGTTGTTTTGATTGTATCTTCATTCTGTGACTTTTAAAGATAGCACTAATGCATTATATGCAGTATTAGGCAGAAAAGAATAAAAACATTGGACATTTATTTGGGTGTATTTCTATCAGTTGGTGATTTTTGTATAAATGCAAGAATATGCAAAGAACTGGTCTTTAAAAAAAACTTGCTGTGCTTCACTGAAAAATTATATATTTGTATGAATCAGAATGCCATCTGCAGTTACACTACATTAGTTAAAATAAATTTACAAGGACTATCAATCCTGTTTCCCGTATAAACTGATCACCATCTGTGATCAGGAGGAATTTCCCTCCTTCTACTCCATCTATTCAGTGATATATAATTAAGTACATTATGGAAGATTTATATCCCTATAAATCAGCCAGTGATATTTAACTATTAACATTGCTGAACCAATATTTTGTTTGTTTTCCGCAGTGTGGTAAATTGCTTCTGTTAAACATTGGTTTTGACCGCTTTGAGCCATTACAAATGGATGTAAATAAAAATGCATGACTAGCAGTCTGCTGCTATCTAAGGTGTTACGCGGAAGAGGCTGATGCCAAAGTCCATGTACTTCACTATGTTTTCCCTTCACTTTGGGAGTGCCTGTGCTGTTCAAGGGGTGCTTCATGGTGCTGTCATTTCCTCCTACCTCTCCAAAACTGCTACATCCTCCGCATTGCTTTGTCCCACCAGCATCAGTGTGGATCTCATAGAAAAGCAAGGATGGCATTCCTGAGTTCTCTGTATTGCATATGGTATTGCTGTTCTTGTCCTCCGCACACTGGCCCAGACAGTACCATCAGCATGTCATAATCAGGATGGTTATACGACTGTTTTTAGAGGCCTTGAAAAGAAACAAGTTGCAGCATGGTGGTGGAACTGAAGAATATGTAGGCTTCAAGACAATGCTGGCTTTTCACTGCTCACATGAAACCATGGAAGGTTGGATCTAGTTGACATAAGATGTGTTGTTGTCACCCTCACATTGCTGTTATCGATCATATTTTATACAGCTGATATGCATGAGATTGTGCATTCATTTCCAGAACATGTATGTGAGCTACGCAAGTTAGTCACCTCGGGGTAATTGGGGATGGGAGTCTGTGGCATGTGTGAGTAGGGGCATTTGCGGGCTGTCAAGGGAAAGGAAGGAGGCAAATCAGCATGATTTGGCAGCATCACATGTTAACTCCAACCCTCCCAAGATCTTGACAGAGCAGCAGAGGCACAGGCTGGGTGAGAGCACTGAGCGGCCAGCGGACTGGCAAAGGCAAGGCAGGAGCTGGGCAGGGGAGCAGAGTGCCAGGAGCAGCGGAAAGGAAGGGCGTCGTCCCTTGTCTGCGTCCCTTAGCTGTGGCCTGGGCTGTCCGGGGACTCCCTTCCCTGGGACACAGAGGTTTGTTTGTTTGTTTTGTTTGTGCTGTGCTGTACTGTACTGCGCTTTGTTTTTCTTCCAATTTAAATTTAGGTTTATTTTATCCTTGTGTGTGTGTGTGCACAAGTGGGTTTTTGTCTGGGAGAACTGGGCGAGTGAGAGGAACTGCAGGACAGACAAGGCAGGGGACCAAGGTAAGGTCTTGGAAGGGATACCGATGGCAGACCAGGAGATGGCCTTGGCAGGAGTCACAGGTGTTGCTGCCCGCTGCGACAGCTGCAACATGTTCACCCTTCTCCCCCAGGAGAGGCAGGGATACACTTGCCCTCGGTGCAAGATGGTGACCCTGCTAGAAGAGGAGGTGAGGTGCCTGAGGGCTGAGAGAGCTCTCCAGCCCCCCCCCCGAGTAGCCCCCCTCTGGACAGAGGGTTGAGGGAGAGGCCATAGGTGAAGCAGCCGTGGAGACATGGAGGTATGTCACCCACAGGAGGAGGAGGCCAGCATGGCCTCCTCCTCCTCCTGGCACCAATCTGTAGCTGGGAAGCAGGTTCTCTCGACTTGGGGAGGCTGGGGCTGATGTGGCCTTGGGGGACCAGCAGGACCCCCAGCCTGGGATGACAGGCAGCAAGGGGGCTGCTGAAGGAGAGGCGAGGGCCAGGGCATGGCCTCCCACCAGCACCGGGAAGGCACAGCGGTGGGTGATCGTTGTTGGGGACTCCTTGCTGAGGGGCACTGAGGCGGCAGTGTGCTGCCCCAACCTGGAAACAAGGGAGATTTGCTGCCTGCCAGGCGCACACATCTGGCATGTGAAGGACAGAGTGGAGCGTCTTGTTCGCTCCGGGGGTCACCAGCTGCTCCTGGTGATTCATGTGGGCACAAATGACGTGGCCAGGCAGGGTGTGGTCGGGATCACCAGGGACGTTGAGGCCTTGGGGAAGAAACTCAGGGAGCTGAAAGCCCAACTGGGCTTCTCGTCGATCTTACCGGTCTGGGGATTTGGGCCAGGAAGGGACAGGAGGGTCTCCTAGGTGAACGACTGGCTTAGGGTGTGGTGCCAGAAGGAATGCTTCGGGTTCCTCGACCACGGCACATGGTTTCTTACCAATGGACTTATGGCAAGGGATGGGTTACACCTCACGAGGATGGGAAAAGGTCCTTTGGAGACGCTCTAGCGAGCTTCATCTGGAAGACTTTAAACTGAGCCGGGGGGGTGGGGTTCAGGCCCCCCAGTAACGTCTCTGCACTGGACAAGTGTGGGGGGAAGATCAGGGCTCTGGGAGCAGGATTTTAGAGGTACTGCAGGGACTGACAGGACTCCTACAGAGAGGGGCCAGGTATCAGGGAGGATGGGAGGAAGGAGGAGGCTGGGAACTCCAAGGAAGGGAAGCGGTGGGAAGGAGCTGAGGTGCATGTACACCAATGCTAGGAGCATGGGTAATAAGCAGGAAGAGCTTGAAACTCTCCTGGGAATAGGAGGGTATGATCTGGTGGGAATCACAGAAACTTGGTGGGATGAAAGGCAAGTCTGGAATGTGAACATAGAAGGGTATCACCTTTTTAGAAAGGACAGGACAGGAAAGAGGAGTGGGGGCATGGCTTTATACATCAGGGAAGGGATAGGATGCAGCACAGATGGGGATTCGGTAGAGGCAGTCTGGGTGAAACTTAGGGGTTTTGACAGGGAAAGAGACCTGACAGTGGGGGTATGTTGTTGCCCTCCAGGTCAACTTGAGACCCTGGATGATGTCCTGACAGGCCAGATTCTAAGGGAGACACAGTAATTATGGGAGATTTCAATCTCCCAGATATTAGTTGGGAGACTCACTCGGCGGTGACAGCCAGGTCACGTCACTTCCTAGAAGCTACTGAGGGAGCATTTTTCACACAGAGGGTACAAGAGGCGATGAGGGGGGGAACATCCTTGACTTGGTCTTGACCAATAGGGAGGAGCTGATAGGTGAAGTACAGATTAGGGGAGCTCTGGGTGCGAGTGATCACTCCATCCTTGGCTTTGAGATCAGGGGACTGGGGACGTGCAGCAGGTCGAGCACTAGAAGCTGGGACTTCAAGAAGGCCAACTTTGGCCAACTAAGGCCAGACTGGGGAAAGTCTCCTGAGATAGGTTACTGGAAGGTAAGCAAGTTGAGGAGGGGTGGATAGCACTCAAAAGGGAGGTTTTGGAGGTGTAAGCCTTGGCAATACCTCTAGTCAGTAAAGTGGGGAGGCGGAGGAGAGGGCCGCCATGGATGCGAAAGGAGGTGGTTAGAGGGATTAGATGAAAGCGGAACCTCCGTGGGAAATGGGTACTGGGGGAAATAGACAAAAGGGTATACCGGGAGGAGAAGGCCCATTGCAGAAGGATGCTTCGCCAGGCTAAGGCTGATTACGAGCTGAGACTTGCCAAGAATATCAAGAGCAACAAAAAGGGCTTCTTTCAGCATATAAATAGGAAGAGGAAGGGGAGACAAGTGGTGGGACCACTAAATAAGGAGGAAGGAGATCCAGTGACTGATATGAGGGAACAGGCACAGATGCTAAATGACTATTTTGACTCTGTGTTCTCACCAAAGCAGGATGGGGGATATCCGCATAGGAGATTAGATGAGGCTGGGGACTTAGGGGCACAGATTAGAGTCACCCCCCCTTGAAGTCAAGGGGCTCCTCAGGGCATTGGACATTACAAAGGCACCAGGCCCTGACAGGTTATACTCAAGAGTACTTAGACAGTTGGCAGGGGTTCTCCCATGCCCGCTGGCCTCCATTTTTGAGACCTCATGGAGAACGGGTGAAGTTCCAGAGGACTGGAGGGTGGCATCAGTGGTCCCAATTTTCAAAAAGGGTAGTAGAAAGGACATGGAGAATTATAGACTGGTTAGCCTTACATCCATTGTAGGAAAAACAATGGAAAGGCTCATAATAGAGAGAGTTCTAGTGATGCTAGATAGGGAAGGGAAGCTGACAGCCACACAACACAGCTTCTGCAAAAAACGGTCCTGCCAGACAAACCTTGTGGAATTCTATGACTAGGTTTCGAGATGGCTAGATGGAGGGGATGCAGTGGATGTGGTATACCTGGATTTCAGCAAGGCCTTTGACAAAGTGCCCCATGATATCCTGGTGGAGAAACTGAGGAGTTTTGTGATACACCAAAGCACTGTCCAGTGGATTAGGACATGGTTGACTGACCGAAAGCAGAAGGTAACCATTAGCAGGGAATCATCGGGATGGCAGCCAGTGACAAGCGGGGTCCCCCAGGGCTCTGTCCTGTGGCCGATCCTGTTTAATCTTTTCATTAACAACATGGAAGAAGGGGTGAACAGTCTGCTGATCAAATTCGCAGACGACACTAAAACTGGAGCAGTGGCCACAACTGAGGAGCAGGTACTCCAGATCCAAAAGGATCTGGACAGGCTATGGAAGTGGGCAGGAGACAACAGGATGGCGTTCAATGTGGATAAGTGCAAGGTCTTGCACTTGGGGCATAGGAATAGGTGTCATAAGTACAGGTTAGGTGACAAGTGGCTGGAGAGCAGCACTTGTGAAAGGGACCTCGGGGTACTGGTTGACTGCAGGCTAAACATGAGTCAGCAGTGTGATGCAGTGGTCAAGAGGGCGAACGCCACCCCCTCGGTTGCATAGCCAGAAGTGTGGCTTCTAGATCAAGAGAGGTATTACTACCACTCTACACGACTCTAGTGCGTCCTCTTCATGAGCAATACTATTCTACCTCTGCATGAGGAAACCACTGGCTCCCATGGCACTGCTCTCTTATTTTATTCTCAAAACATCTCTGTCAAGTAGGCTAGGTTGTAAGTGAATGATGGCTGAAGGTCACCCTTAATAGCTGAGTGGGATTTGAACTTGGGTCTGTCTCATCCTAGTCTGAAACTCTAACCACTATACATCTTTCCTCCTTGAAAGTGCTGTTATTATTATACCTGTTAATATGCAACTAAAAACTTGTTTACTTGATAGAAACAGCCCTTAGCTTTAAAGAATTTAATCTTAAAATATAATCATGTTATCATTATGATTTCATTTGGAACAGTGCGAGCATTAATTATCATGAATATTGAGATGATGTCATTTATATGTAACTCAGAATTAAAATCATGCCTCAACAAATGCCCTTCTTTTGTTATTTGAAAACTCTGAGCAGCTGGAAACAGTGATGGGAATATGCCTTTCCCTCTTTTTGAAAAAAGAATAACACAATATAAACAATACTGCTTTGCATTTCTACTGAGAGAAGGACTGTGGTTGAGTGGTAGAGCACATACTTTGCACACAGAAGGTGACAAGTTCACCATGTGCTTTTCTTTGCAATTTCCTCAGATTAGTCTGTGCCCAGGGAGCTAAATCTAGGAGAAGAACAGCATAGGCATGACTGTCCAATGCTCTGCCCCAAGCTCTTACACATATGGGCTGCCATAAGGTTCTCTTTTGCCTTCCACTCTTTTTTAAAGTTGACTGGAGTGTCTGTGATTGGGGATTTCTTAAGTCTCTTCACATCTGTGGATGACATCTAACTCTAGGTCTCTTTGCCATCTGCAGAGCCTGAAAAGATAGTAGTCCTAGTTGGTGCTTGACACCAGATTTGATTTGGATGAAGGTGAAAAAGCTTAGACAAGATGAAGATTTGTTAGTCAGCATCCTGTTGATCTTAATTTGGGTGTTCCATATATTCTGATTGGATTGTACTCCTCCGGAAGCAACAGATTGCAATTCGCAAGCAGTTCTAGATGCAGGCCTCCACCTATGCATCTGCTTTATACCAACTTGGTCTTGGATGCCAGCTGCATCCTGTGCCAGGGAAAATCAGTCCTAGCCCCAGTTATTCATGGTCTTGCTACCTCTAAATCTGATTGCTGTGGTGTGTTCTGTGTGTGGCTTATTTTGACAACTATTTATATTCTTTAGTTGGTTCAGAGTGTGAATGCAAAAATTCTGATGGAGGCTGCTTATTATGATAATATTGCACTGATCTTCTACCAGCTTTACTAGTTAGCAATTTGCTTCTGGGTGTAATTAAAGCTGTTCACCTTGACTTTTAAAGACATATACAGCCTGAGACTAAAATATCTCAGGAACTGCATTCTATTATATGAGTTTACTTTCTACTTCAGCGGTCCTTCTGTAAGTCTCACTGATGAGATTTAGACAACATGTCACAGCTTGTCCTGGGTTGCTCAACACATGATGAACTGCAGCACTCACAAGACACCAAGCTGCATATACAAATTTGCTCAGATATTGTCATATTGTGCAAACTTTGTGAGTATGATTTGGGCAAAGGCTTTTAAACCTAACACAAGCCCTAAAAAGATGCTTGCCAGGTACCTACAGCACAACCCTGGTGAGAAACCTGGGAGAACAGGAGAACAGGTGGGGAGGGGTTATGATGCCCAACATTTGGAAGTATCTGTCAAGTTATATTCTGCCCTGTCACTTCCCACTTTTAAGTGGGTAATGAAAAGTTTTATTGAGGCAGAGATTCCAAAAATTGATTAGCGGTTGTAGTGGTTGAGAGTGCATGAGTGGGATTCAGACAATCAGGATTCTCATCCCTGCTCAGCTATGAAGCCAACTGGGTGACTTTGGGCCAGTCCAGTCACAGAATCTCAGCTCAACCTACTTCACATGGTTGTTGTTGAGGGGATAAGATAGAGACTGGGAGGAGAAAAATGATGTAAGCCACTTTGGTGGGTTAAAAAGAAAAGGTGGGCTATAAATCTAACAAATAAATATTATTTCAAAGTTATGTTAGTTTACTGTTTATGTCCCTTTTTCAATTTTAGCTGACATTTTGTACAATATTCTCTATACCGTAAGCCAGTATTTATATACCTTACTGGAAACCAAGAAATGGTATTTGAATAGCACTGTAAATACTATGAATAATTATGGTAACATATCAGTGCATTCATAGGAATGAAGGTGTATATGATTACACTCATGGGCTAGATTGAATAGAAGATAGAAGCAGATAGAAGTTTAATCCAGACAAGACAGTGGTGCTTCTGGTGAGTTGAATGGCCTATCAGGGAGCAAGGATTCAGCTGGTTCTGAAGGGGGCTTACACACCACCTTCTAAATTTGGATGGGTGTACTCTTGGACTTGCCTAGATGTCTAGTCCTTGGCAGTGGCCAAGAGCATGTTTCCATAGGTGATGTCAGTGTGCAGATCACACCTGTTTGTATATAGGACCTATTTGATCAGAGTCACATACATCTCGTTACATCCCATTTAGACAACAGTAAAACAATCTATATGGAGCGGCCTTCAAAAACTATTCAGAAACCTGCTAATATAGAATGCTGTGGCTAGATAAGGAGCTCATTGACTTCTTTATAACAGCAACTTCACTAGCTATTGCTGTTTTCTGATAGAATTGAGTAAAGCCCTATGCAGGTTGGGACCAGGCTATTTAAAAGACTGCATTCTCCCATATGAACCTGTCTAGTCCTTAAAATCCTTGGGAAAGCCTTTTTAAAGAGACTACCATCATCAATGAGTCTAGTTTTATTCTCTCTTTGCTGTCCTTCAGCCTACCACCAAATACCACTTTTTTCAAGATCTTCATCCTGTTTCTTTGTTGGTTTGGATATTTTTTTATTTCATATTTCAGGTGTTATACTGTATTTCAATGTCTTTTCTTGTTTTCATCAATTTTAAATTGTTTTTGTAAGCCACCTTGAGTGTCATTGTTTGGTAGAGAAGTGGGGTATAAATAAAATAGATTAAGAAATAATGGATAGAAGAATTTAATGATATAAAAGCTGAAGGCATTCATATAAAGAAATCTAATATGCAGAAGTATAAGCCCTATTGTGTTAATTGGGACTTATTCCAACTTAAGTGTTCAGAGGATTGCAGCTTCATCACCCTCATGCATTTTGAAAAGTATCTTCATTGATCTCTGCATGGAAAGTAAAGGCAATGAAACTGCAGTCCTATTCAATTCTATACATACTTATATGGGAATAAACCCCAATTAACCCAGCCAGGCTTTCTTTTCAGGTAAATCAGGCTCATTTTAAAGTCTTCCTGCTCACAATATGTTCTGAATAGTAAATCTTGAATCAGTTTAGAATATCTTCTGCTCCTTAGACCTGCTTCACACATCACAGTAAATCATCAGTTAATTGATCCACAAACAGCCATTCACAAGCAGGAATGAGCAAATCTACTTCCTCTCACATGTTACTTATTTCCACTTTTAAATGACAACCTCTGATCAGCTGGATTGTGAGTGTGATATGTGAGCACTGGGTGATTTAGGGGCTATATATAATGCCTACTCATAATTAATAATGCAGATATGAATAGCCTTCTGAGAAGTTCCCAGCAATCTGAAACATGTGTCTTATATGTTAATTTGGATATCATTTTAGGCAGCATTTTCTAATAAATGTCTGCTTAGAACTCCATGGCAAAATCACTTAAAATGGTATTGTTCCTGAATAATTAGAAAAAGACAAGAAAGCCTTATATCTACCCTGCCTTATTCTATCCGTGACAATTAAGAAAGACAGTATATGTCATATAATTACATTATATGAGAAAAGAAAATGAAACCTAAAATCTTACCTACCATTTGGTAAACTCAGAATGCCTTATTTTTCTTAGCTGCAATTTCTCTGTAGCATCCTTTTCTTCTAATACTTTGTCCATCTAAGCTCCATATGCCTAGCTTATTACCAGTGATTTTTCTCTAACCCATTAGTCATGTATGCAGATCAAAATAATCAAATAACGATTCCACACACTCTTAAGTTCACCTCCAGTAGTTTATCAGCAGTGCTAATCCAGAGCATGATGTGTGGAGCCCCACCCTTACAAGGAAGTCACACAATGCCGGTGGTGAATGGCTGCGCATGTAGCGATTGGTTCTGCTTGTAACTTTTTATGCTTGACGATGTCCCACCAAGAGTTAACTCTGCTGAGACTAAACCACCAATATTAGCTCTGTGCTGAAAAATAGGCAAGGTTTGTTCATTTTTTCCCATGGGGAGTTTTCTATATCTGAGATATCTAGAATTAATTTTTGTTTGCTTCTTTTTTAAAATATAGCTGCCACTACTGCCCCTACTCCACCATTTCTTATGCTTTACTGAGCTGGCTCTTCCAGAGGCAGCATTTTTTGACAGGACACACTGCTTTTTGAAGTGTCAATTCAGCAGGGCAAAGGACTAATGAACTAGCATCAGCAAAGAGGTGACTGCAGTGAAGATATTTTAAAAACTGCAAACCCTTTTGAAGGCTTGAAGCAACAAAGACATTGAGGCAATTGCAGGACTCTTCTTTCCTCTTGCGGTTATTAATTTTGCACAAGAGAGCTATTAGCAAATGTTATGTGTAGCCCTTTGAGAGCTGGTATAGCATAGTGAAGAGGAGGCTGACCAGGAAACCCTATGTTTCTCTTTCTCCTCTGCCATGCAGTTCCTTAGGCAATTCTCTTTTTCTGCCTCAGTACTCCCATCTTTGATAGAGACAATAATAACAACAACAAATCTGTAAGGTCACTTGAAGTATTGCAAAAAGATATTGTGTGTGAATGCCTTGAACATTTGGAAGCACTATACAAATGATAACAAAAAAGAAGCAAAATGTTTTTAAAACTTATGTGAAACTATGAGAATGAGACATTTTTTCTTTTATACCTTCTAATACAAGTTACCTTAAAAATGCTTTGCTTTGCAAATTGTTTGTGATCAGAACTGATGCCTAAATCAGTGTAAAGATAATGTAGAAAATAACTTTAATTTTAAATTTATTT
Organism: Varanus komodoensis; assembly: GCF_004798865.1. Classification (NCBI taxonomy): domain Eukaryota; kingdom Metazoa; phylum Chordata; class Lepidosauria; order Squamata; family Varanidae; genus Varanus; species Varanus komodoensis. Next base: position 5,241,565 of record NW_025335941.1, on the reverse strand, counting down.
TAACAAATACATAACTTATTCTCCCAGTGAAAAGCTCAGGGCATATTAAAAACATAATAATGTATCAAAGTTATTGTAAGATCATATGTTCTCTTTAATAGAGAAGTGAGCAAATATTACATATATTTATCCACAAATTAGGTCTCTGCAGTTGAGTGTTTTACATTTCATATTGACCTCCCTGTTCCCTTTCCCCTCTAAAACAAAAAATATGACCAAAGAATCACTGCATAGGCAGTGATTGAATAGTCACTGAAAGAATAATAACTGCACAGACAAAAATACACATACAAACCCATTATAACAGCACAAGATGTGACTGTGACTATGACACTTACCTGTTCAGGTGCTCAATGTCACATTTAAAAAGAAAAGGCTTCTCTGTATACTGACCCAGATGTGTAGAGCAGCTGAGTGTTAGAGAAGTATATACAGGCATGAATGCTGGCATAAAAACATTACTTGCATGTGGGCCAGAACATGGGTCAGTGTGACAGTGGTTATGTGGCATAACTACATGAGTAACTGTAGACATATGGCATTTAAATCAAGCCTGTGATGGATCGAACAACATTTTGTAGCATAACATTAAACACATTTTGTGAAAGAAAAGAGGGGATTGTACTGATACAGGCTCTTGCTATGGTAATGTAAAAGAAGCCTATTTGTGTGGATGCACTGAGGATTTAACAGTGCAGGAAAATGCCCATCAAGCCCTTTCCATACATGCATCCCTTTCACTGAGCAGAAGAACATTTTCTCCATTCTTATCAGATTACCTGGTATCTTATAGGACCTCCAGGATGGTATTGGGAGACAGCAAGCTGTTGTCAGAACTTTGAATGTAGCTGGGGAGGAGATTATTGAGCAGTCATCAACAGCAGATGCCGGTGTGCTGAAGGAAAAACTGGGAAGCCTGAATTTTCGGTGGAAAGAAGTCTGCAGACAGCTGGCTGAAAGAAAAAAGAGGTAAGCTAACATAGCAATTATAGCTGACTTTTTATTTTTCAGGCTGGCTTTTAATAATGGGACTATAAAAGATCTATTTTTTATAAGAGCTTTGGAAACTTAGTAATACTGTAGTATACTCATGAACAAATATCCCCATTTTCTTCTTATCTAGCTCAATGCAACATACCCTCACAGACTATTCTTATTGTTATTATAATGCAACATTGTGCCAAATAATGTTTTATTTTTGCATAGCCTTATGTTTCCAAAAGCTGTGACAAAAGCAAGCCTGGGATTTTGTTTTTGTTTTCTAAATAACCAGAAAAATAAATTTGTAGCAGTAAAGTTAAAAATAATGGACATGGTATTTGGATCCAGATTAAGTTGGGTGATCTTTGTTTTCAATAAAATCGGTTAATAATGATTTTACTTTGGACTAATTTCTCCATTGAATTCCATGGGACCTAAAGCCAAGTATTTAGCCTAGATTCAATCTTGTGTGTTAATTCCAGTCCAGATGTAATTAAAGCATGTTGACTTATTAAGACTGGGCTTGGGAGTAGTAAGTACCGCAGAATGCAGTGGAAAGTATTCCTATGTAAACACACAGTGGGTTACAGTGTAAGTTTTGGTGAAACAAAAAACTTGTCTATGACGAATGGCACAATTTTTTGCACGTGTTCTTAAACCCCACTGAACTCAGTGGCATAAATAGGACCAGAACACTGCTGCATGTGCCTTATACTTAATTAATAAGATTTGTATTCTTTTGATTTTGCCTAGGAGACTGTCAAATCTAGATTGCAATGTTTATATTGATTATTGTGTGTTCATTAGCAAAAGAAATTATTTTTAGAAAACAGATTTTGCCTTTAAAAATGAAAGCAAAAGACAGGCTTGTTGGAACTATATTAAGATAGAAGAAATAAGACATTAAACACATTTAATTGAGGCAAAGCAATAGTTTTAAATGGATTTGATATAAGTACTTCAGAACTCAGGAGGCTGGTCTGAAAATCTTGGTCAGCCTTGAGAAATGTGTCAAGAGATGTGCTAGCATTTTAGAGAGCTTTTCTATTTGCTTAAAAAGATTGACACATCATTATTTTGTTTTTGTTTCTTTTGCCAGTCCCCACCCCCATGGGCCCCATGGTGGTGATGTGGAAGGCTCAGTAATATTTCAGGTTTTGTTCACCTCTAAGCCCTTTACTATTACACCAATGATCTCCTTTTTCATTTAGAAGAAGGAGGAACTGAATGTAGGAATGTTGTGCAAAAGGAAGGGAAATGTGAAAGGCTGTAGTTGAATTCAGCCATTATAATACTTATACTGGAATGTGTGAGATGTGCAGAGTGCCAGAGCTAAGCTGCAGCCCTTGAAAGTAACAGAAAGCATATTAAATTACCTGCTACTTCCTCAGGTAATTGATAGCAATATGTCATGTTTTCCAATAACTGGAAGACCGTCACTTCTATTTAGAATGCAAAAACAATCCCCATAAGGAATTTATATCAGTTTCACTTCGCCCAAGATTTTTCTTCTCAGGCAAGTACAGCATTTAGGGTCCCTTTCAGTTTAAAGCCTGGGAAATAACAAATAGACTTTGATGCATGTTAAATACATTAAATTGTTTTTGGTGGGTCATTCTTTTGACCCGGTGGCAGATGTTTGACCTGTTCTGGATGGGGTGGCACTACCCCTGAAGGAACAGGTTTGAGCATGATGATTCGTCTTGATCCATCTTTTTCACCTGAAGATCAGATGGCCTTGGTGGCTTGGAGTACCTTTACCATTTTTGCCTTGTAGCCAAGCTATACTCCTTTCTGTAAAAGATTAAACTGCTTTCAGTAATCTATACTCTTGTAATCAATAAATTAGAGAATTTCAATGTACTCTGTGTGGGGCTGCCCTTGAAGACTGTTCAGAAACTGCAGATGGTGAAGAATGTGGAAGCCAGTTTAATAATGGGAACACATAGATCTGAACCTGTAAAGCCGGTTCTGCCTTGCTTTCACTAGCTGCCTGTAAACTTCTGGGCCCTATGAAAGGTGCTGGGTTTAACCTATAGTCTTACATGCCTTACGACCACAATAACTTTCAGAGTGCCTCTCCAACCTTAATCTACTCAGACACTATGTTAAACTTTATGGCCCTCCCTCCAAGTGCTAACTATGAAGAAAATGCAGAGGGGGGCAAGAAGGGGGAGATTTATCAGTGGTGGCCCCCATCTATGAAATAAACTCACCATTGTGGCCCTGCTTGTGCCAAATCTGTCATCTTTTCAGCCCTAGGTTAAGATGACTCTCTTTTCTGCGGACTTTAAAGACTTACTCAGCCATCCAGTGGCTTGACGGGTATCACTACATGTTTCACAGAGTCATTTTCTAGTATTCTTTGTTATTGTCTGTTTTTTTCCATCTGTTTTTTTTTCTTATGTTATGATATTTTAATGTATTATTGTCTGTTTATATGGGCAGTGTAAACCTCTGAGAGCTTCAGCTGTGAGGTGGTATGGTAATAAAATAAATAAATAAAGCTGTACTTGGTAAGAACGAACTAAAGGAGAATAGAATGGGATATTTTGAGTCAAACAAACACAAAGTGTTTTGCTCCAGAAGTGATATACTCAGAAGAAATTGAGTGGCTCTAATATCCAGGCAGTAAGAGGCAATAATCCAAAATCTGATCAAATACTATCAGCCAGAATTTGTCAAAAACCTATCAATATAACAATGATACAAGTGTACATTCCAATAACAGATGCTGAAGAAGAATAAATTGAAAACTTGTATACATGCATCCAAGAGGAAACTAATTAAATACCAAAATAGCTGCTACACATGATGCAGAAAGGGATGCTGCTAGTGGTTGTGCCAAATGGAGCCCAATGTGACTGCTAGTAGTGTCTCTTTTCTGTGCCATGTGTGGAAATCATTAGGGCTGCTGCAGGTGGGACAGACAAGGGATGCAGCTTGAGCAGTGCATGAGGTTCATTTCTGGTGAGCATCCCATGAATGCTGGCACACTTGCAAGGAACTCAGTCTCAGGGCCACTGCAAAGCAGATCAGAAACTGGGGAGCTGAGCCCAGGAATCCAATGGCTTCTCACCCTCCAGATGGATTCCTCACATATCCGTATTGCTTACAAGCAACAAACAGGTATGTTTCAACTCAGAGGAACATTCCTCTAGCTTGCAGTGAGGCTCAAGTGTTTCATAATGCAATATAAGATAAATGAGCCATCATTTCTGGTTCTAAACACTCCATCTTTCCCATGTGAAGTTGACCCTGAAAGACCAAGGTGGAGGGGGAAGGTCATTGAAGGTAAGATGTAAGCAAACACAAGTTGTGCCATTGCACAACATCACTTATCATGAGCAATTTTATTAAGGCTTCGTCCTTAACTTCCGGTTTTCTAGCACTGAATATCTTTAGCCAGCAGGAGATACCCTTAACTCTGGTTTTAAACAGTTTTTGATAACTGGTTATGCTACTAGATTGTGGCTATAAGCTGTTCTTGTTCAGTGGCTTATGAGAGAACACCCCAAGAGAATTGTGGTGGTTTGGTCCTGGTTGTATTACTGTCAACACATGAGTTAAATTTTTACCATGTATTTTCAGAAATTCCACATGGTTTGAAAATATGTATTATCTGAAATCATCAGGCTCCTAATGCTGCTTTATTAGTATTTATTGAGACAAATTACATTGCTATTCTTTGGCCACTCACTATTACAATATTTTAATTCACTCATACTCTGGATGTATCTCTCTAAACAAATTTGCTACCTCTGGAAAGTTTCTGTCTCTCTCCCTTTCTTCCCCAGAGACTAAGTATGTCACCCTTATAGGAAGACCAGATGCTTTGGGCTGCAAGCCTCGGGACAGGAATTGATTTAAAATTGGTTATATTTGATTACCTAACTAGTGAAGTAATTGCTCTTCCTAATAAATTGCTGAAATAAAAGACAAGGTTAAAAGTAATGACCACTAACATTATATTAGAAAATAGTCATTAATGTTTTATATGTGTTTCTCAGGACTAAGAGTCTCAGAAAGAGGGTGGTTGTACATTTTATAAAACAGAGGCATGATTGGATTTCTGCTATGTAGACGTTCATTCTATAAAAGCCCTTTGTTTGACCTGCCTCTGTACCTTGGAGTAAATGGATTCGGAAGACATCCTCTAATCATATGGAAATTGTATAACATGAATTAGAACATGATGAGAGCCCTGCTGGAGCAAACCAAGGGTCTGCCTAGTCCACCATTACTGTTTTTATGTAGACAGAACTACACCCAAGGTTCAGCTGTGAGTTGTTAGTGACTGAAGCTGATAAGGAACAACTCGTGAGCATGTTCTTTTTCACAATCTGGTGCCTTGTTCAGTCTATCCTTTCTTTTAGGTTCTTGACTTTTCAGCCTGTCTTTTCTGTGGGCTTAGGATTTCTTGTTCAGTGAAGGACTCTTTGTCCTTCACAGGTGATATGCTTATGGTAGTGACCCTGGGGCTATTCCCCTCTTAGTCTATTAGCAGAATCTGGGTTTTGCTGGTTCCTGGACTTCCACCTCTTCCTCTGAGAAATTTTCCTGCAGGAGCTTATCACTATTTCATTAATGTTGCCTAAGATGTGGCTACTAAGCATGCTGGTATGGGAAGAGCATAGCAAGGAGGGATGTATTGGTTACCCCTTTGTGTGTTCATTTCAACACCACTCCTGTTGATTCCTGTCTGACAAGAGCCAGGAAAAAAACGAGATGGCCCCATGTTTCCAGGAAGTGAATCGATCAGTTCCAGAAGACTCAGCATCAGCAGGTATGCAATATACGTTGCTAAAAGCATCCAAAGGCGCAGTCCTATGCCTACTTAAACAGAAAAAAGAACATACAACTCAGAGCATTCTCCAGGCAGCATGGTTGCCTGGGAATGCTAGGGGTTGTAGGAATTTTCTCTCTCACACAATATACATGTGATTGTGCTATAATCATTCTTCTAACAATATTATTTGAGGATGTCATTCACAGGTCAGAGTAGCTGAGCATTTAAATCAACTAGATTCTATAATTAACTTTCCACAGGACTTAGGTCTGCAGTGGGTCCTGAACAAATGACCCTGTATACTGCAGGTATATTACAGTATTGCAGGGAAAAACTTACTGGACAGCAGCAGTAGCTCAACAGGCTGGAAAGACAAGGGGATCTTTGTAAAAGACTCTGGGTCAGGTTTACACACTAATAGGAACAACCATGAGATCTTTTCTTTCTTGAAGTCTGCCCTCATCTTAGTCTTTCTCAGCTATTGCTCATTCCAAACTTTACAGACATATCTAATTATTTTTGGGTGCTGTTGTGTTTTTAAAGCATAGGAACATCTTTTAGCATATGACTGTGCAACAGACAGAAGGGAATATTTTCTGCATCCACTTTAGGATTATGTCTAAATTCCTCACCAAGCTCTCTGCTATTCCATTTACTGATAATATATTAGAAATGTTTGTAATGCAAGCAGCTACTTATCCAATATTTCAAACAGAGGGCACAGCTTGTTCTTGTATAAATGCATTAAAATTACTCTTGAGATAAAATATCTAGCACTTAATTGCAATTGGAGAGTTTTAAATGCACCATTTATTACTGTTACTACCACATGTTGGAATAAATCCTAGCAAAGCATTAAACCTGTAGGTTAATGAAGTTGTAACACTTGAGATCTTGAATGCTTGAGTAAAACATTTTTCAACATTGCTGTCAAGACAATAACCTTAGGAACAGAGCCTTACTTTAATGTCTGAAAGTATACTACTTGTTTGTATTCTTTCTTCTAGAAATGGGTACTTAGCATATAGTAAGTAATTAATACCCTGTTCTGTCTGTGGCACCCTGATCCTACATATCTGGAGCAGCATATTTCAGTGTGATTTTTTTGTATGTTATTCATGGTATAATTAGTTTTGCAGTTCTAGAACTGGTACAATTTACTCCAATAATATTTAAGATCAATATCCTAACTTTTCAGTACCCAAAATGGTCCACATACATTATCTGTGAATTTATTACCTCAGTCCTGAAAACAGAAGCTGCTGTTGTTGTTTTTGATCCCAGCTAATGAATTCATGACTAAGGTGTAATCAAACTGGGACTACCCAGCTCACAAAATTTAAAATTATCATTTAAAATTATCTACCACCAGAATGCCCTCTGAGCCCAGCTCCAAGTAGATCTTCAAACTTCAGAGCTACAGCTGATGTATTACAAACCTTGCTGGCTGCAAAGGTAAAGGGAGGGCACCCCAAAGTTGGATTGCAAGCTCCAATCTTGGAGCACTTGCTATGGTTGGACCTTGAACTCCAACTTTTCCTGTGGTCATTTAGAAAGCAACTAGAGATGATTGTGTATATGGCATATGGAATATGGTGTATGAAATACTAGGCATATGGGATATGCTTCTCCAAGATTGAAACAACTGCACTGATCTCCATCCTCTTTTTGAACACAATTAAAAATTCTGGTTTATACATTTAAAACCTTACATGGTTTGGGACTAGGATATCTGGAGGACTACCATCTGCTTCATTCACAAGCCTACCTGCCTATTAAAATAATCTGAGGAGAACCTTCAGGGCTGAGACAGATGATACTGAGGAATCATGTTGCTATCACAAAAATAGAATGGAGGACAGCTCAAATAGCAGATGACAAGGAAAAGGCAGAGGTGCTTAACTACTACTTGGACTCGGTCTTTTCCCACAAGAGAAAATATGACCTACCTACAGAGGAGGAAGTACAAGATGAAAGGGCAGGATGACACCCTGAGATCAACAAACAAATGGTCAAGGAGCATTTTGATGAGCTTAATGCTTTAAAATCTCCAGGACCTGACCGTCTCTATCCTAGTCATAAAGACTAGGTGGAAGAACTCTGAACCACTATCTATAATCTTGAAGAAATCTTAGAAAACAGGAGATGTTCCAGATGACTGAAGAAGAGCTGATATTGTCCTATCCACAAGAAAGGGGAAAAGGATGAACTGGGGAACTATAGAGTCAGTCTAACATCCATCCCTGGGAAGATACTGGAGCAATTATTTTAAAAATCAGTCTGTAAGCAACTTGAAGAAAATACACTGATGAACAGAAGGTTTAGTTTCAGATTTCTTAAGAATAAGAAATGCCAAACTAACCTAATCTCATTTTTTGACTGGGTAACCTCCTGAATGGACAGTGGAAATGCCATGGACATAATTTACCTAGATTTTAGCAAAGTATTTGACAAAGTGCCTCATAACATCCTGTTGAGCTCACAATTTATTAGTTTGTTTAACAGAAATACTATAAGGTGGAACTATAGCTTGCTACAAAATCAGTTACAGAGCGTGCTCATCAACAGCACCTTCTCAAGCTGGAAAGAGGTAATGTGTGGGGTACCATATGGCTGAGTCCTGGGACCAGTGCACTTTAATATCTTTATTGATGATCTGGATGAGGTATTCCAGAGAACAATAATTAAATTTGCAGATGACACAAAACTGGGTGGAATCGCTAACACCCTGGAAGACAAAAAAGAAGATGCAGGGTGACCTAGGCAAGCTAGAACAGTGGTGGAAAGCAACAGAATGAAATTCTACAGTGACAAATGCCAAGTTCTCCACCTTTTTGTGGGGGGGGGGTTACCAAATGCATTGGCACAGGATGGGGAATATTTGGCTCAACAGCACTGAAAAAAAAGACCTTGGAGTCATTGTAGACAAATATGAGATAACAATGCAATACAGCCTCAAAAAAGGGCAAACACTATTTTGGGAAGCATAAATAAAAGCATCACTTCCAGAACAGGAGAGGTACTAGTTCCCCTTTATTCTGCACTAGTCAGACCTCACTTGGAGTACTGTGTGCTGTTCTGGGAACTCAAGTTTTTTAAAAGATGCAGAAGAACTAGAAAGGGTTCAGAGGAGGCCAACAAAGGTGATCCATGGTCTAGAAACTAAGCTTTACGATAAGAACCTTAAAGATATTTAACCTCAAGACGACTACGAGGGCATATTGTAGCACTCAACAAGTACCTCAAAGGCTGTCACAAAGAGGAAGGAAAATATTTTTTCTCACTTATCCCTGAGCATAGAACATGAAACAGTGAACTTCAAGTGCAGCACACCAGATTCAGACTAGACATCAGGAAAAACTTTCTGTCAGAGTTATTCAGCAGTGGAATCAGTTGCCAAGAAAGGTCATGGGCTTTCTCACACTAGAGACTGGGCAGTCATCTAAGTGAGATGGTGTGACTCGGCATCCTGCACCAGGAGGGGATTCCAACCCTGCTATTCTATTAATCTTTGAAAAACATTGTCTTTTTCATATTTTCACACAAGTAAAAATATTTGTCCAATTTGTTTGAACTTGCAGTTTTATTGTTTTGTCATTATCTTTCATAGGATTTTGTTTTTGTATTTTTAAGTAGTGTAAGCCACTCTAAAAGTATACTGACAATAGATATTTGCAATAAATAAATAAGTTTGAATCCCATGTATAACTGCCAGACAGGTATTCAGACTTATTTATGAGTAAACACATATAGGATTGACCTGTACACTGCAATCTTACATCAACTCTAAGGCTGGATTTTAACGTTTAATTTTTATTTATTTTTTTAGTTTTTTTTGGTTACAAATTCCAATATTAATTTGCTTCCAACTTAGTTTGTTCAGTAGTAATTGCTCTGGAGTAAATGAATTACTTTTATGCCATTTCACATAATAAATCAGAATATATAATTGTTTCTACTTCTAACTGCACTACTTTTCATAAAATTCTCTCTGAATGCTACTTTTAAAATCAATTTTTATAATGTGTGCAGAAGAAAAATGGGAATGCTTAAATTTTTCTGTCTCTTTACAATTTAAGTACAGCTTTAGCATTGCAGTGAGCTTCAGATTTGCTGACAAAGGAATCAATGCTAGCTCTCAGATCTGTGGCATTTATTCCTCACAATGTTATAAACTAAGTTTGTGAAGTCATGTCTCTTAATGCTACAACTTAAAATATTACCAAGGGATTTAAAGAGAGAACATCATTATCATGTATCAGAGATACCTTGCAAATTTTCTAAAGCTCATTAGAGCTTTTCAAAATATTCTAGAAATTAGAAAACTTTATTGGCCACCTGTTAAAAACACATCTGCTTTTAGGGGCAGTTTTGACCTTGGCTTAATAAAATGTGGTTTCTGTGTCCCATCTTTTAAAGAGGAGCTTTGCCTCACCTTGGGTTTTAATTTCCAGTGGGGCGCATAATTTTAGAATTTGCTTTTGGTTATTACTGATTTTATTCCAGGGGTTTGTTTGTTTAACCATATTTGTCATTTTATCAATTATTTGTAAAAACAAATTTACAGAAACAACATGTAACAAATACATTGATCTTCTGAAAAGAAGCAAAATTTCCATTACCTACCTCATTAGTGATTATATTTGCCAAAATCAAATGTCATAATAAAAATGAGACAATCATGTTACACTAGATTCAGTTCCTGCCTGCTACTCTGAGCAAAGAGAAAATAAGTGTCAGTTCATTCCATTTATATACCATATATACATAACCATATGTACATAAATCCACAAGTTAAACCAAGAGAATACAACCCAAAGTCAAGTACGTTAGCGTATAACCTCAAGCATATGTTAGCGGAACTAGCAACCACTACTTGTGATTCAGTGTGATGTGCACTGCAGTCCTATACATAACTACTTGGCAGTATGCCCCATTCATTTAAATGGGACTTGCTACAGGATAAGCGTATATAAGAATGTAGCTTTATCTTCTGCCACGGATGTTTGCAATTCCAACCTTAGACTTCAGTTGGGAATACTGAAGCAATGCTTAATGCTTCAGTTAAATCACTGAGACTTTGAGACAACTAATTTTGGTTGAATCATGTCCACACTGTTATCACTGTTTTCCTTTAAATGGAATGAACTGACAGTGTTATTTTCTCTTTGCTCAGCATAGCAGGCAGGAACTGAATCTAGTTTAACATGATTTTGTGTGAAAAATGGGTTGTGACATTTAAAAGAGATTTCATGTCTTTCTCTTTTGTAAAACAAGTTCCATCCTCCTTTAGTTAGAGATTTAAAATGCTCATAGAAGATATTAAAAACTAATGTCTGTCAGGAACTTTGCCTTTCCTACACATTTCAGATGAAATCCATTTACATACGTAGTATTTCCAAAATGGATAATCAAGGAAGATAATGATGCCTTTCGTTAGATCATTATTTTAGATCTAGGCAAAGTGTATGGTGAAAAATCATTAGGATGGCCAGGCCCTTGCCTGAAGACAGATGTCTGCACTTCATATATGCACTGAAGTACCTCAACCGCCCTCCTTATGTGAAGTATTAGAATGAGGGGAACTGCTACCGCTTCCTTTAGTGCCTCATTGCTGATAAAGGCATAGGTACTGCTTTTGCAAAGGACCTATGAAATGCTTTTTGATCACTTATTTAAGTCAAATAAGGATTGAATCAACTGAAGGGACAATAGGGGTGCTGTTATTCTGCATCCACTGGAAACAGGTGTTTCCATTGTGGCATTAGAACAGTATTTAGCTTGTAATTGTATGGTATATAGCAGTATAGTTTGTACACAGTGACATCAGAGGGTTTATAAATATTCTCAGTCAAAAAATTCATCTTTCAAATATTACTCTGTTTAAATAAATGAGACCAGTGTAGTATGATGCTTATACTGTCGGGTGGGGGACCCAGGAGATCTGGATTCTAGTCCCCACTCAGTCATGAAACTTAGTTGTTGACTTGGGGCAGTCATTCATTCTTAGGCAAACTTACTTCACAGTGTGGTTGTTGCAAGCATAATCTGGAGTGTTAGAGAAACTACACAGGGTGCCTTGGGTTCCTATGCAGAATATAACTGCAATGAATCTAAAGAGGCCCATATGAATTGCTTCCAGCTGATTTTTTTCCAATTGCCAGTGACCACTCTAACTTTTTGGTAGCTATTCTGGAGAACTAACCTGCGGTTAGTTAGTTCCTTCCTCTGGAAGGGGGCATGGGAAAACCTGCATGCATTCATACCTTTAGTCATGCTTTCCTAGAAGCTAACCCACATTAATGTAGTTAAGCCTTTACAAAATGTAAAAGAATAAATGTAGATGGGAAACAGTATACAAACCCAATCCTACATATGAAAGCAAGTCCAGCAGAGTGCAGTACACTATTTGTGGTAAAGGTAACTTTTTGGATGTAGTCCTATCCAGGAAAGTGCTAGTTTACTTAAACCAGTATCAGTGCTTCCAGATTTGTGATGTAGTAATGTAATTTTAGATTTTTCATGGCAGGCGGTGGGGGGAGGCTTTTTAGAAGCTAACATGGATTACTTAGCTTATTTTAAAATGTGGTAGCTTAGCTCTGCTGCCTTTAAGGAAATCCCTGTTCATTCTTTTTCTAAGCCTGCATAGATGGCACCAGTTCCAGATAGATGCAGTGTAAACATAACTGCCCATTAGCTGCTATCTGGTATCTCTGATAAGCATGTGGAATTCCTTGTAAAAATAGTTTTGCAGGAATTCTGCTTTGTAATAGTTCTATAGAAGAAAGGATACTTTCCATGTAAACAATGGGACTGTTCATTTTCTCCTAAATCAAACAGAATTGCAGGTCCTTATGGATGCTGGGCATAGCATTCTGCTACAAAGTTCAATATTTTCAGATTCCTATTGTATTATATGTTTGCACTGAAGGGATGTGTATAAGTTTCTGCATAAAATAAATAGGGTTCCAAAGAACCTTAAATATTATTTTATTTCAATTAAAGTCATTAGGAGTTAATTACTGAAGTATGCATGAACCAAAAAGGGGTGGTAGAATTCTAATAAGATTAGCAGATTGTAGATAGCAGATTAGTAAATGGGGTTGCTGCAGTGAGCCACAGAAATATTGCTCAATTAGGCTTTCTATCTATTATCAAAGTACACAAAATTGAGGAGTCAGTTCTACAACTAGATGTTAACTCCATTGCACTCCATAAGGTATACTATCAAGTAGAAATAAATAGGATTGCCCTGCAAGGGCAAGCATCCTATCTACTGTTGGATAGATATCATCCTATCTATCATCCTATCTCCACCCTATCCTATCCATGGGTTCTCTTGCAAAACCTGAACCACCTACTCATGTGGTAGGTAATTCCAATAATAATTCCAAATGTAAGTGTAAATACTAGTCTGTAGAGCAGAATTCAATTCAGAAACAAATGTTGGTGCTTCAAGTGATTCTGAAACTGTGATTAAAAAAATGCACTAGTGATCAGGTGGTAAAATCCAGGAATTTTAGTAGTTCATAATTGAGGACAAAATCTAGGGTTCCGGACTGTAACAGTAACAGTGTGTGAAATTATACCCTTTTTTTCTCCATTTTTTCTGAATGCTATGAACTAATAACTATAGTCTTTCAAACATATACCATGATAGAAAAATGGCACAAATGTTGGACCGATAACTTGACTTCAGCTGATTACTCTGTTGTAGTGAACAATGTTTAGGAAAGTATCTAATTAAACCAGTTAAATATTTACCGATTTTGCTTATTTTAATAATTTCTATGTTACCATGTGGTATTGATAATATCTTTTTGAATAATAGATGAAACAGGTCAAATCACTTTTTTTCTTTTATCACCCAGGCTTGAGGAGGAACAAAATCTTCTGACAGAATTGCAACACAAGTTAAGCAACTTTATTTCATGGTTAGATGATGCAAGCAGTGTTGCTGACATTCCTGTTGAACCTGGAAATGAATACCAGTTAAAAGACACTCTTCAAAAAGTGAAGGTAATGGTCTTATAACTGCTTGTTCTTTTCCTATGTCTTCTCTCCGTTTAACTGCCAGTAATTCTTGCCAAAATTGCAGACCCACCCTATGTTTCCCTTTCATGCTAACTTAGAAACTTAATAATCTGGTTCTTATGGAATCGACATAAGTACCACTAGAGATGAGACAAGATACAGAAATCAGAGAAATATATTTAATGTTTGTGTATCAATATTAAGGAAATTATTTATACAGGCAGTCCCTGGGTTAAGAAATTCATCTTTAAGTTGAATTTGTATATAAGTCAAATCACACATAGTCATCCTTCCACATTTGTGAGGGTTAGAAGTGAAGGGCCTCTGTGAAAGTGGAAAAACCACAAATACCAACCTTCCCACCCAAACTCACCAGTGCCCCATTTATGGCAAAAATGCTAGAGAGATGTCCCCCTCCAATGAGTCCCTACTCAGCATACTTTGGAAGCCTTCTCTCTCTTCCCTTTTACTTCCTCTCTCTCTCTAGTAACAACCATTTTTCCATGGTGATTTTTTTAATTAATAGGCTTTATGGCAGTTTGCTTATTTATTTATTTGGAAAGCTCAGGTTGTTTGTAACTCGCATTCCTAACTCAGGGACTGTCTGTACAAGGTTTAGCAGAGGTTGTTTGTTTCAGAGAATATGACATTGTTTAAGTGTACCTAAAATAAATATCCTTTCTTATTATTCCTAATAAGTAGGAAAGTGCGCCTTAGTTAACTATTTCTCAATAGTGTTTCCTTCAGTTTTTCTAAATTCCATCCCAGCCGATCAAAACTAGGAAAAGATGCTGAACAGCAGTATTCTTGTTGTCTTTAGCATCCTGGATATTCTGTTTGTTATTGGAATCACTTGCTGTATTCCTCTCTGGTCAAATACCCTCCTGAAACCTTCTGTTACTGGGCTCTCTACCTACCTGAATCTTTTCCAAAAACTAATACCTTGACTTTCTGCTTCTTCAGCCACCAGCTATGGTATTTAGACTTTCCAATTAAGTTCCCTGAGACTCAGCTTTCTCTTCCTCAAAAGTGAACACTCTGCCTTCAGTCATCAACCATTAGCAGTCTTCTAACCAACAATTTAAAAAAAAGTTATATTCTTTTTGGCATCAGGGAAAATCCTTTTTATTTTCCCATTATTTTAATGTTTAATTGATTTTAACTGGGGTTTTAGTATATTAATAGTCGGGTGCTGTGGGGTTTGTAGAATAAATTCTACTTATTTATTGTAAGCCGTCCCGAGATGTTCTGTAGGGACGGGATAGAAAATCTTCAAATAAACAAACAAACAAACATACATACATAGATTGGTCAATATTTTTTCTTAATTAATGTTTAATTGCCAATCACTTTGTTGACTTGTCCAACCAATTTGAACAAAGGTAGCTTTTTCTTCATACATTTTTAAATCAAACTGAAGCCTCCCTATAACAATCATAATCAAGAAATCCACTCCTTTTTTAGGGCCAAAACACACTAAGGCACTGAGAAATTTTGCCTACTTCGTTATATGACAAAATCTTTTAAGGCCACAGTTATTCAAAGAATATAAGCATATAAACAGGTGAAATTACTATATTTTCCCCACAAAACCTGATTCAACACAGTGGGATCTACTTCTGACCAAATATGGATAGGATTGTATGGTAATTATTCTAGAAGCAGCTTTTATTTTAATGGAGGAATGGAATCATTAGCTTGATCACAGCTGTAAAACAGCACATTCCTGCTAAACTTTAATGCTGCAAAACACTTCAGAAATGACTGAATAGTTAGTCAAGGTCTGAAAAGGGGTTTAAACTCTTCCCTATTCAGTGGAAGAGTAAGAGATTTTCCTTTGTTGAGTCTTTGAAGTGGTTCAAGAAGTACCCCCCCCCCAAAAAAACCCCTTCATTCTGACTCCAATCAAAACAGATGATTGGCTGTTGAGATGAGACAGCACAGAAGAAATGAGCGTATATGAACTACTTTATACTTACTATCCTCTGCCACTTCATTTAGCAAAATTTAACAGATCATTCTGAGCATTTAGAATGTCAGTCTAAACAGTTCATTACCCATTCAGTGTCACAAAAGTTTCTTCTTGAAATTTTATACTTCAACTGTTGGAGTAGATCACAGGCTTAAGCTGTTAACACCTTTATCTAGTTTTAGTCATGCCAGAATGTGCATGAGGAGACACACCTGAATACAGTGTAGATAGCTGACAAGTAAATTCAAAAGCACACTCAACTTATCCCCACTGTTTCTAATCTAACAACTGAATCCTGACAAGTTGAAAAGGAAAAATATATTTTATTTATTTATTTATTTATTTATTAAAACATTTTTATGCCGCCCCATTCGCCGAAGCCTTGGGGCGGCTTACAACATAGATAAAACAATAAGTTAAAATATCCATATAAAATAATCTTAATTAAAACACACATTATAAAATAAGCCACCCTGGCCAGATAAAATTCAATTGTATTTAGCATTTAAAATGTTGCTTAAATAAAAAGGTCTTAGCCTGGCGCCGAAAAACAAATAACGACGGCGCCAGGCGGACCTCTCTGGGGAGCGCATTCCATAACTTAGGCGCCACCGCTGAGAAAGCCCTTCTCCGAGTAGCCACCCTCCTAATTTCTCTCACGGAGGGCTCCCGGAGAAGGGCCTCTCCCGCCGATCTCAGGGGGCGACTGGGCAAATATGGATGTAAGCGCTCCTTCAGCGCTTATGCTTCCAATACCTTCCCCTTGGTCACACCAGGAGAATGGAAAGGAATATGCAAGACTAAAAATTCTGAGACATCATTTATTCTTACATTTAAACCAGGTCAATATGTATAAACTCACTTAAGAAAACAACTAATTATATTTTTATTTTTGTAGCTTGGAAACACTTTGGGCTAAATTCTGAGTTTGACATTTGTAGCTGACCACTCTTATTTTTTCCCCCAGTAATCCAATCACTTTGTTTCATCCCAAGTGTGGCTTTGACATTCTTGTGAACATCTGTGTCTTGAAAATATCTTGCTTATGCACAAGCAAAATTGTGTGTGTGTGTGTGTGTGTGTGTTGCATTTCCTGAGGCACTGTAACCTAGAACAGAAGTGGTGGATGTATTGTGCTGAATTGAGCTCTGGAGTCTAGTTGCTTCAGCTGATAAACCAATCAATAGAGGTGAAGATAAGGGAGTTGAGAATTCTACTAAAGCTCATTTTAAATGTTGCATTTGTCTTTTCCAGTTAAGAGTGGAAGAACTGCCTCCTCACAAGGGAATACTGAAACGATTAAATGAAGCTGGAGGAAAAGCTGTTGGTAGTGCATCACTGAGCCCTGAAGTAAAACAGAAGCTTGACACTAGACTCAAGGAAGCTAACCATCGCTGGATAAAGGTTAGACATACTAGCAATTGTGTTGTAGTATGTTTCTGCTATCTGTTACAGGTGCTTCTTGTATTTTTCAGCAGTTAGTTTCCTCCATTCTCTCAGCATGCATGTTCTCTGTACTTTCTCTTGATATGCTAAAGAGATTAGTAGAACTTCACTGGCCAAAGGAGGGGACTAAATGCTTCTCATACTACCTCTGCATTTCATAGGTGCACACTTCTTTCTTCATGGCATATTTCTACAGCACTTGTGCTTTGCTGCATACTTTATATGTGGAATTCATAAAATAATGAGATTCATGGAAGTGCTCTGATGCATCTTGAAAGTGCTGGGCTGGGAGCAGAGGACAAGGAGGAAGTGTGCACTTATGCACTGCCTTAAGAATAGGAAGAAGATATTGAACTGGCCATATCCAAACAGTGCTGTCTGTCTGGTGTTATAATGATGCAAACACATTCTTTTCTGTTTCTCTGCCTTCTCCTCTCCCTTCATTCTGTCACCTCCATCATTGTTAGAACTGATATTTGTCCCACAGTTGCACTCTGTGAGGAAGTCAGGTTGGCAAAGGTTGCTGTCCTCTTTCCTCCCAATTCCTGCACTGCCAGGAGTCTGTTGCAAAACCAGTCAGCAGGTCAGTCAGAATGTCCAGCACGTTCAACCTCCAAGCACTTAAATTTGAGGGGAAAATCTGAATGGCTGGGTGGATGGATAGATTGACTGACTGCAGTACTAGCCCATAACTGAAGATCTCTAGGTGATTTATGACAATGTATAAAGCAAAACAATAAAATATTGTATTATCCAGCACTAATACTGCATTGACTTTTGGGATGCTTGTCAGTCACTACTCCCATGCAGAACTCATTTCCATTTCCCATTGACAGACATTGAAAAGTTAGCCCACTTTTTTCTTTTATTTTAAAATATTTATACCATGACTCATGAATGAAGACCCTCCATCTTTCCACCAGATAATTTCCTCCTTCCATTGCTTGCTTCTGCTGCCAGGAAGCAGGAAATTGACAGATTTCTCCCAGTGTCTTGTTTCACTTCTCACTTTTGCTTTGATAAGTGTTTCTTTAAAAGGTACATAATATCGTTCTGTATTGCCAAAGGAACTAACAATAATCGTAGTCTTTTCAAACTAGAGCAAATATA
The DNA here is from genome assembly GCF_004798865.1 of Varanus komodoensis. Classification (NCBI taxonomy): domain Eukaryota; kingdom Metazoa; phylum Chordata; class Lepidosauria; order Squamata; family Varanidae; genus Varanus; species Varanus komodoensis. The sequence continues at coordinate 5,223,233 of NW_025335941.1, read as the reverse complement.
TGACATCTCCTTATCCTGAGTCCTGTACTAGAATGTTCTTCCAGGCAGCATTTTTCCAAAGCATTCAATAGACCTTTTCCTTTGCTCTGCTCTCTGATTTATCTTTAAGTGAAGATGCTTGCATCTTAACAGATTTCTTTATGCAAAGTGGTGTCTTGTACAGAGGTGGTTAGCACAGTGGTCAGCTTCATGATGGTTCCAACTTGCAATTTTATGGATATTGCTTTGCACCTTACATTGTTGTGTAAAATCTGTGTATATCTTGACAATTTCATGATTGCCCATCTAAAGATGGCTACTGTCTTTTGCACAACTACAATCATATCAGCTTTACTACAATGCATTCCAAAAGGATGATTATGACTGCAGCAGCAATAGGAAGCAGAATGCTGTAGTATCACCAAGATTAAGTAGGTGACTGAGGCATTAGCTTTCATAGGCAACATGAGCTGAAAATTGCATACTGAGAAAGTGATAGGCATGGTTGGTATAAAGATATGGGTCAAAGTACATTTTGCAGAAATCCAGTTAACAAGGTGAAAATCAATGAAAATGTCAAAACCATATCCTGATTGTTGGACTATTAAATGTGAAAAAACATAGTGTAGAAAGCTGAGCTGACATCACTGGGGACAAAAAAGTATACTTCACAGTGGAGGGCACATGGAAAACTAGCTTCCAGATAGATTCCTTGTCCAGGGAAGAAACTGTTGCTAGTAAACCCTAATCCCAGCCCTAAGTCATCTAACAGCAAAGTTAGGCAGGTACATATTAGGGGTTTGTAGAAAGTTTGAGTAGTCTCAAGGAAAAATGTGCTACAAATCTATATTCCATAAAAGAACTAAAATGTGAATGCAGGTTAGTCCACCGAAGCTCAGCCCAGACAAGACTGATGTAATGATACTCAGTGGAGTTTGTGATTTACTAATGGTATCGACTTCCAACATGATAAGTTTAAGCCCTTGAAACCTAGAGATATAGTTAGAGCCATTTCACATCTTGTAATTATAACTAGTAGAAGTTTGCCTTATTCAAACAATTTCTAATGCTTGATTGACCAATATGTTTTGTACATTGTGGTCTGGTGCAAATGCCTATCCTCCAGTCCAATAAACAGTTTGACTGAGGTAAACTCGGTACTTGATTGGTGACAGGAAGTTCATAGGAACATCATGAAGACTCTGAAGTACTAATGTCATTTTCTTCTAATGAGTCCTTACCCCAACAAAGGATAAGATACTAAGTAGAGGTGAAATGCTGCATCCTTACTTCACTAAGACTGCCCCATTGCCCATTAATTTCAGTAATATAATCTGGAAGTTAAACAGATTAATGTCAGTTTCCAAGTCTGAATCTGAAAGAAAGCCTTGCAGCTTCATCATCTGATGAAATTCGATTTCTCTCAGGGCAAATGGCATTTCAAGGTTTTTGGCTCTGTGGAAGCAGCAATGGGTGATGGAAAATAATATTTGTAGCTGTAAAAGGAAAGGAAAATCCCATGTCATAACCTATTATTCAAATTTAATTCCCTGTTCAGTTATGTAATTTTGGGAGACATCTTGTTAAGTAAAGAGAAAATCTTGGTACCCACAATAAAATTATGACTATTTAGCTACGCAAGATTAGGGGACTGAAGATTGCTGCAGTGTAATTTTAAGGCTGCAATAAAGATGAACATTCTTATGAGGAATGGGAACTATTTTATAAAATTAAAACCATCAGCTATTACCAAATGCAGAGTTTAAACCTTTTAAATTATTCTGTTTCTAAGCTGCCAATTAACTTACCTTAATTAATTCTTGAACTAACATGCTAAAGTTCAGATTTTAAAAATGTTTTAGATAATACTTGGCATATAACCTTACCTAAAGTAATACTTTCAATCTAAAATGGATATTAATTATTTTAAGTATTATACAGATAGTGGGAAGAGTATACGTGTGGAGATTTTTCTAAGGCTTTCCATCAGTTACAGATCAAGTATATATTGCATTTTTTCCAAATTAAATAAATTAACAGTGCCATCTAGTGTATGTCTCCTCAGAAGGAAATCAATGGGGTTTACTTTCAGATGAATGAATATAGGGCCTCAGCTTAACTAAAACATTTAATTTCCAGGGATTTACATCTAATCTGTACCTGAGATTATACTATTGTTCATATATCTTAAAAGCCCCAATTATTCCTGTGTGTCACCATGGCTGCATTCCTATCCATGCTTACCTGTGAGTAAGTACCACTGAACTTAGTCTGACTTACTTCTGAGTAGATATGTGCACAGGAACACTGCCATAATACGGTCTTATGTACTCCTAGACATGCATAAATAAGCATGCAATACAGTTCATTTTAAAGTTAGAAAAGGTTTATCTTCAGCCATATCCTTGTTTGCTAACCCTCATTGAAAATGTGGATAATTTTAGAAGTAGGATGTGCTGTTCCAAGGAATGTAGGTGTGGGCACACTTTCATCTTTGGCTCATTCATCTTTCTGGCACATAATGATATACGTACCATATGGATGCTTGTGGCACCTCTGCATCATGCCCAGAATTCAGCACTACCTATGCCCTATTTGTATTTATTTAAGACATAATTGAAGAAGGCATGACATACTTGGCAGTGTATGTTTTGCATTTGTCCAGGGGCCCTCTCTTTATTTTTACTTAACGGTTGTATTTGCTGAAGAATTCTGGACAATTCATTTGCTGATTTTGGAGTAGTCATTTATTGCTGCATCTGAGAATTCTTCAACTGCAGCATGTGACCGATGGTGCTAAAATGGCATAAAACCATAGGATACTTAAGAGTATTTTAACTGTTCATCTTATCATGTACTGTGTAGTTTGCCTTAGTATTTTTGTCAGATTGCATGTATGTTTAGGTTATGTTTACTTTTTAGGGCACATTTGGATATACAGTGGGTTTGCCTGAGACCATGACACTGACTACCAGTCTCCATTTTAGCCTAAACCCATTCATGGACAGATGTATTTTCTTTCATGTAATGTAGGATAGTATGGGAATCTGACAGCCAGATTGCTCTTCAAGGAAAAGGCATAGACTTTATTAGTTCTAGTACAAAAAGCTTTGAATTCAGTAGTGGGTTCAGTACTAGTGCTAATGTCAACCAGCCAGACACCAGCTGCTATAGGTGGACCCCATAGATGAAAATATGCATATGCTAATCAAGGCATATTAAAGAGTTGTCCCTGGCAGGTGGGACACTATTAGTGCTTTGTAGTTTTTCTTCAGGTTTTCCTATAGAGACTGGTCTATACAGGTTTTCCTATAGTTAGCATCATGTTGTAGATCTAGGAAGTGGTACTGCAGTCTGAAGGCTTTCACTTTTACTTTGTCTGTGTTCCCTTTTTGGCTCTGTAGTGCCAAAAAGGACAAGACATCCCTGGTCTAGTACTTTTAATGCATGGCATCATTAGTTATGATTGAATGCAGTGTTAATCTCAAAATGTTTCATAGATAGGCTTATTTTGTCTTCAGCATACTTGCTATTCTCAGCAGTAGTTCATATTTATTTATGTAAGCATGAAAGCTGCTAAGCAGTACCCTACAGTTTGGGAGTTAAAATACTTAATGAAGATTAAGATAATGTAATGTGAAAATAGACTAAACTATGCACAGGCATTTACTGAACATGTATAGTAAGTGAATGTATTTGTAGCTGTTTCTTTTTTAAGCTAGGGCCTTGATATGCTGGGATAGAATGTGGTTGTATTACACATAACAGGATTAAAATAAATAAAGAGTAAGGTGACTTCTTAATCACACTCTATTAAACATGGAGGTAGAAGGTGAAAGCCGTAACTAAAATGTATGGGAGTTCTCATTATTGGGAAAAAAATCTATTATGGGTCCATAGTTATTGCTCTTTTTCAGAAGGGTTCTAAGTTAACTGTATTAACACTGCATCTGAAGGGGGAACTACTCACTTAACAGAAAGCAAAGGAAACAGAAAGGTGCAGAAAATAGCAAGCATAATGATCTGGAGGCTGGACAACCCTACAAATAAAAATTGAACATATTATATGAACACAATATTATGGAGTTTATTACATTAAAAGGCAAATTAGGGAGAATATGGCAGAAGTATATACGAAGATGCACACAACATTATAGGGAGCTTTTCTCCTCCTCTTATAATATTAGAAACTGGGAACACCCCAATAAGTTGAATGGTGGGAGAGTCAAGAGAGGCAAAAGAAGAACTAGCTCATACAGCATATGTGAAATTTGCAAATACTACTACCACTGTGAATTGATGAATTTGCTATCACAAGATACAGTTTGGCTGCCATCTTGAATGCCTTTAAAAGGGGATTATACAGATTTCCAGAAAGTTTAGGCTATGGGTGGCTCTTGTATTAGAACTGGAACTTAGAAGGGGACCATAAATTATTAGCTCTGTGATCAGCATGCTTCTGATAAATCTACGGCAAGCTTTCCTAGTAGAGAAACTGGTCACTGAGTTTCCAATCATATATATTTTGTACAGGAGAACCGGTTTGTCCTAGTGGTTAATGTGTTGGACTGGGATTCAGGAGAACTGGTTTCTAGTGCCTCTCAGCCATGAAGTTCATTGGATAACTTGAGCCTAGACTTTAAACTCTCACCCTAACCTACCTCACAGGGCTGCTATGAGGATACAGTGGCGAGAAGGAAGATGATTATGTGAGTTGCTTTAGGTTCCTTGCAGGAAAAGGGTGAAATATAAACATATTAAATAAATAAAAGATATCAGAGTGCGGGACTTGTGGTCCTCCATATGTTTTAGCTGATAGCTATGCTGGCTAGAGCTGATGAGAGGTAACGTTGAGTAATCAAAAGAGTTGTAATTTAAAACATATAGCAGGACACAAGTTGCCCACCTCTGTTAAACCCACTTAGTAAATTCAATGAAACTTACTTGTGAGTAAGGCCTGCATTCTGAATGGTTTCTTTCATAACATTCATAGTGATGGTTGTCAAAGTTTGCAATAAACTTGTATATCAAGTTGTGGTAATACTTGCTACTTTATTAATACACTCTCTGAACTTAATTTGCAGTTTGCTTGCCAGAAGAACATCTATCTGCATACAATAAGGATAGAACATCTTAATCTGGAAAGCCTGTTTCATTTTCCCTTCTGTTGTAGTAATAATCTTTGTGTTTTCTGTGAATCGCTGATACAACCAGGACTCACTATCTGTTAAAGTGGGCAGACACTCCCCACCCCCCATTTTAAGCCACTCTGAGGTTGACAGTTGGAAAAGTATTTTTCTTTCATTCATGTGTACAAATATAGTTGTATTTTCTTTTATTGCTCTTTACTTAAGGGTTATTAAAATAAGACAAAGATATTCCCCTCCTAATAATGAAGAAAAGGTGCATACCCATGAATAAGAACCTAAGAGTGCAATCTTGAATATGTTTAGACAGAAAAAGTCTTGTGACTCCCAGATTCTCCTGCTGATGCTGAATGGCAGGTGTTGTTGAATTTTTGTCTAAACATACAAAGATTGGCCCTAAGTCTTCCAAAGTATCTGTATTTCTCTTGCAAGCAGGTCTTCCTCTACCAAAAGTTTTTCCAGTAAAAGTACTTATGGAAAAATTGACCAGTGAGGCTGGCTCTGTACAAAAAAAATACAAACTAAGAGTATTGCAGAAGTCAATAACAAAAGATACAATCAACAGTTAGGGAAATACAGCTTAATAGTAGGAAGTTGATTCTAAACAGAATCTCTCTTCCAAACCAAATAGCAGCTGCCTTCACCAATCACCTGAAACATCTGATGTCCCACAGTTGCTCTGCTCTCTTAACCTTGCACTGCATAGTTAGACTAATGATGTTAAATCTATCCATACTATCTCAGTTTGTTCCCCCAAATCTCTCCAGAACTTGAAAATGTCTAGTTCTAAGTGACTTCTTGACTTATTTCTAGGTCCATCCCTGCCTCTTCCCCCATTTCTGAATCAGAATCCAACAACCTTTGAAGACAGTATTATGGAGGAGTGGTCAATACCTGCAACCACATTGACCAAGTTTTTTTTTTTTTTTTTTTTTGGGTGGGGGAGGGCTTCTCCCAGTCAATTCTCTAGATATTTACAAGTGAAACTCATTAAGTTCCATAGGACTTATTCATTAGAAATATGTTTAGGATTGCATTATACAATACCCCACCCCACTCCATGACTTATACTTAAGAAGTCCATCTCTTCCCCTTTTGTATTTGTATGTAAGTTAGAAAGGGAGACATCAGGAAAATCTGAAGAATTCAGTATTATTGTAATCAGTCTTCTTTAGCATCTGCAGAACATCATTTATATCAGTTTAGAGGGGTATGTTTATATTGAATCAAATTACCCAGACCTTTCAGTTTAAAGCATGGCTAATATTATTCAGACAGGAGAACAGACTTATCTTGGACAACAATGGAATTTTTCTTCTGAATGTGAAATTGACTTCAGGATGTGTGTGTGTTTTTTGTCAGAAAGAAAATATGGCGGGGGGGTGGGGGATTAAGCTTCCCCTCCTCACTTTGCCTGACCTGATGCTTCTGAGCCTACCCAATAGCCGCTATTTACATAAAAGCCCATACATAATCCTAATTAGTGTTTTTACTCATTGTTAACATTTTGTACTGAAAACAATTTGTTGAGATATTACTATTTATATGGAAGATTTTCTGCTGTATATTAAAGCATTAATTTCTGTTATCTTAAAGGTATCCAAAGATCTCCCTGAAAAACAGAAAGAAATTGAGCACATGTTAAATAATTTGAACCAGTTTGAACATCAGCTAAATCAAGTAAAACTGTGGCTTTCTCCTATCAAAGAACAATTGGAACTTTACAATCAAGTGGGCCAACCTGGAACTTTTGACATTAAGGTAATATTTTCATTATTTTAAATTGCAATTTATCTGTAAGTAAGGATTTGTTTAAATGCTTGTTTTACCCTGATATTAAATGGGGAAAGTTCCTTTACTATCCCCACATGTGTGTGGATCTATTGCAATATCCATTCCAAAATAAAGCAAGTACATTTTAATAAAAATGTTAGGGAAATGGAGCTATATACATCCCATTTAAATATTAAAGGGTTTCAAAATCATATTGCTTTGGTTGCCTTAAAATATATCAATTTCAAATGCAGAGAAGGAACAATCTGAAGTGCATTCCATGTATTAAAATTGACAAGCAGATACATTGGGCACAGGAGTGTAACAGCTGTGTTAAAAAGCTGCTTTCTGAGCCATACAAAAACTGTCTTCTAAATGAATGTGAGCAAACTCAGCACATTCTGACAAAAAATATTATGGAGTTTCATCACTAGGTTATTAATACATTTGCTACTTTGGAAGCTTTTATGCCAACTCTGGAATGTAAAACTTCTGTCTAGGTACTGGATTCCAAATATCCTTATCAGAGCACATAACTCTATTATATACATGTGAATTGACTAATTAGGCAGTCTCCATTGAACAGTGGGGGCAATCTTTTGAAATCTCCCAAGGCAAAACACAGGAACCTTATTAACCAAACTCTTGATTAAAAGAGATTTAATCAAAAAGATTAAAGCAAATGAGGCCTTAATATAGAAAATAAAGGCAAACTTTCAAGCAAGTTATATTTCCAGTCTTTTGTACAAGGTAGCTTATATAGGACCATAGAGATCTCCAAATAAGCTCTGCTGGCTATGAGCCTTTCCTTTTGAACTAAAAGGCATATGCAAGCAGCCATGATCATACCTTCTAGAAGAGCTGGCTTAACTGTTCAAGCATTTTCACCTGATTTTAGTTTTAGAGTTCATTGAAACCAAGGTAGCTGTTCAGCTGGGGATACATTCTCTTTCTCAGAGGATGAAATCAAGGTTGCATCTTCTGCCTGAAACAAATAAAAGCCCATCAGTTCCTTCCCTGGAAAAATAGGGTGATGGGGTAGTTTTTGTGGTGCAAGAATTACTACAAGATAAGAACTTCCTGAAAAAGGAGTTTCACATAAATCTCTGTTGTGGAAAGTAATTATTTGAAGCCAGAAGGTAGAATGTATGAAAACGTACAAGTACAATTTTAAACTTGGCAATTTCATTTTCTCTCACGTTTATCCATGTGATACAGAGATTTCTTTTATCTACAGAAAGGTATTTTTATCTCTATAAATAATAATGACTTTTGCTGCCCTGCAGGGGTTCCCTAAGTAATGGAATAATAATATTTGCAGAAAGCTGCAAATAGTAACTGAAAACCACTTAACTCATCTTTTGTTTTCAGGGCCCTGTTGTAACAGGTATTATTATGCTGAACACAAAAGATAATGTATTGATCTTTAGAGAATGCATGCTGGGTAGAAGGTAAAATGCTACCACCGAGACCCTAAGGTTATCTTCTGGGGTCCTTTTCTTGGAGGCCTCTCCACAGGAAGTAAAGAGGATGGCTACCAGGAGAAGGGTCTTTGTGGTTGTGGTACCTCGACTTTGCAGTGAGCTCTCCAGAGAATGTCTGGTGCCTACTCTCTATTATCTTTGGTGCCAGCTGAAAGCTTATTTATTCTCAATATTTTACAGTTAGCCTTTTAATCTTAGTTTTAATACTGCGTTTTATTCTGTACTGCTGCTGCTGTAGCTCTGCAGAATGACAGAAGTATCTGATGAATCAGGGTTGTTCTGCAGCCCATGGATAAAAAAGCACCCAGATAGTTGTCAGAGAGAATGGGAAGCAAAAAAGTCCAGGAAATAATAATCCCTTAATACATGTCATTCACAAAACATTGTTGGGTAAGACAATATGTGTAACATTATAAAACTGTTATAAAACTATGGCAAGACCTAATATATATTATTAGGCATATATATTATGCCAAACATAATGCTATGGTTCATATGCCTGCTTAGCTCTTAATGCCATGAATGCCATCATGGGCCAGGTATGACTTACTGCTTTCTACAAATGGCAAACTGGTTAGTCTCTGTGCAAACCACTAAACAGATCACTTATCACAGATCACTCATAAGAAACAGGAGGAAGAACATTTCAGCCTGTCAGCACATGTAGTCAATGACCTTAAGGTGTCCATTCTTAAACAAAATAATTCCAAAGACAGCAATATCAATGTGAATTTGAAGCAGTATTCATCAAGAGGTTCAACAACAGTGGTTTGAACAGGGAAGGCTGTTGTAGCAGTAATTTTAAATAATGTATTTTATATCTTTAACATTACAGTGACATCTGTATTAGCAACTTCTTGTGAATAGAAGTGTTAAAGTAATTATCACTGTCTTTACTTTTTGCATTACAAACAAATGCAAATGGACAACAATTTACATCTTGGTCTTCCTTTCACCCTTTCCTACCATGTATATTTTAATCTATCAATTCATGTCTAACAGTCTATACCTCTGATGAACAGTGTCAACAACGTAAGCCAGATATATTTGTTAATATTAAAGTTGAACAGGAACTTTTCATGGAGATGTCTTGGATTTTTCCTTGTCTTATTAGCATTCAAGCCTTAAACATTTACTTCAGTGTTCATCTATTTAAGTTCAATAGATTTAATTTTCATGTTATTACTGCTGTTAAACAGCTATGTATCAGTATATGCTAGTCACTGTATGCCTGCTGAAAAAAATAACATTCATAGGGCGGGCATGTCAATCTGTTGCTACAAAACCAAGGATTATTGTAGAGTTAAAATTTTTAAAACATCTTTATTGTGGCATGCAGGCTGGGAGACTACACAAGTACTTAACTGGGATGCTCCAAGGAAACAGTGGTTCATGAATCTGGTTACGTGTGCTTCAGATTAACTTATATATTGGTTAAAGGCCAAAAGATTTCAGGAAACTACCAATTTTCTAGAAATTCTAATGATGAAAAGGAACAAGTATAGAAAATGAAGTGATATGATCAATATCATGCCTTGACAATAATGTTCAGAAATAGCTGGTGTGTTTTTTTATACCTAATTATATCTTGTAAAGGAAATTAGGTTTCTGAGGACTATCTTAGTTACTGTACAGCTAAGCTAAATTTGATCATTGATACACACTTGTGATAGAAGGCAGACATTTTGAGAAGTCAGGACTTAAAGAAGCTAAGGACATAATGTAAGATATGCAGATGATACCATCTCACTGGCAGAAAGAAGCAATGACTTGAAATGACTCCTGATAAAAGTGAAAGAAGAAAGTACAAAAGCAGAACTGCCACTGAATATTAAGAATTTTAAAATTGTCCTGAGAAGAATTATAGAACTTTACTGTTGATAATGAAGAAATCAAAAGGGTGAAAGATTTTCATATACTTTTACTCAGTCATCAACTCAAGACTGCAACCAAGAAATTCAAAGAAGACTGAGATTTGGAAGGGCAGCAATGAAGGAACTAGAAAAGATAATTAAGTCTAAGTATGTTTTACTGGAGACCAAGGTCAAGATTGTCCAAGCCATTGTATTCCCAAGCACAATGTATGCATAGGAAAACTGGACAGTAAAGAAAGCTGACAGGAAGAAAATTGATGTATTAAAAATGGTGTTGTAGGAGAGCTTTGTGAATACCCTGGACTGACAGAAAGACAAACAAGTGGGTGCCAGATCAAATGAAATTAGAGTTTTCCCTTGAAGTAAAAATGAAAAAAAATGAGATTTTCATACTTTGGACACATTATGAGAAGGCAAGATTCACTGGAGAAGATAATCATGTTAGGGAAAGTCAAAGGCAGAAAATGACAACAAAGACCAAATATGAGATTGATTGAATTTATCAAGGAACCCATGACCTTTATGGAGCTGGATGGAGCTGTCATGGAATGGACAGGTCATTTTGGAGGCCTTTCATTCATAGCATTGCCATGCGTTGGAGACAACTTCATGGCTTATATCAACAACATCAAGGACACATTCAAATGGTCCCCATCCTTGATGCACATAAGCCTCTGAACTCTGAGGTTTATTGGCATCCAGTGCATGGTGTGAGATGCATTGATAGCAGTGTCTGCTCCCACCGTGTCTTCTGCCCTTCATTTCATCTAAATAGTCATTTTCAGCCATCTAGATGAAGAAGAAAAGAAGGCTCAAGTGCCCTCAGGATGTAGCAAAGGCCATTGACTCAGCCCTTTCCCCTCTCTGCACCTCATTTATGTATTTCCAAGGCCACTTTCTGACCTTGAAGAGTCAGCTCGGGGAGGGAAGGGGGGCTCAGCTTTTGGAGTTCCAGAACTAAGGTTGCAGGACCTAGGAACTTGGACTCCGAATAAACCAATGAGCCCTCCAGATGATGTTGGAGAACCATAGGATTATGCTCCTTTTAATATCTTACATTTCACATACACAGAATAGCTGTCTAACGGAATTTATTGTACTTTATCAACTGTGAATTACTTTTTTAGCATTTACATTGCTTATCAGTGCTGTGTCATAAAACTAAAACAAAGATAAAATGAAAACTTATATAGATGAACATCAGGGGCAGTATCTATCATAATAATATGTTAATCACTGTGCACACATTATTTATCACAATACATTTAATTGACAGCAGATTGTTTTTACAGAAAAAGAATAAAAATCTAAAGGAATCTAAATGAAAATAAATTATAATGAAAAGTAATTAGAACACTTTCCTGAATTAGGTTGACCAGCAGAAGAAAATTTCATTCTTTTATCAAATATGCCAGTGACAGATGAATAGTAAACATAAATAGGATTTCTCTTTACTGTGTAATATATTCTGATAATGAATGTGACAAATGTAATGAAACTGAATGTTAGCATTAGTTCTGTTCATCTTTACTCATATCTGAATAAGATAAACATATGTTAAGCTTGTTGCATTCTTATGAATCGAGGGCTCATTTGAAGAAAATTGAAGGAGAAACCATAGCTGAATGGCAGAACAAAAGCTTTGCATTAAGGAAGTCCCTGGCATTTCCAATTAGAAAGAGTAGGTGGCTCGTGATTTAAAAGAATGCTGTCTGAGATTCTGGAAAACAACTCCTGGTCAGAATATGCCATACCAGGAAAAATGATCTGATCTGGATGGAAAAATGGTTGGACCCACTATAATATAAATAAAAGTATACATAATAAAGTTCACAATGCAAAGGCAAAGTCTGCATCAGCCATTACTCCCCATGCCTTCTTCTCCTGTCATCAAAAATAACAGTCAACAACTTTTTTGGGTTTTTTAAAAATGATTATTCATCTGTCATCATTTGTCAGTATTGCTCAACAATCTACGCTTTGCTTTTTTGAGTATTGCTTTTACTTCATTCTGTTAACATCTATTTCATGATTACATTAGATATGGAGTATTGCATAGTGTACAGGAACACAAAGTGTACCAGAGGATTTGGAGGGAGATATTTTATATCCCTGTACCTCCAGCAGCTCCAATAGCCTGCTTTACTGAAAGTCTGAAAGTGAGGTGTTGCTGATACCATTTACCTGCTGAGGCCTTCAAAATTCAAGAAAGGTTGCAAATGAAACTGTGAAAGCTTTTGACTTAAGCACCAGTATCTGACACCTCTGCTGCACTCTTGTTCATGCCTTTATACCAGTCAGATCCTTTGCTAGTGCAACAGGGAGTTAGTGCTTTCTAAAATAAGCACAGGTAAGCAGAGCTTCCTTCTGTGAGGTCTGCTGACTTTCCCTGTTGCAGAAATGAATGTTTCTGCTCATTTCCAGTTGCTTTCAGAACTGTTAGTTCCACACCGCACTAACAGTGGGACCTGCTGCCGATGAGTTAAATATTGTGGAATGTTTAACTTGTTGCCCTTCTTCCTGTGGAAGCATATTTTAGAACTCTCTTGTTGTGAAATGATATATAATCTTCTACAATAGTAAAAATAACAATAACTTATATAGAACAGGTTTCAGAACATTAATCATGATAGCCGTATGCTAAAAACAGCAAACAACATTGTCACCTCTTGATGATTAACAAACGCATATTTTGACTGGAGCCGAATTCAATAGATACATTAGTCTGGGTGGGTCAGTTGGCATCATTTAATTTTAAGGCACTGTAATATTTTAGTTACTACCTTGAAACTTACTGCAAACCCCTGACAAGTTAGTATGGTTATATCATAAGATGGGTTATTTCATAATAACTACAACAAATATTGGAAATTCAAGTCAATAGCGTCTTCCTCAATAAAAGAAATGCAAGTCAATATCCATACTTTTGATATTAAATATATTTTGAAAAGTAATAACTCACATGATAAGGGAAGACAAATGTAAAAAAGAAAAACAACCTTCCTCATATTATCTTTTAACTGTCATAGTGTAAATGGATGGCGTTCCATGTGGATAAGTGCAAGCTCTTGCACTTCGGGCATATGAGTGTGTGTCATGGACACAGTTAGGGGGGAAGTGGCTGGAAAGAAGTACTTGTGAAAGGGATCTCAGGGTATTGGTCAACTGAATGCTAAACATAAGTCAGTAGCGTGATGCAGTGGTCAAGAGGGCAAATGCCACCCTTGGTTGTATAGCCAAAACTCTGGTGTGTCAAAACTCTATACAACTCCGGTGTGTCTGCAACTGGAGTATTGTGTTCAGTTCTTGGCTCCACATTACAGGAAAGATTTAGCCAGGTTGGACTTGGTGCAGCGTAGGGCTACAAGGATGGTGGCCATACAAGCTGTATGAGGTGAGACTGAGGGAACTGGATCTCTTCAGCCTGGAGAAGAGGAGACTCCGGAGGGATCTGTTGGTGACATATAGGTACATGATGGCATGTCACACAGAGGTGGGCAGAGACCTATTTTTCCATGCAGAGGAGGGCAGGACACACTCCAGTGGAGCAAAAATCAGGGAACCAAGGTTGAATTTGGATGCCAGGAAGTACTTTCTGACAATTAGGACCCCAAGGGTATGGAATGGGCCTCTGCAGGAAGTAGTTGAACACCCTCACCAATGGGGCTTCAATGATAGGCTGGACGTGCACATGGTTAGCATGTCATGAGCAGACCTGACTGTAGCTGGGGGTCAGACCAGATGGCCCAGGAGGCCCCTTCTGACTCGCTCTGTCTCTATGTTTCTGAATGTGTGTCAGAAAAGAATCATTGCAGGCATTCCTACTAAGAAAATTTTACAGCAGAGGAATCCATGAAAATGCTTTAAAATTGTATTTTAGGCATGTAAAACTCTATATATTTCAGACAATTAGCACCTAAAAGCAATTAGCACCTAAAATTATTACTGAATATACGTGTAGGAAGGCACCTTCCACTTAATGATGAAGAGAAAGCTATGCAATTATGTTCAGCTTAGGTAAGCAGAAGTAATGTTGTGCTAACTTTCATAGAATTCAAAAATTGCTGTTTAGGGGGGTGTGGGGTGTAGTAAAGTTCCTGCCTAAAGATGAGCTTCACTTTATAACATAGATAATAAAATGCACCAAAGGGGCATCTTGGAAGCACTTTGCCAAAGGAAATAGAGGGGCTGGTCTGTACATTATATTTCAGATTGTCACCTTTAAAGTGGCAACTATTGCTCTAAAGCAAGAAATTTACAGTGCCATGTCCATTTCTCTTCCCTGACTGTGCTGCAGAGCACATCCTGCAAGGGACCACTTGAAAAAATTCACACTGCAGAAATAAGGCTGCTATGGGGAAGATGTTTATCTGTTGCGATCTGCATTCTTTCTTGACAATCTGACCAGGGCCACAAGATGGTGGGGTGTGACACATGCTAGTGATGGGTGGCCAGAGACAAAAGTGGAATTTGTCATTCTCCTTTCTCTTCTGCCATCTACTTTCCTCTTACCCTGTCCCCATATAGCTCTGGTCATCAGGGTGCTAAGGAAAGGATATCTCACTCTTGGTAGATGTATGAAATTATGCTTGCAGAGGGCTTTTGAAATTAGTATATGAGCCATCAGTGCCCACCCTTTGAACCAACCTTAACTTCTTCTGAGGTTGCTGCTGTGACCTTATAAAAAGATGCTGCATTTTTAATTTATTTAAGCTTTTATATGCTGTTCACTAGCAACAGAGCTCTCAGAATGGTTCATGGGGTTGATCCATTATCAGATTACCTTCCCCATGCTTATAGTTACAGTTAGATCAGATCCACAGCATCCTTTGGTGCCAGAAACTGTAATGGTCATAAGACTGCTTCAGTACATTAATTGCCCTTAATTCCCATTAAACTCATGACTAACTTTTCACATCGTGTTCAGTAGGTCATAAGTGAAATTAATGTTTTCTGGACTGATCCCACCATATTGCAGAACTGAAATCTCAGTGCAGGACCACAGTGAAATATTTTCATATCAAAGATGCCTCAATATCAAGCGTGTGCTGTGATAATTTTCCCATACTCTACTCATGCTACTAGGTGCCTTTACTCTCTCTCATATTCAGCACTTAAACAGAAAAATGCTGAAACAGAAATGCCAACTCTTCAAATCCATTAAGAAAGTTGATACACAACTGGAAGAAACACTCAAAAGAGAGATCATGACAGTTCCCTTTAGCTGTCAAGATTACTGCTTGAGAAACTAGGGAAAGGGGAAAGTTCAAGATTCCTTAATTCGCCCAGTTTTCAAATCTTTTCAATGTTCTGCCCCCTCAATTATTTCCATGATGTCATGACATCTTGAGAGAAATGTGTTTCTTGGAGAATGGAGGAGCACACAGCTGGACACTAGTCTTTACAGCTTCCTTATGAGTAGATCTATATTTAGCCACCCTTGGACTCATCATTAAGAACTTAAGAAGAACCATGCTGAATCAGATTGAAGTCCAGCATTGTTTTATCACAGTTTATACACTTATGGGAAGCTCACAAATAACATGCTAGCCCCCTCCTTCTTATGTTCCCCAGCATGTGATACTAAGAGACATATCTCTAGTGATATATTGTCATTATGGCTAGTAGTCATTTATTCTCCATTGATTATAAATCTCCTTTTAAAGCAATCCAGGTTGGTACCATTCATTGTACTCTTTGATAATAAATGTGATATTTTAACTATGCACTGTGTACTTCTTAGGAACCTAAGGAGGAATGATTTGGCCTCTGTATCAGTGACTGACTGGGTCATTCTCCTACAGAATATTAAACTATGTCCAGGAAAAAATAAATGCATTAATCAAAAGTAATGATGCATTACTTGGAATGAAAATGTACACTTATATTTCAGACTGATAACCTACAAAATATGAGAGAGGATAATTACTAGTAGACTGAAGATGTTATTTATTTATTTAGAAAATTTCTATGCCACCCCATTCGCCGAAGCCTCGGGATGGCTCACAAAACATCAATTAAAATATAATACACTAAGCTGCCCCGAGGCTTCGGCAAGGGGCAGCATAGAAATGTTCTAATAATAATAATAATAATAATAATAATAATAATAATAATAATATGAATTAACAATATAAAATAAGTCGCCCTGGCCAAAGAATAAAATAAGCAAATAATATTAGCAATTAAATGACGTTTGAATAAGAAGGTCTTCGCCTGGCGCTGAAAAACAAATAACACCAAAGATAATCTTACTGTAG
The DNA here is from genome assembly GCF_004798865.1 of Varanus komodoensis. Taxonomy (NCBI): domain Eukaryota; kingdom Metazoa; phylum Chordata; class Lepidosauria; order Squamata; family Varanidae; genus Varanus; species Varanus komodoensis. The sequence continues at coordinate 5,206,716 of NW_025335941.1, read as the reverse complement.
CAGGATATCAAAACTTTCCCACCAGTTTAACTTTTATGCTTAGTTCTGAGTGAAAATAAAATGGGGAGCATCTTTCTGCTATTACCACCATGAGCCTGCAACCATAGGATCAAAAAGGCAGGTTGCCAGGTAGTAGTACAGGTGGACTCCATCAGATGCTCAAAGATCTGAACTGGACTAGAACAATGCAGAAATAAAATGGCACATACGAAAGACTATCCTCAGATTGTAGTATATAGTATGTGAAAGCTAAAAAGAGGTTGACTATGGCTGCCATTTCTCCATGATGCAGTTGGTAAGACTTGGAATTTGGAGTTCCTCCAAATAAATGATGATAAAAAGTATGATCCCTTGCAGGATGCTGGTGGGAGCCTGCTTTTGACTGTAAGAAGCTGCCATATGGGAGCTTCTTACAGTCGTTTAAGAAAAACGAATTAACTTATCTCTCCCTGTTATTACGTTTGTATACTTGCCTTGAATTGCATGTTTCTATGAGCTGTTCCTTTTGCTTTCTCTCTCTCATTGTGAAATAAATCTCAATTCTTGCTCATCATAACAAATTGCAGTACACTAGATTTCCCTCCACATCCTTTCAGAAAAAGTGGAGGCACCATGCAAACTTTTGCTGTTAAGAAATGTAGGGTTACAGTGGTTAGATATAACTTGAGAATGATGACCAAATAATGTATTAAGTCAACACAGTGCTTCAATTTATGTACCTTAATTATTTTCTTAATACTTTAATCAAGGATCTAATCAAATAAAGACAAGCTTATTAAATTTGCAAAATTTGAGGTGAAGAGTTGTGAAGTGTGGAATAACTAAATATTGTACCGTTTGGATCAAGTGATTTCAAAGAATGTAACAAAAGAGAACAAAAGAGAAGGAAAATGAACAAATGAAGGAGTGGGGACTTCTGGGACACTGAGTGGCTTCATACCTAAGAATTAATTGTAAAGTACCAACATTGTAGCATGCCAAACCTGAGCTGTTCAAGTGACCTTTCAGGAGAAAAAATATTTTATTTTCTCTTTTAAAAAATGGCATATGCACCATGTTGAGTTCAACCCTACTCGGAAATATCTCCCGATGGATTTGATGTGGCTTAAAAGATTGCAGATAGGTAATTCAGTTAACTGGACAGCATCTCTGGATTTTTCCTTCTTCACACTAACGTCCCCTTCTTCTATGATAAACGGATGAAAAAAATCTCCACCAACCGGGTGGTTCTGGGTGTTCAAACTACTTAAAACAAAGCACAGTGGGTCAGAAAGCATGAAAAACAAGCAGAAATTGTGCGTTTGGAAAATCCACTGTCAGGCCTGGGCACTTCAGCTGGAATTTACAGTGGGGGTTAAGATTCAGTTAGAAGAAAGAAAACGGGGAACCACAGCAAGGTCAGGTGGCTTGAAATGGGTTTTCAGTGTGCAAAAAGAGTGAGCTGGTGAGAGAATTCCCACTTAACCTAAACTTTCTAAAAATCCCTATTGTGTCATGGGTATATTAGACCTCCAAATTGCATTTTGCAAAAAGGTCATTCTGTCGTGAAGGGTGTAAAATTTCTTCCCCAACCACAGGCTTCTGAGAGTTCAAATGACTTAAAAGGGAGTGCAGTGGGTCAGATATAGGGGGAAAGGAGCAGAAACCTTGCATTTAGGAAATCCCTGTGCATTTCTGTCCCATTTGAGGGTTGGGAAAACCTAGGTTCTAGAAGCCTGCAATGTGTTTGAGGTGGACCAAAAGAGCGAGCTGGCCTGAAAAAATCCCATTTATCCTACCCTTTTTGAAAATGCCTATTGTAGCATGGGTACACCAGCCCCTAAATGGCCTCTTGGAAAATGCTCAGGTAGGATTAAGTCTATCTGCCCCCGGACCCCTCTGAATGTTGATAGACCTGAACAGGGAGTAGGCGGATTCATGTATACGGACTAAACAAGCACAAATCAGGTATCTGGGAAATACAGTGAAAGAGTTGAAAATATGTTCCCCACTGGATGCTTTTGGGTGTTCAAATCACTTCACAGGGAGCCCAGTGGGACAGGTGCAGGGAAAAACCAGCTGAAATCATGCATTTTGAAAATCTACTGTCAGGCCTGTGCATTTCACCCCCATTTTCGAGTTAGTGTTAAGATTCACTTTAGGGTTAGGGTGAAGAAAACTGCCCTCCATCCCAAGAAGTTCTGCATGCTTAAAATGTGTTTGCAGTGGGCAGAAAGAGTGAGCCGGCTAGAAAAACCCTGCTGATCCTACACTTTTTGAAATTGCCTATTGTAATATGGGTATTCCTGCCCCCGAATTGCCTCTTGGAAAAAGGTCATTCTATGGTAAACAATTCAAAAACTCTTCACCCACCAGACAATTATGAGTGTTCAAGCAACTTATCAGGTATCACAGCAAGAGGAAAAAACAAAACAAAAAGTGGGAAAAATTGTGCCTTTGAAAAATCCACTATTCTAATGGGAATCACCTTTTTATTTCCTCTTTTGCCGCCAGCTAACCAACTACCCAGCCTTGGGTCCGGATATTAAAGTCTTTAGTAATGTAATGAACAATGAAGGTATCCTGGAAATGTAGCAATGTTTTAATACTGTCCCAAATTGGTGTGTTGCCTAATGCATTCCATAAACCACCCCCAAAGTATAAAATAAGTTTTTAGATGGCCTGTAAGTCAAGTTGATGTCCCTCAGGAATGAGTAATTCTTTCTCTTTCCTATCATGGACATGACAAAAATCCTCATCTCCTAATGTTGATGAGAAAAGTAATGAAAGTAAATCAAATTAGAATAAAACTAAATTGCTTCCAGTAAGATGGAACAGATGAATCTCAAAAAGCACAACAAAACCCACAAAGATACCCAACCTCTTTAGCTAAGGAACACTGCGGAGAGGCACTGTAAATACTCTCCTCTGCTCCAGCATCCTCCTCTAATGTCTGCAAGGTCAGTGGCTACATGTGGAATGCTTTCTTTTAAAGTGTTTGTTATTTCTCATATGAATTTTATTTTGATTGTATAACACTAGGTCACTGAGACCTTCATGGATGACTGGCTTTATCACTTTTACTCCTTTTATGTCATACAACCTTTATTTTGTTCTATTTTTTAAAATAATCTCTCCCTGTCTTCCCATTGCTGCTTTGCTGAACTATTCCCATTATTACGCCAAAGAAAAAGCTAATCTACAGGGTGTATGCCACTTCCCAGGGAGCCTTCAGACTTAGAATTTTTATTGCTCATAGTGAAGCTAATCTATGCTGTGTATTTTTATTTTTCAGGATATTGAAGCAGCCGTGAAAGCTAAACAGCCGGATGTAGAAGGGATTTTGTCTAAAGGGCGTCATTTATACAAGGAAAAGCCAGCCACTCAGCCAGTAACGGTAATGAAGCAACCATAGTAATATCCATTACTGCATAATGGGCTATGCTTCCCCTGTTGCACACTTGTCCTTGATGTGATGTATTTCAAATCCAAGGAAAGAAGTCAGAGTCTTTCTGAGATACGACAAAGACATAAATGTTTTGCTTTCAGCTGGCACTATTTATGCATGACTTGTAACTGAGCATTGTCTGACTTTGAGGGTCTTTCACATAGTCAAAAAGTAGTTCCATTCAGAACAAGGACCATGATCTGATCCATTGAACAGTGAGGACAGGAGAAGCTATTAGGATCCTAGGGTGATACCAGTAGGCTGGCTAGGCAGCTGCCTAGGACACAGGCCTCAGAGGGACACAGCTTTATACAGATTAGTTTCTTGAAAAATTGCAACTGACCATTTGTTTTTATTACTATTATTTTCAGACATAGTCCATAGCACTGATGTGGTATTTAATATGTTATAAAGTTTTACAGAAGTGTTCTATGGACTGCATCCCCTATCACTTGCAAAAGTCCCATTGGCTCCAGTCACTGCAGTCTTACCTCCTGGGTTTATAAGTCAGCAAACTGGTCTAATGGGCAGGCAGCAGTGGGAGAAAAACCCACTGAGCAACAGGGTAGGGGAACGGTCCTCTCAGCAGACAATCAAGCAGCTCAAAAGCTCTCCCTAACATTTTAAGCAAGCCATTTCTTAATAGGTAAAACAAATACCAGAAAACTACTATAAATGGGATACTGGGTATAATCATTAAGGTAAAACAGATGTTAGTGATTCATATATGGTGTTCTTCGAATAACAGCAGTATGGTATAGCTTTGGGTATGCAATATGAGATCATCATCATCTCAAAAAAGGCAAACTTTCTCAATTATATCACCCTGATTTGAAATAATGTTGCCAGTCACTGTTGCATCTCAAAATAGTCTAGGAGACTCAAAGCTATCTCAGAAGACTTCAATCAACCTTAGGGGAAGAAGCCTCACTGAAACTACTTTTAGCTCTCCAAAGAGCCAGCTTAAGGAAGAAAGCAAACAAAATAAGTTACCCAAGAGAAGTATCTCCTTTTCAAGTACATCACAGGTCTTCCCCCCATTGTCTCACCACAAGCATGAAAAGGGCACGGGGAAAAGAAGCCGCTCTGTTGTGTCAGCCAGGAAAAAAAAGCAAAGCAATAAGCTTTCAATGCTGCAAAAAGAAACTTTTCATCAACTTGAGGAAGCAAAACAAACAGTAAGAAGGAAAACAAAGGAATAAAGGTGGGAAACTGCCTCCAGAGCTAAGAAAAGAAATCACTTCACAGCAATGGTTCCCCAGCAGCAAAAAGAGAGCCAAAATGGAAAACACTAAAATATCCACAACTATTCTGTGTCTGGAAAGACAGCTTCATGGTTGCAAGAAAGAGGAGAAAAGTAGGGAAATTCTGCTGTAGCAAATGTGCAGAGCATACTTCCTTCATAGAAGCAAGTGGAGAGAAAAAATTCTTCTGAACTAAGAACTTGGCATCTGATCTCACTCCTTTCCCTAAAGTTGTATGAATGCCCTACTTACAAGTTAGCAATAACAACCCCGGGACTCAGCAACTACAGCCAGCAGAAGATGATCTCAGCCATAGGTGGCTGAGAGATGGCAAGGTAAATTAATAATTGGGGAAGGAGCAGCAGAAGGAAGCCTAATAGTCAGGATACAATTGTGATAATTTTTCAAGGATTCTCCAATCCACCAGCAGGAAAGTCTGGAGTGAAAGGTTACATGACATGGGTTTACATAGTATAACCGCGCTCAACCTATGATTGGCTAGCTTCATTCCCATACAACATGCCCCAGCCTAAACCCAACTGTCTCCTGGACTTGCTTTGTTTGGACTAAGTGGGTTCCTGCTTACTGCAGTCCTAGCTTTTCCCTGAACTAATTGAACTTTTTAGAAAATATAGTCATTTTTCTAGAAAGCTATGGCTGATAAAAACCGTAAATCTTCCCTGTCATCCTGCTTGACTATTGGTTGATGGTAATTATAAAGTCAATTATAAATAAATAAATGTGACCATTCGGAGCTCGGTTCAACAAAAGGAAGAAAGAACTAAGGAATAAGCAAAGCAAGAGGGTTTCTTCCAGAAATGACTTTGCAATTACACAACAAGAATATGACTATATCCTTGTTGAAACTTCCACTGAGGAAGCTGTACATGGTGCTTCTACTACAAATGATATAAACTCAAAGAAGTTTCACAATTTTGAGATACTTCAGTAAAACACACAGAGGAGAAGGGGGATTTCAAGGCAAGTGAGAGTACTGCTGCAAGACTGCAAAAGAAGACAGTATTGGACCTGGACTGAATTACAGTGACTGGCCTAAAAATTGCAGCAATACTTGGTGACAACATGAACCACAACAGGTATCATATGTTTTTCCCAAAGGATCAAAAAACCCAAAGAACTTCTCCTATACACTACAAGAGGAGACTAGCAAATGGTGAAGAAGTGTGTCATCAATGGGTGATGCATTCCACCTCAAAAGATGTGTTTTTTGTTTTTGCTGTGGGCTATTCAGCAAAGAAATGGTGTGAAGAACCAGGTTCAAAAGACTGGAAGAATATTGAAGTAATTCTGTCTTTACATGAGAGGAATACTCTCAATTTAGAAAACTACCAGGCCTGGAAAAAACTTGAACTTGCATCCATACTTGCCCTCCCGCCCTCTAAGATCGGTGGCAGAGGCCCTTCTCTGGGAACCCTCCATGAATGATATTAGGAGGGTGAGTACCCAGAGGAGGGCCTTCTCTGCGGTGGCACCCCACTTATGGAATGCGCTCCCCAGAGAGGTCCGCCTGACGCAATTGTTATTTGTTTTTCGGCGCCAGGCCAAGACCTTTTTATTTAAACGTTATTTTAATTAATTGTTAAATTATTTATTGGTTTTATTTATTGCCTGGATGTGTCCAATCTTTATATTTTTGTATTGTTATTTATTTGCTGGAAGCTGCCCCAAGGCTTATGCGAATGGGGCAGCATACAAGTTCCCAAATAAATAAATAAACTTATATAAAGGAATAACATTTGATGATACTAACCATACTAAGATCAGGCAAGAAGAACAATGTTGGCAACAATCTTGGAACATTTGATTGCTTTGGACAGAGTTTTCAGAATGCAAAACACAGCATTCCATGGTACAGGTGAAAAGTTGAACAGCGCTAACAATGGATATTCTTTGAAGTTTGTAGTCTGTTTGGTATTTATTGATACTATAATGAATGAACATTTGTGCAGAGTTGATGATGAAGCTACATTGGTTCACTGCTAGTGAAATGAGCTTATACAGATTCTAGCAGGTGCTATAAAGCAGAATATTCTAGCATGGGTCAACTCAGCCAAATACTACTCAGTTATTTTGGACTACGCACTGGATGTTAGTCATAATGAACAAATGACAATGACTGTATGTTACGTTGATCATATCAAACCATCAGATAGTGAGATGCCTGGCCTGAGGTTGCGCTAAAAGAAAATTTCTTGGGATTTGTTCCACTAAAGGAGACCATAGGTACTTTTATGACAGAAACTCTTCTTGGACAGATGAGCAAATGGGATTATCATGTGAAAATATGGGTGGTCAAAGTTATGATAATGGGAGAAAATGGGAGAAATGACATGCACAAGCATCTTAGACATAAATTCATATGCCTTTTTCATGCCCTGCAATGCACACTCTTTAAACTTGGTAGTCAGCGATGCCAAATGTTGTCTGGAAACTACATTTATTCAGTTTGGTTCAACAGATCTATCATTATAGATCTCAGCATTCTCAAATTTTATCTAGTCATGTATCAGGCATAACTGTTAAGCCATTGGTCAAACAAGATGGTAGAGTAGGATTGATGTTTTGAAACCATTGAGATAACATCTTGGTAGTATATATGATGCTTTAATGGAGATCTTTGATGACACAAGCCTAAAAAGGATCTGGAAGCTAAGGCCCTTGCTGACGCAATTTAGAAGTTCAAGTTTGTGGTATCCCTTGTTACATAGTACAACATCCTTTTTCAAATTAATCTTAGAAGCAAGCTACTACAAAATAAGGAGCTGATTTAAATTCCACTGCAAGCCAATTGCTGTAGTTGTGATAAGGGTTTTCAACAAGTTTTGATAAATGCTATTGAGATTGTAAAGGAGCTAGACTTTAAGACAGAACAAGTTAGAAAAAGGAGAAAAAAAACAACAGTTCGACTATGACACCCAAGAAGAGGCACCACAAGATCCAAAAGAGACATTCAAAGTAGGTTTCTAATATGCTATCTTAGACATAGCCTGTTGAAGAGAGATTCCAGCAGCTACAACAATGTAATTCCTTATTTGGCTTCCTATATGATATATCCAGCATCAACAAAAAAATACTGAAGATGTACTTAAGCTCTGCAAGAATTTGGAAAAATCATTGATGCACAATTGAAAAAGATGTTGATGCTGAAGCTCTGTGCTGTGATCTTATAGCAATAGCTTGGAGACTTCCAAAGTCTATGCTACCACAAGGAGTACTTCTCTTCATACTGCAACAAAAACTCCTGGATAGTGTGCCTAATGCTTCTGTTGCCCTAAGGATCCTTCTCACACTTCCATTGTCAGTGGAAGTGATGAACGCAGTTTCTCAAAGCTGAAGCTTATAAAAATGTACATACCCTCAACTTCAAAAGAGACTAGTTGGTTTGGCAGCTATATGAACTGAGCATGCACAAGCATCAGCACTTGACCTCAAGGAACTGGTAACAAAATTAGTAAAAGGAAAGGCACACAAAATGAGATTTTGAGTGCCAGAAATGGAAACATTCAAGAGACTTATAGTATCACAATTCACAGAATTATTCAAAACGATTTGTAATTTCTGTACTAAAACCATTTTGTATTTGAGAAAGAAAATCAAAGATTGTTGTATCACTTATCCTCTCAGTATTTAAAATAAATAGCAATTTCAAGTTTTGTGCTTTTCATTTTTTCCTACAGTTCATCTGTTTTTGAAAATTGGTTAGCGGCGGGATGGGGGGAGGCAGTTCAAAAAAGCTTGGCACTGACATTGGCTATACCCTTACTGTGTAGATAGGGTGTGAGATAAACAGGATGGACACTGGACTGGGTAATCATTTGGTAAGTTGCTCATATTACAAACTGGTCACCTTACCATACTAAGATTAATATCTAGCCAACTGCTGAGAACAATATTAGCAGTGCTTCCTGAGATTTCTGTTCAGATACACTGCAGATATGTGGGTATTATTTTCTTCATTTCAGTACAATCAGCTTACCAGATGGTTGCATGCAAACCATGACACTTTTTAAATTGGCAAGTTATGTTTGCTTTCACCCATTTATTTCCATCCCAATTTTGAGTAGGTGATATTTTTATTTTATTTAGTATATTTCTGTATTGCTCATCAGCCAAAGCTGAGATGGTTTCATTTCCTTGCAAATCAGAATCCAGAATTCTTCTTATGTCTGATTTACACATTATTTTATGTGGAGTGATTAATGTAAAGGAAGAGTTCTGTCAAAGGTAATTGGAATAAACCACCTTTAACATCAACATAAGTGTCAATATCTCATTTCAACTGGAAGTTAAGTTGTGTACAGCCAGCATTCGGATACCAACATTTTTAATGACAATCAGGTGTTTGACTACTATCAAGCAAAATTGGTTTTTTAAAGGTGTAATACTAAATTTAATCAAAGGATATTTTAAAATGCATTGTTTAAATAAGATTCTGTTGCAGCTGAATCTTATGTCAGAACTGAGAAAGAGTAAAATTGAATACCTCCATTTAGATCTGTTTCTGGAATTCACAGATTGGTGGGCACTGTGATAAATGTTGTGTTCACTCTGTCCTCACTGATAGCTATAATTTCTCATACTCTTTCAGGAGTGTCACAGTCTAGGTACTTTTTGTCCTTAAGTGCTTTGTGACTCTAAAATGTGTTTGTTGTTAAACTCTAGCTCCCAGCCATTTCATACATTCATTCAAACCAACAAATGGATATCTTTTCCTCATTGTTTAAAACTAAGAACTGTAGAAATAGAGGATATGCTCCATTCAGGACTACCACCTCAGAATGCAAGGCTGTTCTCCACATCAAAAATATATGGAAAGGCAGCATTGGGGGAAGAGGGTTTCTAGCCTCATTTTCTTCGTAACATGCAGATCTTTTGACCCATTTGGAGTTTTTGGCATTGGTTATGGTAGACATGTTGTGAGTGAAGCCAGCTAGAGCCGTGGGTCAGACTAGATGGCCTGGGAGACCCTTTTCTGACTCACTCTGTTTCTATGTTATTAGTCAAACAATACAAGCCCCCAACTTCATAATAAACTGGTACAGTCGTTGGACAACACTACCTCTTCATATTATGAAAATTTTCACTGATAACCATAGACAAGATTGATAAATCAATATATTCTCATAGTGATACAGTTGTCAGTTACTATATTATAATGTTCCATCTAAAGAGATGGGGTGCTTCAAATTTAATAATAAAGATGGCATTGAAAGATGGGATATTTTGTGTTATTTGTGAAATAAGATAGGTAGGAGATGTTGATAGAAAAATGCATCAACCTTGGGGATGGGGTTAAATCATGGGTGTATAATGTCACTTATGGTTTGTCCCTGAAGCATATGCAGTTATAGCAGAATTGAGGGAGTGTTTTCAAATATATACAGTAGAGATATACATAATAAAGTAGGTATTTCCCTATAATATTGGCATAGGTTCTACTATTCATTTCTTTCAAAGATGGAAAGAAATAGGATAATGTGTCCAAAAGCCCTGCATCTCCTTATCCATTCATAAGCTTATTTTCGTTCATACAGTTATTCTAGATAATCTTTCTAGCCTGTTGCAAGTAATGTAGTGTTTTCTTTGATATGCATTAGATATGCTTGTTAAGCAATATTGCATAGTTTCAAATAATTTTTGTTCTTCAGGCAATAATTTATAACCATCCCATTAATATGTCTGTGCAAAATATCTTAAATATAGTATTTTGTTAAGTATTAGAAATATTGATTGTTACTGTGTTGTACTTTTTAAAAAAATTTACTGCTGTTTGTTTACTGCCACACCATGAAGGGTTGCTATACAGATAGCAACAGAATTGTTCACACATGATGTCACATGAAGTGGGATTACTTTCTTGATACTTCAGATTCACACATGTGGAGTGCTTTGGAGCCTTCACAAGTTGATATTGTTTTGTTTACCATGCAGCTCCTCTTTCTGTTCAAAGTAATTTATACTAGTATCATTTTAAATTCTAAGAAAATTTTTAATCCCAGAGGTCCAGGAGTGATAGCCACAATAACCGCAAAGACTGTATGAAAAGTTTTATTTTGTATAATTGTAATTCACTTGGAGATAGTATATTTAAATCTAGGGATCATGAATACAAACTAGAATGACTTAAGGGAGTGAGAATGTGCATATGCATATGGATATGTGTATGCATATGGGCAGTGGTCCTCCTTTCAGCATTGTTTGTGGTGTTGCTGTCAAAATATGCAATAGATACATTGTACAATGCTGATACAGAAAGTATAGCTGTCTCTTCGATCTATTACATTATTGTGCAACCAATTCTCTTTGGCTGAAGAGTAGCATGATGTTGTATGTCTACTGATTCCCCCTGTCCAACTGCAAATTGCTTCCTTGAAAAAGGGGAGCTGAAAAAGCAGAGAAATAGTGGCAGTAACCAGATGCTGAACAAAATGAACAAGTAGAATTCATGAAGTATTTCAGACAGCAAGAAATCTAATTTGACCTAAAAATGAAATGAACAGGTGCTGCAAGGATATTGATAAATGTAGAGTTTTGGCATTTGGCTGTTGGCCAGTATAGGCATATAATAAATAAAAATGAAACAAAACATTCCAAGGAGGATTGTGTGGGACCTAAAGTCTACATCTATGGGAAAGGTTGAAGACAATGGTTATGCTTTATTTGGAAACCAGATGATAATGAGCTCATATGATAACAAAATATTTGAGTAGCTGGCACATCAGTGATAGTACAGATTTGTTATTAGTCAATCAATAGGTTCAAATATTAGGGAAATGATTTTGACTAAACATTACTAATAATTCCCTGACAAGCTGTTCAACAAATAGCTTTACAGTGTGGTGGATTCTTCATCACTAGAAATGTATGAGCACAGGCTAGTTAGCCTCCTAATGGTCTGCTGTAGTAGTAGATTTCCTATATCAGCAGAGAAATTGACTATTTTATTTATTTATTCATTTATTTGAGATATTTCTGTACCATTTAATGAGACAAGCTTTCCGAACAGTTTACAGAATAACCCTTGAGGTATCTTCCAGTTTCATAAGCCTCCCTGCTCATGAGTTTCCTGGCACGCAGCAGTCCAGATGAACTATTTATTGCCAAATGGATATGTTTGGATATTTTTCAGTGTTGTTTCATTAGCACACATACTAACAACACATGAAAATCAATCAAGCTTTTGACACAAGACTTCCTTATCCCTTTTATTCATCAAAAGTTTAATTCACCTGCCTTTCTGTTTTAGAAAAATTTAGAAGATATAAATACTGACTGGAAAACAGTAAATCATTTAATACAAGTGTTGAAAGGAAAACCTGTGTCTGTGCTTCCAGGAATTGCATCTTCTACTGTTGGTAAGTATTTCAGTGTTTCAGTAATATTTGAGGTTGATAAGTGTTAAAATGAAATTATATCAATTATATAATTTTCTGGTAAGCATGCTCTTGCTATACATCATAATACTATTTGAGGCTTTATCTATGCTACAAATTAATACTGGAAGTTTAATTATGACTTACTTCCAATCATCATTGGGACTGTAGTCTCTGACACCTGACAACCTGGAGAGAAAGAATGGCTATTAAATGCATAAACCTAAGTGTGTTTAGACAGAAGAAAAAAACTCAGGATACCCTGCATTCTTCAGTGTTTCTATATAAACATAAATAGACTTGCATTCTACTATTTTCACTTAGTTTGTAGTGCAGAAGTAATATAATTCATGCAGTATCATTGACACTGACCCACATTAAGTGAACTGTAGATTGAGCTGGACAGCAGCTAAGAAAACCTGGTACTTCATGCTATATTTAGCATGATATATTTAGAGAATAAATGTTGAAAGATTAGCTGAAAATTAATTTTTCACTCAGTATGATATCACAGTTCAGTAGCAGACTGCCTTAAATTCCATTCTATTACTTTGTACATCCTAATCACTAGACATACATAGTCTAGAAAAAAAATTACATAGAAAAATGAGTGTTGTTGTTTTACAATACCTCTGGGCTAGAAATCCCAACATGATAATATAGTTTGCATGCTACTTGGGGGATTAGTTTTGCAATTTGAACACAGTTCATTTCTGCATAAGTATTTCTTTTTTAGCAAGCCTGATATAAGTTTAATTGAAAGAAAATCTGATGGAGTTGAACTTCATATTTATGTGGTCACACATTTGCTTAAGGATTTCTTGAACATGGAAAGAGCACTACACCTATTCCTAATTTCCCATAGAATTACTATGCCCTAGGAATTATAAATAGAAGCCTTTTTCCCTACAACAATTTATCTTACTGAATGTGATTTCAAAAATCTAGGAATGTGACTTTCATGCACAAAATCCCATGCTCATTACCAGTTTCTTAAGTTTAAAGGATTTAAAGCACCAGGGCTGTGAAAGGCCTCTGCTGAGACATTGAAGAGTCATTGTGCAATGGAAATTGTGCTGGTTAGTAGTTTGCCATTTTAAACACAATTGTAAGAGATCACCACCAGTCAAAAGCATGAACTTTCAATTTAGAGCTGCAAAACACATAGTATTTAAGAAGTAAGTATTGCCTTTGATACCCTTCTTGAAAAAAGTAACGTAATTTAAGAACAGATCTTACATTGTATTGTAATCTGTCTCCCCCTTGAAACACAATCAGCTTGAAAAGCTCATGTTTTACCTGGTCTTTCCATTGTCTAGACTACAGGTTATATTTGCATTACCTGGTTTTTATAGCATTTTAATTGAAGTGATTTTCTGTTACTGTTTTACCATAGTTTTGTACTGGTTTTATTTTGTACAACACATCTATATGATCCGATCCTCAATAGCAACTGCAGTAATTTATAATAAATGACTGTGGTTTGTGCCATTTTGACTGTGTAAGGAGAACTTTCTGGGGAGATTTTTCCTGGTATGCTTATAATTGTCTGGGTAACATGTGACACTGTAGCTCATGGTGGGGAAAAGGACTTGGTTAGGAGTCCAAACTGTTATGTTTTTGGTGGCAACCATTGTCAGACATCTGGGCTTTTGCCTGCACACAGCCTATAATGTAACTGGCCACATGTAGCAGTATCACATGGCTAGAGTTTCATAACTAAAGCTGTTTATTGGAGTACCCCTGGAAACTTCTAATATCTGGATATTTTTATATACAAAACATGGTGTTTTTTGTGGCATCTCCCCAAATAATATGAATAAATTATGAATGTGGATACATTTTCATTTATGTTGGCTTGCCTAAACAGATTTAAACTGAATGAGGTCAAATGGACCCTCACATGGGTTTCTTCCAGAATAGTTTTCATAACTACTCATGTGAGAGCTGGACAGGGCAAGCTTGTCTGATTCAGTACCTTAGTTCAGATTTATTTGGTTGTTTTTTAGCCAGTAAGTGAAGTTTTCTTGACAGTGTAAATACAAATCAAAAGCATAAAACACAAAGTTCCACTGTTGTATGGCGCAATTTTACAGACGAGACCAGAGACTGGTTGGAATTATCGAGAGGGATTTATTTACCAGCCGGCAGGGACCATGCACTCGTGAGAGTGTGGTGCTGAGCAGATCGAAGGCAGGATTTTTATACTCTTTTACACGGACGGCTATGCAGGTGCTTGAATAACAGCGAACAATAGGGGAAATCCACTGAGCTACATTCGCACACATTTTTTTTATGCTAAAGCAAGCAAGCGAGCGTACAGGGCGTGACGTTATGCTGGAGCATAGCAACAAAGGCTGCTTTGTGGTCAGCCTTGCGTAGCGTGCACATTCGTTGGGGTTCTTGTTCTTACGCGAAGAGGACACTCTGATCATGCTTCTTACCTGTGACGAGCCATGCCCTAGCTGCATGTTCAATGAAGAGGGGGGTTACAACACCACTATAAAAACAATGATAATAAAACATGCTAAATATATGTAATGCAGTACTTCAAGCAATCATAGTTGTTTGGCAAATGGAGAATGATGAGATCAAGCATCCCTTTCTCTTCCTGTTTCTTCCTTCCCATGTGCACTTGGCTACAGAGAAGATGTTCTGGTTTTCTTAAACCGGCTTCTCAAGACATTCATATAGGGAAACTGAAGTATGAGTTGCTTAGAAGCCATAATATTATTGTAATCCAGTTTTGAAGACAGCAGTTAAACCATGTGTACTCAGTTCTGCTTAGGAAGTGTTCATATGACAAAAAGCAGATAATAGTGCCAGATTTCTCCATCTACATATACATTAATAGTGAGACATGTGATCTAATCATATATATCCATGCAGGCACACATTGTTACCTACACCTGAAAGAGAGGAGACCCTAGTCTAGAATTTAGGAGTAGGCATACAGAACTGTCCAGGTATAATCAGTTGTCCATTCTTATGCTTAGAAAACAGAAGGAGTTGACTAAGGATAATGTTATATGAATTAACAACAAAGGACTAACTCTGTTTGGCTGTCAGAAATCTCCCTGTGTAGTTATCCTGGCTTCAGCTATTGCGGGTGGTGCACAGAGTTCTCAGTAGGCTCAGTAGCTTAAGGCTAGACTTATGCAGAGTTCAAGTTACAGACTACATTAAAATGTATAACAACCATCCTTTCAAATGTCCTCCAATCTTAGATGACTGTAAACATGCCTTCACATTTATATTAGTGAAAGTTTGTAGTGAAAATGGTGTGTGGCACACAGTCAGTTCTGCAGACACCTGTATAGTAATTGACAGTTCCCAGGACTGCAGACTCTGACTTCATCCATTGGTCAAAGAACAGAGAGCCCCTGAAAGGCTGCACCTACTGCCTTCTAAGGTATAAACATCATGGTAAGGGACAGACCAGTGTGGTTCTTTGTTTTTAGATCATAAGACCAAAGGCAGTGATGGCTTAATTATATATCTTTTTAAGTTGCTCTAAGAGCCTTTTTGGGATGAAAAGTGAGGTTAAAATTCTGCAAATTAATCATCATAACTATGGAACATATATTGGCAAAAATAGACAAAATTCCTCTATACTTAACTGCGGTGCTATCAAAACAAATTGGCTTCCAAAATTTCAAATTATGCCCTCTGGTTATTCAGAGCTATAATCCAGTATACATCTGAACCCAAACCAAATTTCAGCTAGAGCAGTTAGTCTTTCCCTAGTGATATTTGTGTCAGAAACTCATCCTACCTGTAACTTATCTGGCAGTGTTTATGTTGTGACAGCTGAAGGAATCAAATCCTAGGGGAAAGATTTCCTGATACTTCCATGGAAAGACAAGTTTCTTGACACATGAACTTTGTTTAATAAATACTGTGTTAGAACAGAACCGAATTGAGCAGTTTGATTTGGAGAATTTTCAAGGTCAAGACTCAGTTTCAAGAGAAGTTTTATTTTCAACACAGTTGACATCAGACACAAGCTGAAAGACAAACTCACCTAATAAAAAGACAAAGAGTTCAGGCTAACACAGCTACTCTTTTGGAATCCATCTAATAAAGCTTTCAGATTCAATTTACTCTGTGCATATAGCTTGAGGAATCTCTGGAGGTCATTCACAGCATGTGCTCCAGCACCAACAGGGAAAAATAATGAAAAGAACTTGTATAAAAAGCTGACACTATGCCTTCAAAACTGCATGAACAGAAGCATAATAAGCCAGTTCATGGACTTTTTTTTTTTTTTTTGCATTTTATAAGATTTTTGGTCTGTATCTCTGATTATAAACCATCTTCATGCATGGATTTGTTACAGTGCTGATATAATGCATCAACATAAAAATAAATTATGTAACCCAGAAGTTGGCCATAAGCCAATAGAAAGTAGTTTGTTTCTTCATATTTAACTTTGTTACATCCAAGGCTGTCCAAACATGTGTGATTTATTTCTGCAAAACATATACATGATTACTGCTTATATGAGGGACATATGTGCCCTTTTGCTGGTGTCAAACTTTTTAATTGTGCTGATTTAAACATATACATCTTCAGGCTGAAGACTTGTGCACAACCAAAATTGTGCATAGCTAGCTATTCTGAAAAGCAGATTAGATATACATTGATAGCTACATAATATTTCAAGACAAATAGGAAGGTGGATTCCTAAACACACAGTGCTATATGCGTACTGCTTTTGGTTTTCACTAGATGATATGCTTTTTGATTTGTATTACAATGCTGATCCACTAACAGATACTTATTCACATCTGAATGGTTCAATGCATTTGTAATCTAGCAAGAGAATCCACATGTGCTGGTCATTTGCTTTACATACACTATGAGCCTTCTCAGTGATTTTCTGCATTGTTCAGCATTTTGATATAAGGTAGATGCTGAAAATACTGCTTTCACAGAAAGAAACGGTATGATACTTAATATTGTAAATGAAAACCTTTCAGATATTTGACAAAAATGGGTATACACCTGTAAAGAGTGGGGTGCTGCCATCAAAAATCTAAGCTTTAGTGAAATATATACATCATTACAATAAAAAGAAAGAAAGGAGGCAGCCTAGTTAAGATCTGCAGGGGGAAATATGAAAAACCAAGAATGCAAAACATCTTGTGCTTTTGAAGGTATATGCAAAGAGCTGGGCACAGATTTTAACCCCCCCCCCCAAAAAAGAAGAGTGTTAAAAATATCACGTAATAAAATACAATCAGCTCATTTCCCACATCAACAGGGAGATATTTTGGACCTTGTCAGGCTCTGGGCAGCTTCAGCACCTCCCCTGCTGGCCAAGTATTAGAATAACAGCCTTGGTAGTTGCAGGATTTGCCTCACACTCTACTGCAGCTGCTGTGGCCCTCATGAGCATCACCTGGGAACCCTGGAGAAGAGTTATTTAAGAACTAGCTCTTCACCTCAGAAACTGCTTTGACAATTGTGGTTTCCAGTGTACTGAAGCTCTTTGCTGTGTTTGGGGCTGCATTTGTTCTGCTCTGAGGTACTGTTCCTTTGTGCTCTCTTCCTGGCCCTTGACTTGTGGCTTGTGTTTGACTATTCCTTGGTTTCCTGGAGTGTGCTGCCATGCACTCCAAGACTGACTTTTGCCTTTTGAATTCTGTAATTGAACTTGTGACTTGGACTAGTTATTGCATTTTGGCTTGACCACTTTGCCTTGTTTCCTAGCTCCTGGCACATTATCTATTCCTATCCCATGGACCTGTGTGACAGGCAGAAAATGTGATAATGAGTTGGGCAGATGGCAGTAGAGCTGGCATTCTTGTCCAATGAGGGGTGGTGGGCTTGGAGAAGATCTAAAGAAAACCAACCAACCTTCCTTCTTTTCTTTGATCTGTTCCTTTGCTATTAGCATATGCATGCTTGAACCATCCAGCACCTTCATCTTGCCTGACTGAGTCTCAGTTTATTGGCCCTCTTTTAAACATATCTGTCCAGTATGTGATGTTAGAGATAAGGTCTAGGAACTTTCTGTAGCCTCAGCTAGGGTTGCAGTTCCAGTTCCAGTTCCCAGCATGTCAGGATCAAAGTTATGGTGGCAGGGTTATTGAAGAAAGGAGAACTTCAGATTTAGACTCCTCGTGAGCCAGAGTGAAAAGACTTGCAGACCAGTACATGGCCAGGCCATCCAAAGACCATGGGTTCTCCATGTCTATTCTAAAGGCAACCAAAACTTGAAATGAGATGCATACCAGTGCAGAGGGAGAGAGAGATGACATATGGGATAATTTTTTATTTAAATCTGTGGAACAGAGTCTGTGATTGACCCCTGAAGAGTGACTTAATAAAGAACTGGATAACATAAGGAGATTATTGAAATGTCAAATGTAAAGAGCTATTTGTGATTAGCTCATTTTGAGATTTTTATAACTTGTTTAAAATGACTCTCTGGACAGTTTACAAGATTAAAATATAACAGTAACTCAACATATGAGCAATAAACAAGAACAAATTATAATAATCCAAAGGTATTCAACAATAACAATAAAATTAAAACAGGAAAACAGTAATATGTAAAAATAAAATGATTACATAATTCACAGTGCTATAATAAAATATAACGCAACAACAAAATTTTCAACAGCTAACATATTGGGAGAATAAGGAAGGTTTTAGCCTGACATAAAGAGTTAATGTCAGGCATGCCTCTCTGGGCCTGGCTCCACAAATAGGGTGCCATAGCTGAAAAGGCTCTTCTCTTAGTGGCCACATACCTTATATCCTTTAGCACTGGCTTCCAGGGAAGGACTTCTAACAATGATTTTTAAGGTTCAGGTAGTTGTATATGGGAGCTGATGCTCTATCAGATATGCAGTTCCTAAACCATTTAATGCTTTATATATCAGAGTAAGCAATTATTTAATGCTTTATATATCAGAGTAAGTAGCCCTAGACTTCAACTGGCAACCAGTGTGGATGATGTTATAACACTGGGGTTATAAGTTTATACCTTAGAGTTCTTCTTAAGAAGCAAGTTGCTCTATTTTGAACCAACTGAAGTTTCCAGACCATTTGTAAGGGCAATCCCACATAAAGTCTATCACAGTAGTCTAAACAAGAAGTTGCCAGGGCTTCCTGATTACAAAGCCAAAGCATAATATTTAACTAGTGTCAGGGCTGTCAACTCATGCTAAGGCCACCACTGTGGCTGGATTACAGAAGTACACCCTTGGACATTACCCATAGACCAGCAAATTGAACCTTTAGAAAGTCACTTTTTGGATTATTTCTATAATGCTTTATCTCTGAAACTTGTCTAATCAACATTTTACCATGAATATGTATTACCTGTTCAAGATAACTAGGCTATTATTTCTCTTGCAGAGCTTTGAGCTACTGAAATTGAGATTATGGCTTTTAAAGTTCACATACATTTTATGTATTCAGAAACACCCTTTTCAGCTGCAGTGCAAATGACTGGAAAAAAAAATGACCTCAGTGTGTAAAATAGCTTTATTCCTTCTCAGACTCAACCAGAATCTTCTCTCCACTCCAGCACTCCTTGATGCATGAAGTATCATATTTAACAGAAATCTTTAGACAGTTGGTTCCATGCATAGCTTGACCAGCATGCAGGACTCTTTATATCACTTTAGCCATTGAGCACATTTCAGTTGAAATTGGTAAGGGAACAAACTGGAAGGAAAAGAAACCATAGAACCAACAAAATAATCCATAATAATGAAAATGATAATTCACCAGATCTCTAACTTGTCTGGTATGAATATGCCCTTCCTATATTTGTTGTGAAACCAGTCTGTGAAATTGCTGCCATGACCAAAGTTCTCCTTCGTGCACATAAGATGAAGCCACAGAGATAGTCTCTTGCTGAGTGTCATATGAGTATGAATGCTTTGTATACTGATGTTAGTGTGCTGCGAAGAGTTGTTGAGTTGATCCTATGCTCTGTTTTCCAGTGTGGTGTAGCATGGTACAACTTTTATTTGAGTTTCATAGAGGTGATTTATTTGCACCTTCTCATTTCTTGCAGCTTCTTCCAGACATGGCCCTCCCAACATATACTGTATGTTACCCATTCCAACTGCAGAGTTGTGTTGGCAGTAGGGATATGCTGATATAATGAAGGGCTACCAGTCATGATATATAGACTGCTTGCAGGACATAAGGCAGCTTGGTTCTGAATCCCAGTTGCTGATTCCTAGAGAGCAAGAATGGGAGAGTACTGTTTCCCTTATGACCTGCCTGTGGGCTTTCCTTATCCAGCAGGCCAGTGGACAGGGCTTGCAGGAGTTAGAGACATAAAATGGGGTGAATGGGAGAGTACATTTAAAGAGCCTTCCCTAGATAATATACCAGTTGATGGTCCCTGGCTCGATTGATTTCCAAGATCCTCAAGCACAGTGAGCATAACCTCCCCACTGTTTACCAGGTCGTACACTGAACATTTGATTTTACTTTGAAGTGAATTATATATAGGATATCCTATCAATATTGTTAAATAATGAGCTAACAGATTGGGTTGCTGAGGAATGTGTACAACTATTCTTCATCTTTCTCATTCCCCCCCCCCACCCCACACAAACCATGTGTGTAAAAAGATAAGGATTTACTTGGAACCAACTACCGTAAATGCAAATTGTAACAGCTGGCACTCCCTTGAATCATAGCCTGTATTGCACCTTTTTCTTTTCCTTTTCCTTTTTTTTTTTTTTTTTTTTTTTGGGAGAACAGGTTTTGGTTAAGTCATTTAGTATTAACTTACCTTCATTTCTGTTCTTCCCTGCAAGCGGCTAATCTTGCGGGCTTTTACTGTAGAAGAGGCTATTCCCTGTGGAGCTAACAGTTGGGCTGTGCTAGGACACAGCTGTCATATGCTATCCCTATTTGTCACCTACCTTCATCTCTGCAGTAGGATATGTCATGGCTGCATCTCATTCAGTGTTCAATGACCCATAATGGCAAATCCTCTGCTTACTAGAAAATCACTGTAGGTAAATTTGCCATGGTCATGTGTCGTTGCATCCTTACCATTTCAAGCTATGGAAGGATGTCCTCCTTGGTTATGTACACAGGGATTTGAATTTAAAAATTTAAAAGATCTAGCACTAAATTTACCAGGTTTTGTGTTGTAGCCACACTGCAAAGATAGGGGAAGCCTTGCTTTATCTCGTTCATGAGACAGCTGTTCAAGCTTTAACTGTGACTGTGGCTCTTCAAGTGGTCATCTGTGCATTCCCACCAGCTATCTCCCATTCCTACTTCAGTGTCAGGTTATGACTTTTTTCATGGTATTTCTGTAGTGGCATAGGATTTATATTGGTGGCTATATCAGTGTTGGAATTGAGATGTTTTCTCAGTTTTAAGAGATCAGAAAAAATGAATAAGATAGGAATCCATTAAGAATACGAGATGGCTGAAGAGGGTTCCTGCCAAAAACTCTACAAATATGGAATGTTCTCTGCACAGTTGCAGAATATATGTGTGTGAATGTACAGATGACCACTCAAAGGACCACAACTACAGGTATGTGACTGGACTTCTCCATGCCCTTGTAACAATTTAAAAAAGTGGTATTACAATACTGAAAGAATATATACTCACCTACTATAAGGCAATAGATTTGAGGACCTTACACTACTTTCATATTCGAACAGGTTGCATACAATTGCCACCTTCAAGTCAATACTTATTTGGCTATCTAGCCCACTTCTGAAGTCTATGTCTAATTGCCAGAAAAGTACGTATTTCATATGGATATGTAAACCACGCAGTTTTATCCAGGAAATGAAATAAGAAAAAATAAATAATGAAATATAGATATTTTAAAGAGGGAAATTAAAAAAAATGTCATGAGTTCATGTGAATTCCATATTGGGAGATCACCTGCTCTAGATCGAAACACCTTGAAAGCCATAAATTTCTAATTTAGAGATCTAATTAAGCATGTTCATTTTACTTGTCTTAATGCAGTTTAAAATGTGCATTGGAATAAAAATTGTAATGGGGCACAAGCAGTATTTGACTGAAATATGTGAAGGGAAAAACAAATTTAATATGATTTCAATGTTATATTACATTCATATTTTAATTAGAATACTTGTAAAAATTGTGTCAATAGCATGTTCTTCCCTTATGCAAATGTAAGGAAAAAAAGGTATTGAAAACTGTTGACACATTGATAACAGCCCAAAGAACTCTGCATGATATTTAAACAGCCATTCATCTATTTTAGCAAAATTCAACAATGCTAAGGTTGTTGTTGAATCTTCAGTTTCATTTCTAGTTCCATTTCACTCTGAGAGATACCTGCATTGCATTGACATATGCTAAGGATGATCATATGAAGAACATTAATTACAACTTTGAAACTGTCAGGTTTGTCTAATGTTATATGAGCAATTGGTATACATTCATTTTTTACTAATGAACTGACAAAATGAGAAAAACAATCCTTCAAAATTGTTCTGTCTTCACAACACTGCTATCAAAAAAGATGTGACAACAGTTTGGATGGCTTTAAAAGGGCATTGGACAAATAACTGGAGGATAAAGTTTCCATTGCCCACATCATGATGGCTATCTGCATCCTCCAGTATTGGAAGTTGTATGAATATGTATACCAGGTGATGGAGAACATAGCCTGGAGGTGCTTATGACCTGCCTGTGGGCTTCAACAGTTATGAGCCAATGTGTGAACAGAATGCTGGACAAGAGAAATTCTTGGTCTGTTTAAGCATGGTGGTTCTTACGTTCTTATGTTCCTTCAGAAGCATTTATTTAGAATAAATAGTGAAAGCAAGATGGCAATGATTAAGGGATAGATATTGGATGTTGGATGGAATCAGCATTGGTGTACACTCTGTACAGGTGTACTTACCTGAACACCTAAACCTACCTCCTCCCATCCTTGCTCACTGCTTGATGCCATAGTATACATTTCTCATTAGCCATAAGAATGCTTCAAAACCATGTGACCTCTGTCCCATGTAGGTGTGACATCTCGTGGCCTACATTTCACCTAGACAGTAGTTTTTATCCATCTAGATCAAGTGCCCTATAAGGGGAGGAAAAGAAACTGAATTCCTTGGGAGCAGCACAAGCTGTCATCTGTAGCCGCCTTTCTTATGGCACTTGTCCCTTCCTTCTCTCTGAGACTAAACTCTGAAATTGGAGAAGCTGCCTATGCAGTTTTTCCTGCACCAGCATATAGACTTAGCATTCAAGTGAGAGGATATTAATTGATGTAAAATGGCATGAGATGACATTTTGCAGTTGATCAGAACTTGTGGCACTGTGTGGAATTTAAAAAAGAAAGGAAAAAACTGTGAAAATGAAATGACTATCGCTGTTTAAAGTCTTATTTTTCTTTCTTTGGAGGCATCAGCACAACTTTACCACAGAAAACTTATCTTCTGAAAACTACAGAATAACAAGCTTCTAAAGCATGTTTTGTCTTTTTGTATTTTACAAGGAAAAACCACTGAAGGCTTGAGAATTTGAAGCTGCTTATTTTAATCTGTTGAGGCAAATCCAAGTAATTTTGCATGAACATTTCCATCAGGATTCCTTTATTTAGTTCTTAAAGGATGTCTTGTACATACTGTAACTGATTATTGTTTCCTATGAGTTCTTTGAAGATTAGTATTTGTGCATTTCAAAATTGATTCAGGTGGTACATAGACTAACTTTATTAAATCAAAGCCAATGAACACAGAGGCTTATAAAGCAATTTCATTTTAACTGTATTTATAGTGTGTATAAATTTTAAAAATGGATGGTGCATATTATGTAGATGTATAGTATAATTACCACTGCAAGATATACCTTATTTAATTTGCTAAGAAGCACTGTTTACTTGACCTAACTTTAGTGTGGCTATTAAAGCTTACATCATTTTTTTACTTTTAAGCTGATTTTATTAAGGACATCTACCCTCCAATGTACTTCTGATGAAATAAATTGCTACCTTTGAAAGTCAGGCCACAATGAATTAGTTAATCCTATCTACTGTATATGCTGCTTCACATATTGCTTTCTGACAGTTTCTTCTCAGTTGCCTTCAAATATGTATTTCCTGTTTTGTTTAGTTTTTTGAAATTTCACAACAAACAACTAAAATATTTATAGAAACACATTTCAGCGTGCTAGGATTTGTGTGACTCCTGAAAATGCAAAGCCTCCCAGATTCTCTCAGTATTGATGTAGAGTCAGTTCCCATGGTGCAACAGTTAATTTACCCAGAAGGACCCTGCATCATTTGCAAGCTACTATTACTAAAATTTACATTCATGTTGGGGTTTATCATGGCTTGTCATGTCTTCCAAACCTGCTCTGGGAGTTATTAAACAGCATGTACATAACTCTCAAACAGACCATGTGATCCTACTATCCCATGGGTGTACTATCACCCATGTTGGAACAGTACCAAGCTATGGCAATCCCTGCCATGTGCATAACAAGACAGTGTGTGCCATGGTATCCTAAAGATTTTTCAGCCTATACTGGGCTGCCCAGGTCACAGCCTTCAGGGGAGACCTTTTCTTTTTATGAAATTGAAAAGGTCAACATTCACTGTTTGTGGATGGCACCCAAAATTCCTCCCCTGTGTGAGAAATCCATGTAGCTTTCACACTGCCCATTTGCTAACTCTGGGTGCAGACATTTTGAATTTTAGAGTAGCATAGGTAGAAGTGATATGTTACTGCTACCATATGCTTTATTCATTCAAAATAAGGCAGGAGTAATGTCTGTTGCAATATTCCACTTCCTCAAATCTAGGAGATTTAATTTCCATATTATACAAACTGTTTGTTAATTTGGAAATCTAGGACAGTTTTATTTGTTTGCCAGTTGATTTTTATTTATTCCTGTAAACTACCTCAATTGTTGCAAATGTCTTTTAAAAAATAACCTCAAAGCTTGCCTGGAAGAGATGTAATTGCCATGGTTTGGTACATGTTTTGATCTCGGGGATTTTAGCTTGTCTATGACTAGGCAGCAGAATGTGTACAAGCAAAGCCATGTGACACCCTAGTAACAAATACCATTTCATCTCCAATTCAGTTTTTATGAATTGTTTTAGTTTTTAAACAGCGCAATGTCAGTACATGGGAGTCAATGAAAACTGGGTCATTTGGACTTAGAAGAGTCTGAAAAGGCAATTTCAGCAGGCTGACTTTGACCACCTGCAACCTGAGTGATGTTTTACTTTGATAATGGTCTGGAAATCGAAATCAGTCTCCCTTACAGCTTAGAGTATTAACAGTTAACTACATTGCAAAGTTGTCATAAACCGCTGTTCTGTCATTTGTGGCCCCTTTCCAATCTGGAGAGTAGGAATGATAGCCAGTCATCTTCCTATGAAAGTGGAGAGGAGTCTGCATTAGACTCAGGTCTAATACTCTGCATACAAAATAACTTATTGTACATCAGTGGTTGTCTTCCAGTCTTGCCTACTCTGGCTGACAGTGCCTCAAAGAGTTTTATCCTACACCACCTGATTCTTTTGCTTAAGATACTGAAGATTGAACCTGAGACATTCTGCATGCAGAAACTGTTCTTTAAGCTATATCCTAATAACATAATACTGAAAAGTTTTCAGTACTGTATTGTACTTTCTTTCAAAGTGGCGAAAGGATGGTTGTGTTCCAGACTTTCAGTGCATGTTGATGGGTGGAATGAAATACAGTAATGATGTTGACTACTGTCATAACGGGCAGTTATTCCCAAATTACTTAATCTGATATAAAAGGGTCCTGTTGATCAAGCACAGGGAAAGTGTGGAGATGATCATTCTTTCTGTCAAGTTCTACAAGGGATCTGAGACTAAAATGTTTTTATAGACTGCGTTTATAAATGCATGCTTATAATTCCAGAACTATGTAATATTCTGAGCTGTATGTTTGTGCTGAAGGTTAGGAGATGCCTGCTGTTTTATGTGGGCTCACAGCTAAAAAATCCAGCTATACCCTGATTTCTGATTTGCCCAGGTGTGTTTAGAGTTGGCATTTTGGGAAGAAAGTGCTGGTTAAGCATTAGGATTACTGTTTCTTGATGTAACTGAAATAACCTTGTGTCAAATTTTCTCTCAGTTCCTTGTTCTGCTATTTTTGTCTGGTGGAGATAAAAAGAATACAACCTCAAATATTGGGCAGGAGGGAGGAGATGTTGGGGGGATTAGATTACCTTTACAGGTGATTGAAGACAGTGTTTTGTTTTGTTTTGTTTTCTTCTGTTTGAGGGGGGGAGTTGGTTGATTTTCATACTTTAACAGAAGCCTGGGCAGCCACAATCAATGCTGGTGAGCATCTTTTTCTAGCCATAGTCTTCTGAGTTGTTTCCAGATGCTTTTTCTTCCTGTATTAGATCATTGCTGACTGGCACAGGATGAACAGCACAATCAGAGGAAGTTATAAGGCTTTCTTGAGCTGTTTCCATGATGATTTGACAAAGGAAATGCAAAAGAGGCATGAAGAAGTTAGAAGGCAATGGGCAGAGAGGGGCTCACCAACTGCTGACCACATTGGCAAGGACTGATTGTTTAAAAGGCAGATAAGTACATCTGAGCACCTTAATTAAGTGAATTAAGCAAGCCTGAATCCCTGAAAACTTCTTTGAAATTTTCCTGTCCACCCTGAAAAGTAAAAGGATTCTATCTACAATTTTCAGGGAAAAATTGTCACACAAAAATGGAGAGGAAACTTCAGTTTGGAGCTAAACCTACATAAATCTATCTTGGATTAAAATCATTTTTCCCTTCTGTAAATGTAGGCATTGCAAATGAATTTGCAAAAATAATTACCATTATAGTACAGACTGGTCACTGAATGGAACGACTGATCTTACTCTTTTTGTTCAATGGTGTCACAACATTTCCCTCTCTTTCAGAAACTTCTCCTGGCCAAACTGTTCCCGTGGTTACGCAAACTCTGGTAACCAGGGAAACGACCATCTCTAAACAAGAAATGCCATCATCCTTGCTTCTGGAGGTGCCAGCCCTGGCTGAATTCAATAAGGCATGGGC
This sequence comes from Varanus komodoensis, assembly GCF_004798865.1. NCBI lineage: Eukaryota > Metazoa > Chordata > Lepidosauria > Squamata > Varanidae > Varanus > Varanus komodoensis. The sequence continues at coordinate 5,179,620 of NW_025335941.1, read as the reverse complement.
AGACCTCACTGACTGGCTTTCTCTACTGGATCGGGTGATAAAATCCCAAATTGTGACTGTGGGAGATCTTGATGAAATCAATGATATGATCATCAAACAAAAGGTATGTGAAATGTTTAGATACCACGTTTTTTCTAGATACATTTGTAGCAGCTATTTCTGTCAGTAACAGCAGCAAGAGGAGAAAGGACAAAAATAACATCTTCTGTTGTGTGCACATTCTTCAGCAAATCTATTTTAAATGCACTTCTAACTTGATGATATATATATATATTATATATCATCTCATCATCATGTATAAGGCTGATGTCCCTTTCACACCATGATTTGATTTGAGATAATGCTGTTTATCATCTGTAGAATCAAAATAGAGGTCAAAGGTAATAAAAAACCAATGTGGACAGACTATATATTGTCATCAAGACCTGAAGCCTTGGCAGAGCTCCTGATGGTGACATGCTTCTGAAGGGCAGCATAGTTCACCCTGCAGGTGCCCCCAGGTCTATACTTGTGGATAGTTGCAAGAATTAGAACTTGTGCAATCAACTGGCACAGCTGGGAGCTCTGGAGGGTCCTACTGAAGGCTTCCTGGCACTGCTCAGGTCTGCCACAACAACATGGGCTTCATCGGGGCTGCTTTACATTCCTGAGCCTGTCTTCAGTCTTGCTTCAGTTCTTGCATGTTCCTGAGTCTGGGCCCACCTTGCCTGTTACCTCTCCTTTGTGTGCTCCTGACCTTTCCTCTGCTTCTGCCACAATTAATCAGTATCTGATCTGTGCCTGCTGTTGACCTTGGTATCATCTGTGGCCTAGCCTGCCTCAGTATCTGACTCCTGCCTGTTCCTGACTCTGTCTTCACCTTTGTCTTCCTGATGTATGACCCTGCTTATGGTTAGTCTGCCTCCTGATCTACTAGCACTTGCCAGGTATCTGACCATCACTTGTTCCTGACTCTGTCTTTGCTTCTGGTTACGAGAGAGGCTGAGCCTTGCTTGTTCCTGATTTTGCCTCTGGACCTACCGCATCATGCCAGTATCTCTACCAGCTTTGATCCTTGTGTTCCAGCCATAGACATCTGCTGCCTATATTCAATGAATTTTCAATGAACCAATTATTCTGATATTTATATGCCAAGATACGGCATTTTCAAAAGACATTAAAAAGGTTGAATAGTATATGGTGCAAACAGAACAGACTAGCATCTCTTTACCTCTTTATGTTGGAATATTTCTCTAAGAACTTTCTGAGAGGCTTGTATCCTGCTGTCATCCTATTATGAAAAGCTTCTCAATCCCCTTAAAGAAAAGAGCATCTCATTAATGCAAGTGTTTTGTCAGCAAGCTGTTTAAGTGCTACTTATCTTTGAAAACACACAAAAATATGGAAATATACATGCATGGACAAAAACAAAACTTTAACTTCAGCAACTCTGGTGCAATAAAAGTAATTTGTTTATTATATAGCCTGAAAGTAATTACCTGCCTCTCTGATATAACAGTGTTCCATATAAAATATCAGCTTGCATGAGCAAAACGTTAAGTGCCATACTTCAGTTCCACGGAATTGAGTTTTTGTGTTATCCAGAATTGCTAAGCCTCCTTCTGAAGCAACATCTAATTTATCCAATTTAAAGCATCTTAAACTCTTTTCTTCCTTTTAATTATACATATAACAAGCAGTAGGTAAATATATACAACTTGGAGAAGTTTAATAAGGGGTATATAAGAATTATTAATTAAAAATCATAAGCACTGTGAAATCATTACGTTTGCCTATTGCTTGATTCAGACTGTGCTAAGCTTGTTGTATGAGTATTTGCGAAAAAAATACTGTTATGCCTGAGGGGACTCAGAATACACTGAGCTCACTTCCAGATAAACAGTAACCATGCATGTCAAATTGTTGGTGTATTCTTTGTTGTTGTTTTTTAAAGAGAAATATAAAAAATGTATTATTGGATCTCTGGCTTGGCATAGACACAATGCTGCTGCTCTCTTAACCATAGTTATTACAAATAATGCTTTGCAAACTTAATCAGGTTGCAAACAGAAAATGCCTTCTATAGGAAAGACTATATTCACTGAATCCCTATTGGTCTAATTTTAGGATCCCTTTCCTCAGTGTGGTGCAGTGGTTAAAAGCACAGGACTAGAACTCAGGCAGCCTGGTTTCTAGTCCTTGCTAGGCCATGGAGACAACTGGCTGACTTTGGGTCAATCGCAGACTCAGCTCACAGGGTGGGAATAAGACTGAGAGCAGGAGGAGGGGAGTGAGCTGGAGGGGCTGGCATGGGAAGGGAGTGGGTGGGAAGCCTATTTCCATCAGTGCAGTTGATCCAGCATAAATCTCCAAACCAGGGTTTGAAAACTTTCAAATAAATAAGTAGAAATAAATATAGAAGCCCATCTCAGGGCCCAGTCATTAAACGGCAACAGCTTTGCATGTCAATGTTAGTTTTTTAAAACGAAAGAATATAAAAACAATCTTTTTATAAAATGAAAGGTCAAGTCATTTGCTAGTTGCAAAGTCATGTTCGAGCCTTTGCGATCCCATGGACAACATTCCTCCAGGCCTCCCTGTCCTCCAACATCCCCCGGAGTCCACTTAAGCTCACAACGACTGCTTCAGTGACTCCATCTAGCCACCTCATTCTCTGCCATCATCTTCTTCTTTTGCCGTCAATTGTTTCCAGCATTAGGGTCTTCTCCAGTGAGTCCTTCCTTCTCATTAGGTGGCCAAAGTATTTGAGTTTCATCTTCAGTGTCTGGCCTTCTAAAGAGCAGTCAGTGTTGATCTCCTCTAGGACTGACTGGTTTGATCACCTTGTGGTCCAAGGGACTCGCAGGAGTCTCCTCCAGCACCGCAATTCAAAGGCCTCAATTCTTCAGTGCCCAGCCTTCCTTATGGTCCAACTTTCACAGCCATACATTGCAACTGGGAAAACCATAGCCTTGACTGTACGCACTTTTGTTGGCAGGGTGATGTCTCTGCTTTTTAGTATGCTGTCTAGATTTGCCATAGCTTTCCTCCCCAGGAGCAAGCGTCTTTTAATTTCTTGGTTGCAGTCACCGTCTGTGGTGATCTTGGAGCCCAGGAAAATAAAATCTGTCACTACCTCCATTTCCTCCCCATCTACTTGCCAGGAAGTGAGAGGACTGGATGCCATGATCTTAGTTTTCTTCATGTTGAGTTTCAACATTTGCACTCTCCTCCCTCACCTGCATCAAGAGGCTCTTTAGTTCCTCTTCACTTTCTGCCATGAGAGTGGTACCATCTGCATATCTGAGGTTGTTGATATTCCTCTCAGCAATCTTAATTCCAGCTGGTGATTCATCTAGCCCCGCCTTTCTCATGCAATGATGCTATGTATCAAAGTCTCTCCCTGTGTGTAATCAGGTTTCTTTTTAATAAAGAAATGATACACATGGTAAAATGTACTTAATATAATACAAATAGGACTGGGACAGACAAAATTGACAGACTCATTTTGGACCATTTAGTTGTCCTAGCCAAACCTAAACATTTTCAGATGTGATACAAGAATAAACAAGTTTGGATGGTATCTCAAAAAGAAACAAACCAATTGGCCTGAAAAAGCCTCAGGATATATTATGGTACAATACTATGGAAGCTTATTTAGAAGTATGTTCCATGATATTCAGTGAAGTTGGCTAACTGGGATAAGATAAATGAGGTAGACAGAGAAGGAGGCTTTTTATTGTGTGTGCATATTTTGTGGTTCTGAGGTTGTGATGCAAGTATTTACTCTAAACAACAGAAACTTTGTGCTTCAAATGTACGAGACGGAAACTGACAAATGAGCTAAACTTTGCTCCTAATATTCTGAGTTTAAAGTCTACAAACTAAAGCTATGGAAGTAGTTGTCATTAAATCCAGATTTTGGTTATGGCTGATTTTATTTTCTGGTATAGCTTGCACATAAATCAGAAATGAAAATGAATTTCCCGTGAAGTATAATGTTAGTGATAAAGGTAGATCAGTGTTACCAAGGAGAATGGTGTGGGGCTAATTGAAATGCAAGGCTATATCAGGAAAACCTATGGAATTTATGTGATCAAACATGTAAATATCATTCTATAAGCGCTCTCCACCTTCATACATTCAGTCAAGGGATAATGCAGACTTAGTTCTCAAATTAGCTTGAATTGTACTGTAAGTGAATGCAGCTCTGTTATAGTTTCTGTCCAGAGATGTAATCCTTCTTTAATTACTTTTCTGAGTAGATTGCTGAGGTTTGGCATCAATATAATGTTCACTTCTAGGTATGTAGAAAAACCCCTGTAGTTCAGCCTTCCAGACATTTTCAATAGGGAATGGAGCTGCCTTTGAAGCTGCACTCGTGCAAAAAGTGGCAGGCAGATTGATATCAGAGACAAGAAGATTTTAACATAAAATGCTAATTCTGCCCTACTTGCATGGGCTCCCTGTATGTTTCCAAGCCCAATTTCTGATGCTGGTTTTGACTTAGACAGCCTCACAGGGTTCAGGAATGCAATATATGATGGAGAACCTTTTTTGGTATAAACCTAACTGTGTACGACAATCATTAACTGAGGCTCTTCTCCTGGTCCTCCTGATGGAACAATCTCCCCAGTGGGACCCACCTGGCACTAATATCGTATTGGTGCCAGCTTATGACCATTTTCTACTCTCAGGTATTTGGGATTTATTTTTAATTTTTAAATTGTTACATTTTGCATGCAACTGGTTTTATATTATGCTATATTGCAATTTTAGACCTAAACTTTGTAAACTATACAGAGAACTTTGGCTATTTTGAGCTAGCATAGTTAATGGCCATTAAAGCTTAGAAATGTAGTCCAAATCTTTTGGAAGATACAGGGTAGAGAAGAGAACAACAGCTAACCAGGGCTGTCAAGGAGGGGATGTTTTGTAGGGCACTTATTTACAGGGCTTGTATAAGTCAGATACCACAGCATGTATCAACAAGAACAATACGTTGGGGAAGATTGTAGGAAATTATGAACATGCTGTTACTCTCCTCACAAAAGCTAGTAGGCTTTTTGTGTAAGACATAGCCATGGTTTTTTTAACATGCAAATCCACACTGGGTTTGAAAACAGCTCATTCTTTTCAGTAGAAGAGTGATCCTGCATATGTCTCTAGGGTTTATCAGATCTAGGATAAAAAACTGAAACAAAAATAAATTCTCCAGGTAGTTGAGAAATAGGCCCCATTGTAAAACAGTGCACTGGGGAAATCTATTTAAATGATTTTTGTTCATTTAAGGGACATGGCATTCTTCATCATGTCTTAACTTCAACAGAAGATCTTCTGGAGCTTTTTTTGGGAACAATTGTTGGAGTGGAAATAAACTGTTAAGACTCAACGTAATTTGCAGTTAAATTGTTATAATTTAACAAAGAAAAATAGATTTATTTTATTTCTTCTAGCTTGTATAACATCTATGTAGCATTTTTGAAAAATTTGCTTCCTGTTCTAGAATTATAAACAGTAATTGAATAGCTTATCTGCCATGTAATTTACAAAGCAGAAAATCCTAGACCAATTATAATCATAGAATGCAAATCAAAAGTACAAGGACTTTTTTATTTTCTTAGCAGATAGGCAGTGGCAAGGATGAATGGCAAATGAAAGAAATATGTCTCATAACAGCAGATAGCAGCAATAACAACATAAGAAAGATGTAGCATTTTTGAAGCAGATTGAAGAACAAGAGTATTTTACAAGTGATAAAATTAAGCTGAAAGTTCCTTCTTAAAATTTCATCCTTAAAAGAAGTATGAACTACAATGGGATTTTGTTTTCTTTTTCCAGGATTTGTCCCAAAGCTTTAGCATTCCTATCCTAAGAAGCACTGAAAATACCCTATTCCTTACAGTTTACCTACACAATATCACTGGGAGCTCAGACTAGACAACCCATGATAGAATGTCACCTCTCTGGGTTCAAGACAGATGGAGAGGAACTGCAGGGATGGTCAGGATGATGGCAAGCCACGCATACTTTCAGTTCTCAGCTGCTATGGCTGTGATTAAAATCTCTCCTGCCCATCATAGAAGGAAGGCACCATTGGTGCCAATGGCATCATCTGTCCTTCAGGCACACAACTTTGTTGCAATCATAACACAGGAGAAAAACGTTAACATACCCATCCTTGTCATGATTCTGATTCTGCCCTGGAACTATGACATAGTATCATGTACTACTGCTATGTTCCTGTTTCTTGTGTGCCAGCTGCAGAACAGGGATTTTGTAGTTCTAAAATTAAAAACAACCTCAGAAATGCTTGAGAATTGGACTTCAGGGGATTTTCCTTCTGTGAGTTCTCCTAACAGTCCCATTCCAGAAGCTGCTGTTTTGCTTGATTTGGGTTCCTTGTGGGACTACAGAATTCTTGTTGCCTAAATGGTTTCTCCCACTGATACCTGGCACAATACAGTACCACCCCATGAAAAATAAATAAAAAGAAACCATTAAATGCAATCACATATTTAACACATGGACTCAACCGACACTCAGAGCAAGCCTTGCTCGTATGCTTTTAGAGCATACAGAGACATGCGTACACCAAGAAGGATGCATTCTTTAAGATCCCAGGTCATTTGGGGTTTTAAATGTTGAATCTGCATGAAAACCAAATGTTCAATTTAGTATTTAGAACACAGGTTGATATATACTCATCTCCTACCATATTCTGGTCTAGCTGACATTCCTGAGCATCCTTCAGAAGAAGTTGTAAGTGTGATCTTACTCTTCCAGTGCACTTCATGCTTTGATGACAACATTGCAGAATCCAGAATTAACTGGTTAACAAAGCGTGCACCAGTGGTATGAGGTCTGAGTCTCCTTAAAGAGAGGACTGTTGATGAACAGATTAAAGATAGCTGCACAGATTTTAGCCAAGAATCGCAACACAGCTGGCTCTGAGTTACCTTCCTCACAAACAGAAAGTGTGACCCAATCAAGAAAAGACAGTAGAATCAAATTTGCTCAAATACGCTTCCTTCAATTGAGTTTTACTGTATTTGCCTTCACCAAAGACTCAAGGCTTTAGAATATGGAAGGACTTTAGAATGGGGCAAATCTCTGTGATGAAAAATTAGACCCAGCTCTGTTGTATGATCCTTGGGTGATATCTTTACATCAACACAATGATGCATTGGATTTTGATGCATTAATGCATATGTTTTCCAAGGACTGTTTGGCCTTCTTCCCAGAAGGTATATTGTGCACACCAGGACATCTATACTTACTCTGTGGTGAAATGAGATCTGTAAGCATGGAAAGAGTGTGACTTTGCTAGGTACTTCCGTGTACGACAGTGTTCACATGATCACTGTGGCTTGGTAGCTTGTTTAAATTGTAGCATGTGCTGGATGCCATTTACCTACTTACCTGCCTGAGCATAGTTTGTTGTGTCATTAAAAATGGGTGGCATGATTTCTTAGAAACCCTCAAATAAATGTATAGGTTGTTAAGATATTTGAGAATAGTTCCCCTCTTCCCAGGCTGTCTTGATCCAGATGACATGATGAGGCATGCCCATGGTGGTAATTAGGCAAATGATACATTAACCATGGCTTAAACAAGACATGCAACTTTTTTAAGCCATGCGGATCATGAAAATCAAGTCCTTATGTGTGGACATGATTTTAGCATATTGATCTGTTGTCGCTGATAGGAGTCCTCTGGGATAATGGTGGTGTATCACATAAAGCAAACACACTTCGTTCAAAATGGCCCTAAGCGTGCTGGTTAGCATTAGAATGCATTTTCTACATCAGGTTCTCTAGTTATGTGAGAAAGTGAGTGTAGATTTTGTTGTCACTCTTTCTCTTTTTAGAAAGAAAAACTTATTTTCCCATTTATTTGCTGTTGTTCAAATATGTAATTTACTTTTTTGCATTTAAAATAACCTATTTATCTATAACAATATTTATGCAATAAAAGAATATGCATAGAATCATCATCTTGTATTTGTATAGACCAAAGGCAGGTTTTTGAAATAATATATCGCTTGCAGAAATGTATTTTAAAATCTTGTCTAAATAGGAGAAAATGGGATCTTTGTTATCTGTTTTCTGAGGCAGGATTATTTCTAAATCCCCAACTAGGAACAGATAATAAAGCTAGGAGAACCCCCAAGGTGAAAACACAGATGAACCGATTCTTTACTAAGAAGGGAACAGAAGGAAAAATGTTTAAAATTTACCCTTTTCTCTCCACAAAAGATTGCTTTATAACAAAGGTATAAATAATCCAGTTTTATGAAGCATGGATACTAAGCTTTTCTCTGATGTCAGCTCCTATAAAATCACTTTAAAAATCTGTCAGAAACATAATCAGAAATGCCCTTTGATCTAGTTTGCTGCTTCACGCCTGTTCCCATTTGATTTAAAAATGCACTAGGTGCAATAAGTGTAAAACAGCAAGGACCGTATCTCAGAATAATTGCTGAGAGTTCACAACTCCCTTTTATATTTTTGAAAATCAGCTCAGCACCTTTTCTGATTTTCTCCTAATTACTGGAGATAAAGAATGGTAGGATCTTCTGTGTGGTGTGTACACAGCAGTACTGGCATTTCCTGTGATCCATTTATTGAAAACTTTCTCCTAATCAAACTTATGGAAAGTGTTCTCTTTTTCACAAGATCAAGGAACTAGCCTCTATGTTCTGAACTGATTGTTCTGTTACTATCTTGGAGATAATCTTCATTTGATTATCTTGATTTTCATTCAACTTTTTATTTCTGTACATCATTCTGGAAAAACATATGTCACAATCTTATTTTTCATTAGTACTTTCCTTCTCACAGAACTCATGTAACTATTTACCATAGTTCCACTTACGTTCAAGAAAAAAAATAGATTTTGAATTTAGTTGTAATTCTGACAATCAGATCTTAGTAAACAAAGATTATAGCTCGGCTTTCTGGTTCTCATATAGTGGGAAGCTCTGTTAAAAAAAATGAAGTCTTGCATTCATATCCACATGGCCTTTTCCCTCTTCCCATCTCCTTTCTCACAACACTAATTTTCATTCTAATAAACCACAGTTTGCTGCTTGTTCTGTCTGAAGCAGATTATTATATTGAGATAGATGCATCAGTCTTTTTTCTGGCTCATGTATTATTTCTGTTGTGTGACAATTTATAGTTCTTAAAGTGTGCTGCTTGATAATCAGTATGTCTTTATGTACTCTGACCCCATTATATGGACGCTCAAGTGTGTCCATAACCACACCCCTGAGATAGAATTGTCAAGTCCATTAGGAAAAATATGGTCTTTAAAGCCAAAGTTCTTTTTTGAAAAACCACTGCAGTGTAGATGGTAGAATATTGGGCTTGAAAGAGGGAAATATCTGTTCAACACTGAAGCTCCATGAATGAACTTGGACAACTCATTGGGCCAGGTTTACATGATCAACATTATCTAAATAACAACCCCTCTACTCCCGTGCATACCAGCATGGTCCTGGCTGCAGGTTCTATCTCATCCAAAGCATGACTTGTTGGGAACCAACCCTCAAATAATCCAATGGCAGCTGGGTGGGTGATTATGGAAACCATAATCACCCACCCAGTTTTGTTGAGCTTGTTTTGTTGACTTTTTTGCCTGAACCAATGTCTCTATGCAATAGTGTAGTACTTTTTTGGTGGTTGGTGATTATGCTGACATAGGACAATTTTGCTTGATCAGCCCCAATCATAAGTTCTGTGTAGGCACATTTTCAGTCTCAGAGGTGTTCCTACTGGGTCCATAAATGATTACCAGATGCATAAAATTCTAACATGTCACAGCAATCCACTTGATCTTGTTCATGCAGATGAAATCAGTGCTATAGGCAAAACTCAGCTGTTGCCATTCTAATTACTTTCCATATACATTTAATTTCAACAGAAATGTAAGCTCCCTCATCTTGCAAATTAATCCACCTCCATGCTGATCCTATCTTGCAGTTACTGCAATCTTCTACAAAACTCTAGATATTAAACTTTACATGTGCCTGATGTGATTTCTAGTGTGGTCATGATGAATTTTGACTGTAGGCCCCATACTTATATACATTTTCTATAGTCTGTATGTTTATTATCATAATATACTGTGTTAGTACAGAATTAAGCAAAATCTTTGAACATATGTCAAAAAAAGAGCAAGACATCAATTCATTCTCAGTTCGTTACAAACCATCATATACCATATTGTAGGAATATGTGAAAATAAGTAGTTTTTTAATTCAAGAGAAAAAATAGGAAGCTATTTAATGAAATTAGCTTTTGGGAGCATATTTATTCTACGGACAGACCCACATATCACAACAACCCACACTGTGAATAAGCTATGCAAGTGAGTTATTTTTGAAACAATCTGCAGGGTATCTGAAGGACCATCAGGCTGACTGTGGGTTGCCCCCTGCTCTTTTCCCCTCGGTTGTCTTGTAGGTACCCCATGGAATACACAGCAGGACTGACTTGGCTGCCCTTCCCCTACTACAATTATAACTGCTCTTGAGTTTGCCACAGCTTGCTTTTGTTCTTTTCCCCCCTCTGGGATCGCACCCTTTTCCCCCTCCAGGATTGCTTTTAGCCAGTAACAGGCTCTTCAAAATGCTCAACTTGCATGCTAGAAGGGGTTTGACTGGATTGTCAATACTTCTTAAAAGTTGTACAAGAAATGTGTGCCAATGTTTCTGACCTTTATCTAAATTAATTATCAAATTGGGCTTTTTGGCACTCATGCCACCATATACCCTTGTCCAAAAGAAAGCAAAAACAAAAATAAAAGAATAAAAAACCTCCCACCTTAAAAGGAATCAGAGTTATGTCTGCTAGCTGTTAGTCATCTCTGCTACCATAAACTCAGGGAGGCTCACACTTGTCTATCCCTTATCAAGTTTCTAGCTGCTTGGGAAGCTGGAAAAGTGTGAGGATGTTGTCAAGAAAAAAACAAAAACAAGAGTATCTTGCCACACTGGGGATGTCCTACTGGCCATCTAATTTAATGAGCAAAAGATCACTCACAGCTTTGGTTCAACTTGACAATAGGGGACACTATTAACTCTCTCCAAGATTCTTTATATGCCCTGCCTTGGCCAGAAGCTCACAATAACCCAGACCCTTCACAATGGTAAGTCACCTAATGGAAATGAAGCATTCCCCTTCCTGCAGCATTTGATTGTCTGCTTCATCTCATTAGTGGACAGATCCACAACACGTACCTGTCTTGCAATATAACTGAATGTCAATGTCAAGCAAGCAGTTACTTTATACTCCATAACCCACTAGTCCAGTTCCAGGATTCCTTCTCTAGCTTTGTAGATAATCTTGTTTACTGAACTTGCTGAACTCCTTGCCTATTCAATTCTCTACACAGGGTCTTTCATTACGTAAGGATCTCCAAGTAGTGCAAACAACACAAGTTGTGCCAAGGACAGAGATCATGAGTCCAGTTTTGGGAATATTAGCACAACAGAGCCATGGGAGCTGATGACTGGGCTATAGAATCTTATTGTTCCTGTTTTGAAATAACTTCACACACACACACTGTAGCAAATTTGTTTAAATTACCAATAATTAAAAGTAGATTTTTTTCCTGTGTATATTCACACCTGAGTGCATTCAAGAGAACAACCATGAAAACTGATACATAACCAAAACTGTGTAGCAAATGCATGGCTAAGTGCAGAGTGCTATGTTTTTTCAAGCATTTCCCCCACTGGTGTAGAGATAATGGAGCATGAGATGGATTGACACAGAGGCAGTCAAGGGAGGTAAGTCTTTTCTGCAGCATCATCAAATGAATACTTTAATTAAGGGTAAAATCCCATAGCCCCTGGGAGGATTTTACAGGAGTTTTTGCAAACACCCACCCCACCTCTGCAGAGAGGAAAATCCATCCACAGAGAGAGAGGTCCTTTGGAAAGCCTTTTTTTGCTGATGATCAGAAATCTTTGCTAACCGTGGCTGCCTTACCGTGATGTTCTCTGCCTATTAAGGTTAAAAATGCCTATTGGGGGTGGGTTGAGTTACAAGGGAAAAGCAAGTGCCTGTAGTAAGGGAAACACTGAACACTGCTGGAGAGGAGAGGAGAGGAGAGGAGAGGAGAGGAGAGGAGAGGAGCAAGAAAGCACACACATACATTCTGCCCTTCTCCATACAAATCCAGTGGGAAGTTAAGGTTCTTCAATGGACTCCCTTCAAACTCCACATGGTTACCTATGTTTTTCTTTCATGCAAATTATCTTAGTATTTGTGTTAGTATTTTGTCGATAATATATTGGCAGTGCCCTGCTTTACAGTCCAGGAAAATAGACAATATATGTGAATTAATAAGACATGAACATGTGCCCTTCTGGTTATGCTACATAGTTTGAGTAAATTATAGTAATGTTATAAACCCTATATATTGTGTAAGTTAAGAGTTTAATTTAGCCTGACCAAGATCAGAGTAATTTTATTTTTGCCTTACTCAGAGCTTTAATTTGTATTTATTATATTTTCAGTTTATTGCAAGTAAAAACCTTTGGCAATTTGGGTATATAACTCTGGAAATAATAAAATAGACATGTATTGATATATATATTTTCCACAATATTATTTACTAGGTATTTCTGATTTTATTTATGGATTATTTGTTGAGTCAGTTAAATGCCAGAGTTACAGAGAACTACCAAATTGTACCTGCTATATGGTGCATTTTTACATGAATTTAATAAATTGGAACCATTGAAACATAATACACTTTGTAGAAGTTTTTAATAAGTAATATTGGTAGAAAAAGAAATATTTTCCAGTAAAGAATATTGAGATTTTTAAATTTAAATCTATTTTGATTAGAACACCAGGACTCTACCTTGGCAAGTTTATTATCTAACTGAAAGAACCTTAGTCCTGCTATGTAAATCATACCTGGTACTTTTCAAGTGTCCGTACAATATGTCTGACATAGTGAATAGGATTTTATGTGATTATTTCATTCTAGCGAGGCTTGAATATAAAAGATCATTATTTAACCATGTTATTGAAAACTGGCACTATAGATTTTTTTTTGTAATTAACAACCTTTTCTCCTATAAGGGTTCCTTTTTTCACCACAATTTTCAACCCATTGAACTAAATTTAAATTTATCAATATAGAATGTAATATGGTGCATAATAGGGGTGGTCAGCTTAGTTGAAGGTTAAATGAAAGCCCTTGTTGAAACTTTGCTTACTTAACAACTTCTTATATTCTGAAAAATATAGTTACTTGTTATTTTTATTGCAGTAAAGAATGGTAAAAGATATCTTCAGTTTTTTAAGCAGTAAGTAAAGTAAAAATTGGAAAGTTAAAAATAATGATCATCTATTGTTTTAAATTTATCAATAGAAAGTAAAAATTCTATTCCAGCAGGCTGTTATTCCAACACAAAACATTGTTTCAGTTTGGCATCTTTCCAGGGTGCTTGTTATGAATTGCTGCTTGGCACCTCTAACAACACATTTATTTCAACAGGGAGATACATTTCATTAATTCTTAAAAATGTAGCTCATTTCAGAATTCAGATTCCCACCTCCCAATATGGCTATTTTGTTAAGCTTCCTTTGTTGTATGAAGAGAAGTCCAGCTGTATCTTTCCAGACTTCTTGTTAATTCAAGGCCTTTTTCTCCCTGAAGAGTAGTTTTAACTGAATTAAGTTTAATGTGGCTTTCCCATAGCAAAGATGATATGCCTCTACCTGTCATTTTTCCATTGCATGCTTTTGTAAAAAGTGGGAAAAATAAAGTAACTGGAACACACGCATTCTTTGTATGTAATTGTGTAAAATGTACAAAGTAAAATGGTACATAGATCTTTTTTTGAGATTATTTGCTCTTTAGTTTCATGATAGCAGTTAAAATTTTCTCAGGGTCACCTGCCAATGAGTTATTTAATTGAAAAAAGATATGAAGGATGATGAATATATGCATATAAGCATATATTTGCTAAGGTTATAAATTTTAAACAGGAAGTCATCTAACTCAAATGAGTTAGAAGAAAAAGAAGCAGAATATTAGCATCCATGAATTCTGACCTTTTGAAGAGAAAGGGTTATAGGTTAGTGGATAGCAAATGCTCGGCATGTATAACTTCTTGGTTCAGTACTTTGTGTCTTCAGTGGAAAAGACCTTGGGTAGCAGGTCCTAGGAAGGATCTTTCTTCTTAGATATAAGCAGGCAGTAAGCATAGGCAATACTAGGCTGAGTGGATCAATGGTCAGACTTAGTACCAATGACTGAAACATAGAAACTGAGCAAGTCAGAAGGGGTCTCCCAGGCCATCTAGTTTGACCCCTGGCTCTAGCCGGCTCCGCTCACAACATGCCTACCATGTGCATGTCTAGCCTATCCTTGAACCACCCTCACTGATGGGGCTTCAACTACCTCCCATGGAAGCCAATTCAATATCCTCAGGGTCCTAACCATCAGGAAGTATTTCCTGGCTTCCAAATTGAACATTGGTTCCTTGAATTTGGCTCCATTGGAGCACTTTCTGCCCTTCTCTGCAGGGGAGAACAGGTCTCTACCTACCTCCATGTGACACCCCCTCACATACCTATATGTCACTGTGATGTGTAACATAGAATGGTTTAAAAGGACTCTGGAAGTCATATCCATATTCACCCTTGTTACTTTCTGTTTTCTTGGTTTTGTTATTTTGCATGAAATGGAGTTTCAGAGCCTTTCCTATTACTGCTTATTTTGTTTTGCGGTTAACCTTAAAAAGTGTAGCTTTCCCATTTTGGATGTTGTCATCCAAATACACAGGATGGCTAATATCACATGAATAAATGGAACTGCTTTATACTAAGGATCAAGGTACATGCAGTAATAGTTTTGTGATCTTGTTTTGTCACTGTTGAGAATTGAGAGTGGTTTGGGTCTAATTCAGTTCATTACTTATTTCAAGCTTTGATCTGAGTTTCATTTGAAAGACAGCTAAAGCTGGGTGTCAACTGTGTGTTTATGATACCTATATTCAAACCCTCAGAGTAGTTTTGTCTAGGTATACATCATAGGAGACAAGATAGAGCAGTAGTCCAGAATTGCTTTCTGTAGTCAACCCACCTGTTAGGAATGAAATCACCCAAACACAGTGCCCCAGTACCCAGCCCCGCCATGCTCAGTGAAAGCTACTGAGAAATGTGTGCCATTTATACACCCAAATTTGTCGTCCTCCTATCTGCCTGTCATAGATGAGGGAAAACCAGCTTGCAGTTCTTCCTTGCTTATAGGATAATCCAGATGTTTCAGGGACTACTTGCTGAAATTTACTCTATTCAGACATAAAACAGGAACCTAAAAGATATGATGTATAATTTGATTTGCTCATAGATTATCACCCCTGAAACATTGCTTTTTGAATATTTTATTCAGGCAAGAGTTACCAATTTACAATATTAGTTTATTTTTAAAAGTTCTTAAATATAATGATTTAGGATCAAATGAAATAATATAATAGATTTTTTATGATTAGAAAAAAATCATCTTTTTTTCCTAAAAATAAAAATAAAGCCTCCTCTGCCCAGCCATGGCTTCAAAATTTCCATAAATTTTTCAACTCTAATTAATACCTATATTAATTATATTATGTTTATATTCACTGTGCTTGTTTATCATTTGATCACAGTGGCATCAAACAGTGGCTTAAAGAATTTAGCTCAGATCAATCAACACAATAGAATGTTCCTAACTGTTCACATTGTTTGTGTTAACACAATATAACAAGGAAGTCTGCATGGTTTCCATGGTTCATGGTTTTTACTGTGATCTACCTGATAGAACAAGTGGTTTCTACTTTATCATGGTGTTCGTCCTGCTACTCAGTCCTCCCGCTGTTGGCAGGTATCCCATCAGTCACTGAAACAAATTCAATTCCGAGGTGTGTCACTCCTTGCCTATGTCACCTGCCACATCCTCATTTGTCTGTCCATAGAGGCTGGATGGCTGAAGCAGTTCTTGCAACTGCCACTCTTTCCAGAGGACCCTGTGGTAGTTGCATACTAGGATCATGGATACCACAACTCTGGGTTCAGACAACACAGCAGCCATGGTGGCATAGAGAAACCATAGATCAAAGCATTGTTTTGTGTCATGTATTCTAACAAAACAGGGAAAAAACCCACCAGGGCTTGTTGTATTGTCTGAACCCAGTGATTTTGTTAAATAAAATGTTTGAATCCATTGGCGTATAAAATTTTAAGGAGATAAGTTACATCATTCAGTTCTCACATAAAGCTGCAAATTAACACCATGTTTTATATAATCAGGTGGTACGTGAACCATCCAGAAATGGGAATAACATTTACGCACTGCTAATATTTTATCCTTCGTAGAGCAATAGCAAAACTTTCCCATCCCAGTTCTGTTTATGTAAACTATGTATTTTAAGCTCCCCTTCAATGTACTATTTACCCTTCATTGTTTTATATCTGTCAGATATATCATTTTTTTTAAAATCTCTTCTTTTGTTCATATTTTTTTCTCAGCTAGCAGAATCTATCATGACATCTGATTTCCGACGGGTAAGCTGCTGTCAACATGACCCCATTAGTTGACATTTTACCATATGCTCACAAATAGTGTGAACATTACCCTTTTCCTTTCTAGTGTCCTTCTGTTCTGTATTTGTGTTTAACTAGATAGTGCTGAAGGTGACTTCTTAGATCAATCAGTCTGGTGCTACTGACAATCATATATACTGCTTAAAAAGATAAGGTATATCACAATGTTGAGAAGAGATAGAATAAAATAAATTCCTATGGATCTTATGAAAACTATATAATATAACAGAGATCACAGTCACTAGTATGGAGGCTAGGATTTGGGTGAACATTCCTTGCTGTAAGATGACTTAGAACCATCTTTCATAATCAACATTCTTCTTCATTTAGCTTTGGGAGTTTTAAAACTGCAATCCCAAACATATTTATTTACAAGGAAGAAAGTACTTCCTTTAAGATATTATTGAGCAAGCAGATATAATTTCAAACGATCTGGGGAGTCGAATTCAGTAGTAAGCAAGATCTCTAGCTACTACTTGGTTTGATCTGAGCACATGTCTGAACTGTAAGTGTAAGTGGTGTCATTCTTTTTGGACATGTATATCATGTATATTTCTTCCTGCTGTCTCAGTTTAGAGGAGGTATGTTTTCCTTTTTTCTTGGAAGTAAAGCCTTTACCATGAAGATATCACCTTCTGAAATTCTTTGTCTTAGCAATTCTGCCAAGACCTGCTTTTTTTCTGTTGCCAGGTATAGAAATTTTCCATGGCTATTAAATGTTCAGTGATCAGTATTACTGCTGCAGTTTCAGTTGCTTTAATGATTTTTGTATTGTATTTTTAATTGTTCAAATAGGATTTTGAGGCCAGTTTGAGAACAGTTTATGAAGGAAGATGACCAGTTTATTCAATCATTCAATCTGGGATGTGTTGCATCAGTGCACATCTAACAGCTGACATCTATATGTACCCATTACTTAATCCTGAACCAGTTTCTTGTCTCCACCCTTTCACAACCAGTGATTCTTCTGATATCCACGTGGACCATGTCGTCCATAAGGCACCTGTCATGCTTTGGTAGCATGTAAAATTTCACCTTCTTTGCCCTACTTCCCTTATTTCTTGTCTAGTATGAAAGCACTGAACCAAGACACCAGAAGCTGTCATGCATTAGCATGCTGGGTATCAAGAAACTACTCTGCTCTTTCTTTCTGGAATGATTAATATCAAGATTGAAGATAGTGTATTTAAGGGTCAGTTCTGCTTAGTTATCTTCCAGGTATGTACCTTCTCCCAACACAAGGAAAAGAGTTCTTTCACTTTTAAGTCTAAGCAGGTAGGCAGTTTCTGGGAGGTGATCTAATGAGAATATGGCATGTTAGCCTCTTGATTCTGCATCCCATATTTCCACAGAAGGAGGGGACATTTTCATTCCAGCTAAGATAGAAAGTAGATCATGATCTTATCACTATTGTGATTTTCTTATTTTTTTTCCTATCAGCCTGCCTCCCCCTTTTATTTCCTAAGCTAAACTGTTCACTGAATCCATGCTTTGGATGCACGTCCCCATCAAAACCACCTTCAGGCAGCCTGGTTGCATTATTGAAATCATAAGTCCTCTTCCTTGCATGCCTTATAATGTTCCTGTTCTATTGGAGGAAAATGATCTTGGTTGCCTCAAATGATGCCATCACTACTCTGAAAGCTGATACTTCAACTTGCTAGCTTGTAACACATGTTGCAAATATAAAGCAATAATATACATATTTTCCTTGTAGGAGTTAACTGACTAATAAGAGGAAAAGTGTGTTTCTTGCTACTATTTTTTCCCTACTGAAACATATTCCTTTAGTACTATGGGATAACTGATTGTTCTGGTGGGATTTGCCTGCCAATTTATATATATATTCTAGAGGGTGATTGCAAGCTTGAACAAAACTATGTTTCCTATATTAAAATTAAAAAAATTCTTTAAAAAAGAAACTTAATGACATGAAATCAGTGAAATAGCATATTTCACAATTTAGTTCTGAAATGTTTTTCATATGTACATGCAAATTCTTTCCTCTCGAATGTATCCTGCTCAGTGCAAAGAAAACAGATGCAAATTATGTTCTATGGGAATAATTTAACTGGGCATATTTATTATAAAGATACTGTGTAAATGTCATGTCTACAGTTCCTGATATCATTTGAGTGTGATGCCCAAAGATTCAAGTGCAGTTTTTTGCCAGCATATTTAGAAAGAGTAGGCCCACTTCTCTCAAAATACATCATTCCAAGGTTAGAGCTCTTGAGACAATGTATGTCTTTAATCCTACCTCGGTCAAAAATGACATTTGAACTGCATCGTGTGGTGGGATTTTGTACCCTGAACCTGCATACTGTCCCCTTCCTTCTAGATACAGAGCAGGGGTCCTCAAACTTTTTCAACAGGGGGCCAGTTGAAAGGTGCTGGCAGGGGGTGGGGGCCGGTGAGGGGGAGGGGAGGGGAGGGGCACATATGCGGTGAGGCGGGGCGTGAGGTGAGGCTCTGGCTTGCTTGCGCAGAGATCATTTTTTCTGAGTGAATCCAAAACGATCTCCCCGCAAGCAAGCCACCACTGGGGGTGCGCCCATGCAGAGAGTCCAAAACCTCTGAGGCGGGCCGGATAAATGGGCATGGCAGGCCAGATCCGTAGTTTGAGGACCCATGCCTTAGAGACTGAAACATAACTGGAAGAAGAAGTAGGATCAGAAGTCTTAATTGAAATTGCAAGCCCAACATGCCCCATGAAAAGCCAAGAAGCTGGAAAAACCAGGCTACATCTGGTTCAGAATGAAACACCATTGAACATGCAGAGCCAAAGTTGGTTGGGTGTAACATGATCAGTTCCGTAGTCCAGTGCTAGAAGAAAGGAGCAGACTATAGAGGAAGGCTGACCAGGATTCCCTACTCAAATGGCCAACTGGGCAAAAAATTCTGCCCAGTAGCTCCCTGGTCCCAGAACCCTAGACTAGGCACTGGATTTGGCACATGACAAACCCAAGAGTTGGGTGAAAATATACTTGTATTAAAAGGATAAACTATAGGGGTGGAGGGTACTAAAACAGCTAAAAGGTGTAACATGAGGAAAAGAGGGAAGGGTATACCATTAAATACCAAGCCCTCAAGTGTTCCACTGGTCAGGAGTACATCTGTTTTTTCTGGATTTCATCTCAGTTCATTTGTTCTCATTCAGTCCATTAACAAGGCAAGTTTCAGTGCTGTAATTAACAGGTACCCTGTGGTTTCTCAAGATTAATGAGAACAGCCCAATAATAGTAATAACCACGAAAGAAGCCACACAGTCACAATGATGGTCTCTTACATTCCAATTAACCAGGCATGACAAGTACCAGTCACCATGTGGTGAATTCAGTAACATAATGGTGATGTTACAGAACTCATACTCGCCTCCAAGGCTTAGCCACAATGCCTGGAACTGTCCACAACACTTTCTCCAACACAGCCAACCACCTTGCCCCATGGTTAGGAGATGTGCAAATACCAAGGTTTCTATTACAAAGGAATTATATTTACAGTGCATCCCAACAGCAGCCACCAAACTACTATCTAGGAGAAATATGCAAAGAATGAAGCTCTTTTTCAAAACACAACAGACAGTTCTGTAGATCAGGAGCTAGAAGAAACCCTACATACAGAACCCACAGAGAACTTAAAATTAAAGCTGCACTCTGCTTTAATAACACCCCAGGTGGCTTTTCATTTTCTCCATCCCTCTTCATCCTCTCCCATCATGTCTGAATAATACTTCTGTACTTGTTGCTAGCTCTGATCTTTATTACCCTGTTATCCATATCCTTCTAGCTACCCCTCTTGTGCAGCCCAACTGCATGGTTCATAACACCAGCAGTAACTGACCCATAGTCAGTAGATCATTAAGTTATTGGAGCCTGTCCCTTTACTTGTTCAAGTTAGTAGACTGTATGAAAGTATAGATCCTTAGATTTGGTGAAGTGAACAGTGGTGTTGAAGAAGCCCTGGGGATGCGTTTATTGCCACATCCTATCCTGTTGTTGCTAGTCACAAAGTCGTGTCTGACCTATCAAGACCCCATGGACAACATTTCTCCAGGCCTTTCTGTCCTCCACCATCCCCTGGAGTCCACTGAAGCTCACACCAACTGCTGCAGTGACTCCATCTAGCCACCTCATCCTCTGCCGTCCCCTTTTTCTTTTGCCATCTATTGTTCCCAGCATTAGGCTCTTCTTCAGGGAGTCCTTCTCACGAGGTGGCCAAAGTATTTGAATTTCAGCTTTAGTGTCTGGCCTTCTAAAGAGCAGTCAGTGTTGATCTCCTCTAGGACTGACCGGTTTGATCGCCTTGCGGTCCAAGGGACTCGCAGGAGTCTCCTCCAGCACCGCAATTCAAAGGCCTCAATTCTTCAGTGCCCAGCCTTCCTTATGGTCCAACTTTCACAGCCATACATTGCAACTGGGAAAACCATAGCCTTGACTGTACGCACTTTTGTTGGCAGGGTGATGTCTCTGCTTTTTAGTATGCTGTCTAGATTTGCCATAGCTTTCCTCCCCAGGAGCAAGCGTCTTAATTTCCTGGCTGCAGTCCCTGTCTGTGGTGATCTTGGAGCCCAGGAAAATAAAATCTGTCTACCTCCATTTCTTCCCCATCTATTTGCCAGTAAGTGAGAGGACTGGATGCCATGATCTTAGTTTTCTTAATGTTGAGTTTCAAACCAACTTTTGCGCTCTCCTCCTTCACACGCATCAAGAGGCTCTTTAGTTCCCCTTCACTTGCTGCCATGAGAGTGGTATCATCTGCATATCTGAGGTTGTTGATATTTCTCCCAGCAATCTTAATTCCAGCTGGTGATTCATCTAGCCCCGCCTTTCTCATGATGTGCTCTGCATATAAGTTATATATGCAGGGCGACAGTATACAGCCTTGCCGAACTCCTTTCTCAATTTTGACCAATCAGTGGTTCCGTGTCCAGTTCTCACTGTTGCTTCTTGACCCACATATAGGTTTCTCAACTCAAATAACTAACAAGTGTGGTGTGGGACAGTCATTATTAGCTTGCCCTCAATATAGCATTCTTTATACAATGCTATTGCTCTTAATATTCAGGAGACACTAACTGTAACATTTTAGGTTGTCATATCACTCTCATCTTTAATAGCATAAATAACATTTCAGTGTTTTTGCTGTTTAAGATGATGCAGCAGAATCTTACTATGATGTCCACCAATTTCCCAATATGCCTGCCATAGACAGTTTAAGGCAATTCTGCCTGCTGTGAAAGGATATCGTACAATAGATACTTAACATTCTGCTTCTCCTAGCAAAGTTGTGCAGCTGGAGAAATAGAAAACTTGGTTATAACAGTCTTTAGCTTCATGGTTAGACATATTTGTTGCATTTGTTTCAATTTTATTTTATAGAAGGCACAAACAATAATTCAACCATGTAAAAAGATGATACTGGCTTCCCATTCAGTAGCACATGGGTGCACCTTCACTGAATTTAAACTGTTCAGGTAGTTCAAAATCAAAGTCTGATTTTAAAACATTTTGCCATTAAGGAAAGAAACATTGCAGCACTAGAAAGCTGCAGGCTGGAAATCTGAAAATGTCAACCCCAAACAGATTGTGATATGCTTTGACCCTACCAATGTTTTAATCTTGCAAAATTAATTTAAAATACTAAAATGCAGAAACCAAACCATAATGATAACAACAATAGCAATAATAATTGAAAGCAATTATGATAAACAGGTGAAATAAAAGTGTTTCTCTTCCATCAAGATGCAAAATTCTCCAAGTATACTCAAAGCAAGTACAGTGATGTAGGTCTGAAATGTAAATACCACCACTGTTTGCCTCTTAGGAGGAACTGCATTTCTATCTAAAGAAAGAATCTAAAACTTCATTAAATTATCCACCCATGACCAAATAATCATAATTAATGTCAACCAATTCACAAAAACGTGCATGATACATTGAATTCTAAGAATGGCACTTCTGCATTTCTCAGCTGTTCTAGAGGATGATACCACAGAAACAGACACTGGCCCTTGAGAACTGCAGTCAGCATCCAGCAGGGGCAGACACTTGATGACCAAGCTCCATCAGCCTTCTTAAGTCTCAGTTAACTTAACAACTCTCCATATAGGAGAGCCTTCTAGCCAGTACTGCATGCGAGCTCCATGCTTGCTCATTGTGACCCAGAACACACAGTCTGAACAGGTAGTTGTACAGCAGGGATGAGTGGTAAATATCCTTTGTCTCTATGAGTTCTGGAAATCTGTGCATTTGCCAATGTAGCGACAAGAAAAGTTATGGAGAGTAAAGTAAACAGTGTGTCATTTGAACAACAGGTGGCTCTTGAGACTTTGTGGTTTCTAGGAATTATTGAATGAGCAACTGAGAGGGCAGTAATCCTTGGTGCTTTTCTTTTCTGTTTGACTCAGTCTAGCTCTCCGCTCTCCTATTGTGCATGAATGCAACTAAAAATCGTCCAGGTATCCCATATGAAAGGAATTTGCCTGTTTGGAGACATAGGATTGCTTTTAGAGTAACATTTAAGTGGCCCTACTCTAAGTAGGGAAACTGCAAGACACTCCATAGTCATGGCTGTCAGCAAGTTCTTTCTTCTTGTGATGATTATGAGAATGTGCACAGCTTTTCCTTTAAAGCACAGCGTCTGCCTTATTTATCTCTCTCCATGCTCACTTGTGATGAAGCTTCATCCTTGAAGAACCTTAATTACATTAGTGAAATTGGGATTCCTAATGATTGTGTCTGCTGACCTCAATCAGGCTATCTGTAAGGCATTCTCAGGACAGATTAGCAATGCTTATATTATCAGAATGCCTTTTTTCCTGGGCTGCTTGGGAATGGCAGAGGAACGGCTATGACACCTCTCATAGACTCTGCATCTTGTTGGGATTCAGGCTCAGTTTGTTGTCCCTCATCCAACTCATATCTGGTTCAGAACATGCACAGCCTCTTCCTATTCATGCATGACAGAAATGGAGCTGAGTGACATCAGCTTACTGATAACACCTTCCTTCCAAACTCCTAATTTTCACCCCAGTGACTTCATATAGCTGTTAAATAGCAATTAGCAATGGTACACCGCAGCAGACCACAGTATCATCTCCAAGGATGCCAGTACAGACCCATGGCTGAATCTGAATATTTATAAACTTGTGCAAATCCTAAGCAATGCTAATCGAGGCTCCAGTTAAAGGAACCAAACCCTAGGCAAGCCTGGAAACCCTAAAACATCACTGCTCAGAAAATTATGAAGCTCATAACAATATTTGAGCCAGCCAGCCAAGATACTCCATTTTTAGGCATCCAAAAAGAAGTTTAAAGACTTTCTATGAATCAGGCAACCATATGGGAGGGGTGGGTGTCTATATATGTTGAGTTTATATCCTGCTCCCTGAGAATCGGCAACAGAAGCCCTCCTCCGGGAACCCTTTGTGAAAGATGTTAGGAGACAGAGGAGGACCTTCTCTGCGGTGGTGCCCAGACTATGGAATGCGCTCCCCAGAGAGGTCTGCCTGGTGCCATCATTTTTCAGCGTTTTTCAGCATCAGGTTAAGACCTTTTTATTTAATCAATATTTTAATATGTTTTAATATTGAAATTTATTATTGTATTTTATTAACTTGCAGCCAGAGTGGGTCATCAATTTATTTATGCTGTAAGCTGTCCAGAGACACAAGTAATTGGACAGCATACAAATTTTATAAATAAATAAATAAATAAATTATAATGGTCTTAAGGATAAAAAAGTTGGACTATTCAGAATGTTTATACTGTGAATTTTGACATACCTGAAGTTACTAAAACACAAACAATATTTTTTTTCAGATTATCTTATAAAACCTTGTGTTTTTCCAGCAAATAAAAAATACCTTACAAATTATTGTTGGTTTTAATACTATTCATATATGCTATGCAATATATGTTAATACGATGTAACATATGCTGCTAAGTTGCTAGTAACTTCTGCATTAATAATTTTGATGAATGACAGTGCCATCCTATGCATGTTTAAAGAAGTGCTTTCTGTCTGAATGTCTATGGGAATCCTAGGAAAGTCCAGTTAATATCCGTATGACTTCATTTTCAATATATAGCCATGGGAGACTCCTGCAGACTCAGCATGAATTTGACAAATAGAAATAATGACATAACTCAATTATGAGCAGGTAAACAAATGCTGCAAACACCTTTGCATTCTGTAAATCTATAGTAATTATCAGCCTACCTTAATTTCTATTAAAATTCCAAAAGAAATGATGAAATTGAAGGAATGACTGAAAATAGACTGCAAATGTCATTAAACAGAGGAAGCATATTTCATCCTACATTGACTGAATGAGATAGAACATAGCGTAGACTTTCAGAAAAGTACAAAGCACTTCAATAAATTAATTAGATACATCTTGGCAAAGCAGTGTTTTGTAATGCAAGAACATGATCTTAAGAGCATTTTATAGGCATGTCCATTCCCGGTAAGTGCTACCAGCTATAACTGCTTCTTCCTTGGGCAATTTCACATATAGGGTGTCTTATTTTTAGCAAATGCTGAAGTATCACAAACTAACCTTTTTCTGCTGCCACCATTTTTTAAAACAATACTTTAACATCTCTTGGTAGCCTCTCAGGCCAAATTCCCCAAAGCTCTGCTCCAGCCAGATACACTGGAAACCAGGTCCAGCTCCTGCCTTTCTCTGAGTTGCAGAACTCTTCCTGCCTGCTAGTTTAATCTACTTATGGTAAGATCTTAGAACACGTTCCTGGCATAACAGAGTCATCAACTCCCTACTTTTGATCTTCACCGGCCACATAAAGTTATCCCACAGAGAAGAAATATCTTAATATTTATACCTTAGCTATTCACTTCCCCTCAAATTTCTCTATTATACCACCCACCTGTCACAACACAGAAGTTGTATTGCATTCATTATATAATTGAAAGTCTAACAGCTGAAGTCAGTCAGGGCAAGTACATTTGGAATCAGAATCCCCTGGGGGGGGGGGGGAGGTAGCAGTCTTTGAAAAATATTTATAATTATGCGTCAGTAAAAGCCTTTCTCTCACTAGTCAAGATACTAAATGCACCTTTACAGAGAGTATCCTAGTTTATTCACAATGTGTTTTATGATAGAATGTGCTTCATGAAAGAATTCTGTAGCCTAACCTTTGTTTATAGATTGGCTTCCAGAAAAACAGAGCAGGCTGGTAACACTGTATTTGCAAATAACTACTGGTGTTCTTTTTTATTTTAACAGGTAACAACAGAGAATTGACATAAATATTTTATTTCATGTCTACCTGGATTTGGAATCGTTCACATTTTTTTTCTTCTCTGGTCAATCCATTCTGTTTGGTCTATTCACATTCAGTTGCTGACTTCAGCAATTTGTTCCATATCTCAACCACACTTTTGTGTAAAGAATCTATAAAAGCTAGGAACCTGAAAATTGGATTTCTCTTGAACAGTCACTAATCACAAACGTGGAAAATGTCTTAAAAGTCAGTGGCATTATTTTACATTTTAAAAAATCACAGAGGTGTTGTTCCTGGATCATATCACTTCATGATCCTGGCATTTCCAAAAGCTATTTTTCTTTAATGTGTATATTATGAGAGTGAGAAGGGACAGAAAAGAAAGAGAAAAAGAGTGCACAAGTATTCATTCAAAATGAGGTTTAAAAGTTAGATAGGACTACAATGTCTGACAGAACACACTAACTGCAATTACACCAGTAGAGAAATTAGCCCTTGATAGCATCCTAGTACTTATTTTTTAATAAAATCTGTCAGCTACTTCTCTCCTTCCCATTTCCTAACAATAGCCTGTATTTATAATATATTGATAAATACCATATTTCTAATTAGCAGAACTGAAATCATTGTATAGGTATCCACGATGGCCTACAAATTTAGTTTTGTAGAATTTGACACAAAGGAAAATCTTGTGCTGTTAGAAAGATTGCAGAATGTCTTTTTGCAAACAGTAGCTTCTTGATATGTATCATTTCTATCCATATTTTATAACTTTTGCAACTGATTTCCATTAGTTCTCATGTCAACAGGCTGATCAAATTTTTATTGTATATAGTACACAGGTGTTTAAAGAACTGACTAATTTGCTGCTATGCTTAGAGCATAACAAAGTTTCTTTTTGAAATAGTCGAGTAGATTCTAATGTAATTAATGTTGAGCTGATATTCATCCTTCATTATCCTTGTACTTGGCTTAATTTCACAAACTTTTGCAGAAGTCACTGCCTATTTACAAAATCCATTCAAAATATGTAACTATGAATGTGAGTTCCATTTTCCAAATTAATATAATGAGATTTTACTTCCTGTCTAATTTAATTCATTAAATTGTTCATTCCTCATGACCTCAAGGAGAATATTAACTAACCAATTGTCTACAGAGTTATGTGTCTGCATACACATAATTTGGTTTGCTCTTTTTCATCAAAGCACAGATAGCTGACAATTCACGATGTTATCGTGGTTCTTTAGGTCGAGGAGACTGGTGATATATATGTTTTCAATATAAATAACTGATATATGAAAAATATATTCCTTCTTAGACAACACTACAAGACTTGGAACAAAGACGCCCACAACTGGAGGAGCTAATAACAGCAGCACAGAATCTGAAAAACAAAACTAGCAATCAAGAAGCTCGAACAATCATTACTGATAGAAGTAAGTTTGCGATTTCCTATGCATAAT
Source organism: Varanus komodoensis (assembly GCF_004798865.1). Classification (NCBI taxonomy): domain Eukaryota; kingdom Metazoa; phylum Chordata; class Lepidosauria; order Squamata; family Varanidae; genus Varanus; species Varanus komodoensis. The sequence goes on along the minus strand of NW_025335941.1, from coordinate 5,152,317 downwards.
ATTTTAATTCTGTAAGAATACTTTTTTGTATCCAAAAGTTTGGTAAGCAAAAAGCTGTTCCTGCACTGAGACTTCCCCAGTCCTGCTTTCCTATTACTCAGCCCCATCTGGGGGGGAAAAAAAAACCTCTCCTGAGAGATGGTGCTGTGATATGTTCAGTGGAGTGGGAGGGGGAATTAGGGAAATTTGGTGCACAGAAAGAATCATTCATGCAAATTGCCCCTATCTAATTTTCAGCAATGGCCTCCATCACTACACTGCTTTCCTTAGGTTAAGGTCCTCTGACTTTTCAGGGCAATCATTAGCTTTAAACTTTCCTAACAAACCCTGCAGATCTGTAGCCTTAATATCCTCATGCATAAATGAATGTAACTTTTTCATAATTTCTTAAAACAGGAAATAGCGAGTTATATGCCCGAGTATATTTAATACATTACATGTTCTCATGCATATTCTAAAAGCTTACTGAAACAAGCCTTAGAAAAAATGGTGGCTGGGGCATACGAGTGTTTTAACAGTTACACAGCAACATAGAAACGAGTGAGTCAGAACGGCTCTCCCAGGCCATCTAGTTTCACCTATGGCTCTGCTCATGAAAAACCTGCCATGTGCATTGCGGCATAAGACTCTAGAACTGCTTACATTGTCAGTTACTGCATATTTTTTTAGATGCAGGCAGCTTTAAAAAATTTTCTAGCTACCGAAAAGAAAAGAGGAGGGAAAATTGAAATAAAACTAAAAAGACATCATAGAAGCAAACACAATAAAGTAGCACTATATTTTCTATAGGGCATTGCACAGTTGTTTCAAAAACCTTGCCTTCTAATGTTAATATATTAATGACTGAATTCATATGATTTCTGTAGCCCATTGAGGTTTGTTTAAGCCATGGTGGGTTGTGTATGTGCCAGCACTATCCAGAATATTCAAGCGGTGGGCACCTGCCACACTTTTCAAGTTATTTGTATGACCCAGGGCTATTTTAGATTTATGCAAGGGTTGTCTATTTTTCTCATATGTCATTCTAGAATATGGAATGACATATACTAGAATGCCATATCCCAAGTTTCAGAAGAACAACACTTTAACAGCAAACCACAACATCTTAAAGGTTTCCCTGGTTTGGAATGACAGAAGGAAATGCATCCTTCTTGACACAGCTCAATACATTTCATATAGTGAAATTCTAGGAAATAATTGATAAGTCTGAATGTAACTACTAGGGTATGTGAATTGACTGAAGCAATAGAGGAAGAAAGTGCATAATTCCTTTTTCTCAGGCTATTTTCTCATCCAAATCACATTCATCTTGCTTACCACCCATGGAATAAGAAGGGACTCCCCTATCTTCTCATCCTGTAGGGAAATCAGCTAGGTGGAGGCTGATTGGAAAACAAGAGCAATGGAATGTATTGACCTTTGTTACTAAGATTTATTTATTTATTTATTTATTTATTTATTTATTTATTTATTTATTAAAACATTTTTATGCCGCCCCATTCGCCGAAGCCTCGGGGCGGCTTACAACATAGATAAAACAAGTTAAAATCCATATAAAATAATCTTAATTAAAACACACATTATAAAATAAGCCGCCCTGGCCAGATAAAATTCAATTGTATTTAGCATTGTAGGAGCATAGATGCTCCTATGGCTACGTTTCATGGTGCTTTTTAAAACTGCTGTTCACACATCTCCTAGTGTCTTGACTAATTTACTTATTCTATACATTGAATCTATAATTAGAATATTGAAAACAATGCAAAAGACTTAAAAGAGCATAATAAACCATGATTGGGTTTCTCAAATTATTTTGCTGACTCTTCTGCAGATATTATGGTATTGTTGAGAAGTACATTGATTTCTAAGTAGTTAATGTCTGCATTTTATTTATAATTGAAAACCCATACTGCCGTGACACTCTGCCTTTCAACTTTAATGGTATGCACTCTGAGTATTTAATCTTTGGAGTCTTCAACTGATCAGAGCACTTTTAGAGTCGGTTATTTTTATTTGTCATGTACTAATTTCGAAGCAGCTTTCATAAGATAAGTTAAGCTATTTTGAAAGCATAATGAAATCATAAAATAACTACATGTGATATTATTTAGATTTTTGAATTATTTTTCTTAATATAGAAGGTCACTGCAACTATTAAAAATGGTAAACAAGCTAACAAACGAAGTAACTACATATAATTCATCACTTTGGTATTCCATAAAAGAAGGTGGTGATTCCAGTCTCAGATCATAAATTAAGCCAGTGTTGCAGACTGATATTTGCTTTCTTTAAATAAGTTCTGTTTAGATAGACTGTTGCACATAGTTGATGAAAACATGGTCTGCGAATTCTCTTTTCTATGGCTAGTTATAAGAAGAGAATTAATCATTTGTTCCTGCTTTGCCCTATCTGGGTAAATTTATTATACTCTATTATCCATTCCAAATGGTCACAGCAAATTGTCTCAGGCAACTGGCGAATTCATTGGGAACGTATGTCCATACATTGAACTGGCAGAATGAGTCTGAACTGTTTCCTAACTTTATGCTGGACTTAATCTCTGATAATATCTCGCTATGAAACTGTTTTCCTTCTTTGGCTTTTGTGGACTGGAGAGGCAAGAGAGTTTTTGATAGCTTCACAGCCATAGATATTTGAAAATGGGAAGTGTCCATGTATTGTTGACATCTCTACATGTTGAGGGCAATAAGGGAAGGAACATGTAAGCAGAGACATGTAAGGTCTCTTTCAGTGGACCTGTCAAATCTTTTTTAATCCTTCCTACTAAATGCTTGAAAAAGGTTGAACAGTTTTTCAAATTTTTACCAAGTCAGTTGATTGGACTCTGATTTCCACTAGCCCCCAAGTGGAAAGAAAATTGTACTCTGCAGATGCAGTAATCATTTTAACACAATGGAAGACCCATATTGCTGCTCCTTGACTGCAAATAGTATGCAGATCCTCATTCCTGCCAGGAAGAACAGTCCTGCAAAAGCCACAGTGTCTCCCAATTTGTTTATGGCCATAGTTCAAAGTTTTTTGTGATTACCTTCAAAGCCCAAATGGCACAGGTCCAGGATAACTATGAAACAACATCCTCCTGAATCAGATTGCCCACGTCCTAGGATCTGATGGCCGCACCCTTCTTTGTGTCCCTCTGTGGTAGAATTTTATGGAATTTCTGGGTAGCTTTCATTGTTAGCTGCTCTGAGAGAAGTGCAAGCACAGAAGAGCAGGATACAGTGTTTTGTATAACATAAATAAAACATTTATTAGATGAAAACATGTTCTGTGAATTTACCCAAAGCCAAATATCAGTAAATAATCTTTTCCATTAAAGATCAAACATAATAACTACTACCAAGTGGCACCATTTTAATTTCCTATTTTTATACTAGGCCTCTGTAATTATACAAACTAAATAGATACTTACATACATATTTGAACAGTGTTTTAAAATACATATGATGGAATGCCCAAAATATTCAGTAGCTTCCCATTCTCTTATATCAAGAGGATAAGTAAGCACATATACCAATATTCTCTATGGCACCAAATATTTTGCTCACCATAGAAGGCAATGCCCTTCACAAAGAAACCTGTACAGCTTTTAATACATAGAGAGTAAAGGCATCCAAAAACATTAACCCAGGTGCTGTTCACATTTCTTTATCTGAACATTTTTGGAAATGAAAGATTCAGTTATAAATATACATTATTTACACATTAAGTTAGCTGAGCAAAATAAGGGCCTTCTAATCCTACCTAATGCAAGCAAGTTATGAGCAGTGCATAAAAACAGTTGAACACTTCAAAAACAGTTTAATCTTCATGTATATATTATAGAAATTTTCATTGCTAAAATGCCTTGGATGTTAAAGGTAACCCTGTTTAATATTACCTTCTCTTTAGGGAACATATTTATGGAGTATACATCTGGAAAAAATTGTAAAGAAATATAGTGAAAAACCTTTCTACGTTTTTAATATCACATGTCATTAAAGACCTCTGTGTTTCCTATGTCATATTAATGCAAAAAATGTTTTACTTCATTCTGGACAAATAAATAATCATCATGGTGAGATTCCAATTAAACACACATTTGGATACATACACAAAAATTGGATATGTAAACTTTCTGTAGTCCAATAATCATCTACTATAACAAACAAAACCACTCATTTTCTTTAATTAGATCTCCCATGAAGGGAATCAACCAGCTATAAATTCAAAAATTAACCAACTGCTGTAATAAGTATGTCAATTTTTCTTAAATAGATGAAACAGCATTTGTCCTAGCATAAATACTGATAAAACTTTTCAGCCACTCACAGCATAGGAAGGAGATACAAATGGCTTTATTTCTCTAAGTTGCTTCTCCAAGACTCCAAACCCATGAATTTGATCACCTTTAGGAGTTGAAGAATCTGTCTACTCCTTTCACATTCATCTCAGTGGAGCAAAATTGCCTTTAGGGGATGTTTAAACTGCATTGTATCAGTGCAGTCATTGACTGCTGTGTTGGATTTAAGACAAAATCCTCACATAAGCATGATTGATTCTTGCATCAGATTTGGGATTATTAAATTCAGATGTAGCTACAGCAGCAAATATGCTTATTTAATGGCTGACATGTTTCTTCATTTGTGTGTAGTCGAGCAAGATAACAAACATTCTGACTGTTAATTATGGTATTCTAACAACTGTTTTGAAATTTACTTTTGCAGACAATTTGAATTTTCAAAAACATACCTACCTGTTTGAATAACTTAGCACATTCAGCTTATGTGGTTTGCATCCAGATGTGTGTGTTTAGTGGCTGCTGGAAGAGCTACTGCTCAAGCATGCTGCAAAGCATTTTAGATTATATGTCTCAGTCCAGTCATATAGTGATAAAAATACTTTTATTGAAAACCCTAGTTCATCTGACAGCTTTATAGAAAAATTTTCAACCTATCATTCACTTTTACAAAAGCATATATGAAGTCGCTGCTATGAATTTCATTGGTGCTGTTGATTATAGTATCTTAATAAAATAAGCATCACCACTGTCCTACTATCCATATGGATTTGTCATGGTCTTTCTTAATAATCTAGAATATTTAAATACAAACAAAGGAAACTTCAGTTTCACTATTTTCTCGAAACGTTAGACTATTGATCTAGTAATTCTAATAATTTCACAAATCAGTCAGAAATGAATGAATTAAAGAGCATCCATTGTATTCTTCATCAGTTGTAACTGGGTAATGCGGAGAATTAGTACAGTGAACCAGAAGTTCAAAACTCATTTCATTTTGTCGTGAGTGCATTAAAGTCAGATTCTGTCAGTCATATTGTCCCCATAAAACTTGGATTCATTTGGTCATCTGGGAAACCAAAACAGGAAGGCATTTTGAATGAATCTTAAATTGGTCTGTAAGTAACATCCCTCTTTGATCACCCCTTTGAAAAGAATGTGTAACTGTTCTCAAGAAGGTAGCTTTTGACAAAGGCCTGCTTAATCAGCCAGGTCAGTACTCTAATTGTGTATATTTGTAACAGAATGCAGAAGGAAAGTGAATTTAATGAAAGGCAGCCCCTTGAAAATAAGGCAGTCCAGAGCTTTGAGATTTATATTCAAATGAACACCACTCATTTCAAAAGTCTGTATCTTATCTTGGTGTGAACATTTCACATGGGACTACTTTGACCTTTGAGCAAACTCCAAATAGGCTTTGAGATGGATTTGTTTCAGCAGTGGTGTTCTTCTTTCCACTCTTATACCATTGGCCTGTTGATTGTTTCTCTCACCAGTCCCCTGCTTAGGCAGTCCCTGAATTTTGGTGGACAACCTTCTTTAGGCAGAGTTGCAATTTGGCTGTATTATTGGCATTGCATAATAATGGATTTGATATGTTCTCCAACAAATTCTGGATCATCCAGAAACAGGTGTATTTTCTCTGAGACCATGTGGCATTGGAATTTCATGCAGGTGGACTTCATTCAACAGCTTACTCTGACTTCTGGAGACAGAGCTTCTTTAGGCATGCCACAGCAAAGCAGGTGGATGCTTACTTATACAACCAATAAGTGCAAGTTTGTTTTTATTTCCTTAACTTCTGTGCCATCATAAATATACTTTTCATTTTCACATTATTAAGTATCTTGTCTACATCAGGTAGTAACAACGTCCATTAAATCCATTGCAATTCCTGGTTATAGCACACGTTGGGGAGGAGAAGGGAAGGATGCTGAATACTTTTGCAAACTACATGCAGTTCACATACTCTAAACAATGCTTTGAACAGGGAAGACTTGTTTGTTTTGTGTATCTGTTTTACTTTTCAGCAAGCTTCCTATAGTTATATATTTTACTTAGGGTTCAGAGTTTAACTATTTTTATCTTATTAATCTTGATTTGATACCATTTATATGCCCATTTTAAGTTGATGAAATTAAAAGCTATTTCAAGTGGTTAATTAAGAATTTGGACTGATGAACCTGGAGTGAGGTTGAACACATGATCTTCTGGAATTCATTGGCTCTCCTGACCAAAATGTGCCTGTAAAAAAGAACAGCAGAAAATCTCAATGTTATGACAAATGAGGAAATATTTCAGTACAACAATCCTTTAAAGGACAAACTTATTCTGGTCTCCCAAAGAGATTCGTCTTTTAATGCAAATATTTCAGTCTTGTGAGTGATAAATCGAGGCAGGTGCTGTGTCTGACATGTCCTTCATCACATTGTTCTCATAGGTGTAGTTTTCAAACTCTGTTGACTGTGTTTTGTATGTGAATTGTTGCATATTGAAAACATGCTTCTTGAACCTTAAGTGTGCATGTTTTATGTGTGTGTGTGTGTGTGCGCGCACACACATGTGTGCACACATAATTTCCTCAAGACCAATTCTGAAAAGTTAGATTCATCTGATTAGAGCTGTTTATTACAAAATGGATAAAGTAGAGGATTTCCAAAGTTTTTCTGTAAATGATAAAGAATGGAGATATTTTTAATTTTTCTTTAACTGTTTTTTAAAGCAAATGCAGTTGCCTGAGAAACTATACTGTTTCAACTATACTGAAACAGTACAGTTGATAGAAAAGTGAATTGTTCTTTCTCCCAATTTCTCTTTGCACTGCTGAAGAGCATCAGAACACTGTTTACTATGACAACTCCTATAACAACCTCTGAGAGAATGAATGAGATCTAACATGCATGTGAAATACTTTCTTCATTCTTCATTTACTGCTGGTATGATTGCAGAAGGCCTCCACCGTTTTCATTATTAGTGGAATATTTCAATAAGTATAGGAAATGTTAATTTTGGCCTTAATAGTGGTCTAAGAAGAAAAGCGAGGTAAGAAGGTCTGACTAAACAAAAGTGGTCATTCTGGTAAAATTCCAGAGGTTTCCATAAATAAGAGTATCTTCAATAACAACTGGGAAAATTGTGAAAAAATGAAATTATCCAGTTTTCAGTAGTTGAAGAATCTAAATGAAAAGGTATGGGTAAGAATAAAATGTAAGTACAGTGGTACCTCGGCTCACAAATGCTTCGATTCACAACCAAATCAGGTCGCGAACTCCACATTGGGTGGTGACCATGATCGCGGCCATTTCTCCAGCCCCCACGAGTGGAGAGATGGCTGCGATCGTGCTGGGGGTGGCGGGGGGGATGACCAAGATCGCACTGGTCTTTCCTGCAGGAGTGCAACCACAATCTTGGCCATCTCCCCACCAGCATGACTGCGCCCATCTCTCCCCCCAGTGCGCCCATGTTCACGACCAGCTCTCCCCCCAGTGCACCCGTGTCTGCCTCCCCAACATGCCCCTTTCATGCCTGTCTCTCCCCCCAGTGCCCCCATCTTTCCCTCCCCCAGTGCGCCATCTCCCCCCCCCCCAATGTGCCAGGATGATGGGCACATGCAGGGATGACAGGCGCGATCATGGTTGTGCGGGGGGGGGGGGGGGGGCCATGATCTTTGTTGTTCTTTATCACTTTGCTTCACATTTTTCTGATTAAAAAAAATAGTTACAGAACGGATTAACCTTATTTACATTGAACCTTATGGGGAAATTTAACTTGGTTCACGACCATTTTGGGTCATGACCAGAGTCCGGGAACAGACTAAGTGTGTGAGCCAAGGTACCACTGTACCTGGCTGTGGAATCGGCAGAAGAAAATTGGTGGGGAAGATTCCTTGGTCTCTAAAATTATCTAAAGGAATAAAAATGTGTTAACAAGCCAATATGCTGTCCATTGGATAGGGAAGTCAGACTCTTTATCAAGCCTCTCATATATGTATAAAGCTCTTGCATCCTGTAATTTATGCCAGTTGTGAGGGTCTTCATATGTTTTTCATTTAAAGGTCTGGAAACTTTACTGGGTACTAATTTCTTCTTAATTCATGTGAGTGCTATTTTCTTATACATGCGATGCATATGGGATAGTCAGACATGATGACCTACAGAAACTGCATGCAATCTCCTAATTGCTAGCATGTTATGCATAGGAATTGTGTTAATTTTGGGTTTGAGTAGTCCTATGATTGGCATGATAGATGATGAGACAAGAAAGTACTTAACCTTTCCTGAAAAATATAAGCACTTCACTATGATAAGAGAAAAAGATGAGCAATAGGATAGCATTAACAAGGATAAACTATTAAGCCTTTTAACTAAAATGATCAAGAAATATGGACAGTAAAAGAGTGTTTTAGTTCTGAAAAATCCCAAACTCATTGTCTTTATGCTTCATTACACAGGTAATGAATTTCACACATTTCTCTCCTTAAACTATAAAGCTGACCATAAGTATTTTTGCATCAGTAAGAAGAATTGTGCCTTGGTAAAACTTCTTTATTTTAATAATACTAACAATATTATGCTTATATCCAAAGAAAAATAGAGTACCATTTTTATTTCCATGTTCCATTTCTAAATGCACTAGTGGGGAAAAGTTCCCCACCTTTTCCCCCCCGAAATGATTATTAAAGGCTTCTTCATCCATGAACAACAGCTACATTCCTAATTAGAAACTCTGTTTCCTCAAACAGCTTGTAAAATAATTCAGTCAAAGTTCAAACATAAGACTGAGCAGAACACTGGACTAAGAATAAATAATTACATACATCATCACCTCTAGTTAATAACCATAGTATGAAGAGTAGGCAAAAATAAATGAGTTGCTTCCTATAATAGTTTTCAAAATACTTGGAAAAATCAAAGCAAAATTAAATCTTTTAATACTTCATTGATCTTTGCTGTTTAATTCAGCCACATTTTGTTTGTTTTTACCTGACATGCCAAATAATTCTAAATCTAAGATTGTTGCTTAGAGTTACTTCAGAAACACTCAAGCTTTGTCCTAGACCTGTAACAGTTTTTATTTCTTTAACAACCATGACTACATGCATACACAAAAATAGAGGGTAGCACCATTAAGGAGAAAACAAATGAACCTCCTGTGGTGCTTAATGTGTTGGCCATTTTAGTTAACAGCAAAAGCCAGTTTTATTTAGTGGTATAAATAATAGTGCCTTGAGGAAAATAGCACTCTGAGGGAAAAATACAGTCAGATTACTGTCTGTAGTAAGTACAGTCAGATTATCATACCTTTGTAGAAGTTGGTTCCTAGCACGTTATAAGACCCATTCTTATTCTATTGCTTTTTTTTTGTGGTTTCTGTGATTCACACATATTGGTTATGCACCTGCATTTATTCTAAATATTCTAGAGCAAAGCAATTTTACACATAAATTTCACCCAATCTGTTTGCTCAGTCTCAGTATACAAATTCTGCATCCCCTTTGATGCCTTTTCACCCACTGCAGTGACTGACAGTATTTAGAACTTTCTGCATGCCTCAGGGACTTTAATTTGCTACAAACTGTAAGGGGCCTCTTCTGAGACTGTTGGGAAGAGTCATTTTTCTCCTCTCTTATACAGGGGAGAAAAGCCTGTTTCACAAAGCATAGATTCTGGACAGAGGAGGACCAGGGAGAGGGGTGGAATTCCTTCTGCTATGCCTAGTGAAGTTCTTCAGCTTCAGTGTGAAAATCAGCCTGTTTTGGAAGGGGAGGAAGGGTTTTCAGGAGGTGAAGGGGAACAGTGCAAGACACAGTTTTTTACCTATTGAAGAGAAATTGGAAGAAATGAGCTGCTGAATTGAAGGTTCTTTGCTTTTTGTGCCATCTTGCTGTCCAGCAATGAGAGCTAGCCCTGAAGGTGGATATATAAGCTTAACTAAAAGGGCGGGTGGAGGGTTTGAGGGGAAATTTCCAGGTTGGAGTCAACTCTTTACATGAACAAAGGCTTCTCTTTACAGCTTTGGTAAAGGGATAGTTAGAGCTCAAACTGATCTGTTTTCTGTAGAGTCTCAATAGAAGTACATTTCTAAGAATGGTTTTGAGCTTTGGAACCCAAGGGAAGGTACCAATTCATAATATCTCTAATTTTCTTTTTCTCCCTATCTCTCCTGAGCTTTTCTTTCTTTCCTCATCTTGAGGGACTCCAAAGCCTTATTCAAAAAGTGCACTGCTGTAGTGGGAATAAATCGGACAATGATGACCATTTTTTCTGTGTCTTTCTGCCATTGAGAGGAACACAGAACAAGGAATAGGTCCCTCAGGTCCTGAATCTTCGCACTGGGCTGAGGTGCTTCATCACAGTTTTTTCCTTTTTGTCTGTATTGGAACACTAGCTAAACACAAGTGATACATTCACTGATGCTTACATTCCCACTGCTTGCAGCTTCCTGGCTCAACCCAGATGTCTTTTATAATCACTGGAAAGACTGCATTTTCAATGACTTGCACTGACAAATTTTCTGATTTCGTTTGTCGTGCTCTGCTTAATCACCTGGTTGATTGATTGGTTCTTTGACTGTCTGTACAATTGAGTGTATGGTAATATGAAGAAAGGTTTGAGTGAATGAGTTAGTGTGATCTGGTAGGTTTCTCCAGTATTGTGTTTGAACTTTTCCCAACAGTAGCAATCAGATAAATGGATGCTGCCTCTCCATATATAAGATATAATCCCATTATGTTCAGTGGGGGGTGGGATCCTAAAACATCTAGTCATAGTTGGTTCCAGATCTGAGGGCCATCTCAAGTGACCCATTGATTTATCTGGTGGTGGCAGCCATAGCAGACATCCATTTTAATGCTTTCATGGCAGCATCGCTCCAGAGCATTGTAGGAAATGAATGTGGTAGTTAGCAAACTCAGCAACCCAGTGTGCAGTGGTGTGATCAGCAGGACATGTGGAAATGCTGGTGAGCATTTCCAGACCATTGGAGATGTGGTAGCATCCAAAGTTGCCCAGTGACACCAGGCCAAACTACAGAATTCAAAACAGTGAAATCTGCTTAATATTCAGCCTCAAGGTCATTCTCAGGCGGGTTATGGTTTGCATGGGAAAAGCACTACTTTGTAACATAAATCAAAATATCACAGAGATTTGCTTTATGATTCTAATCACAATGCTAGCAGCTCCTGTTAGCACAAAATTGTTTCATTGTCAGCTGGCTATTCTGTATGAAGGAGTCTTCCCAATAACAGTTTGATGGTTTGGGTTTGCATTCCATCAAGTATTTTAAGATGTCAGGTCAAAAATAAAGGATAGACCAGCATTGCATAATTGGTTATATTGGCTGAGCTATTAAAATACTTTAAATGTTCATTACTGCCTTGACATGAAGAAGAGTAGTTACTGCACAGTTTTTAGATATTATTAGTCCTATTAAATGTGTATATTGATTTTACTCATAAATCTATTTTGCTGAAGAAAGAATACTGCATATAGCTGGTATAAGTGATTTGCTTTCTCACATGAAAAGAATTATATTTAGCTTTTTCATAAATGAAGTATGGCAGATCAAACACTTAATAAAAATAGGTCTCAAGTTAACAGGTTTACTTGCTGATCTTGTCCTTTTCTGGCTGCCAAATCAATGGTAACTGTGTTGCAACACAGTTACCCAGTGTTTGGCTTTTAAATTAATTTGCTCTGATGTCAGTACTTCCTGACTAAACTGATGAGGCATCTCAGGAGGATGTAAAATAAATTGAATAGCAACTTTGAAATTGGAAAACCTCCTATACTGAAGTGAACCTGAAATGCCAGTTGCCAGAGCTGTTCCTGTCTTCAGACATATGACATTGCCATGGCGCTGGACAAAACCAAAACCTCTGCTATAGAACTACTCTTATTATGGTTTTGCTTCTGATTTGGGGCATGGAACTACAACATTAAGGAAGCCTTCCGAACATGGCAAATTTTGGTCTGCTGGAATTCAACTCTGGTCACCCCCATCTAGCTTAGTCATGCTGGCTAGAAATGGAGTTATAGTTTAATACATCTGGAAAGTGCCAGATTAGAGAAGGCTGATATGAAGAAATCTCTGTCTCACATTTGGTAAGCCAGAAGATAGTACATGAAGTGTGGTACAATATGTGGATAGCATATGATAGGATGTAAGGTCTCTGGGCAGTCATCCCTTTACATATCTGTAACTACAAAACAAATTATTTGCTTTCTTCAGTTCATTTTTAGTGAAAATTAAATTGTCATAAAATACTATAATTTTGTTATTGAGTAGATCATATCATTATTTGTAATGATTACTAGTTTCCACATATAGAGGCCCATTTATTTCTTACATTATATCCTGTATTCCTTCCAAGTTTCTTAGAGAGTTTTACAAGTTTTCCTCCATTCTCCCTCCCCTACCCGATGATTAGGTTGAGAGTGAGTGATTGCTAAGGGCCACCCACTGAACTTCATGTTTAAGTGTGGATTTGAGCCTAGATCTCCACAGCCTTAGTCTGGTACCCCAACCACTATGCTATGCTGGCGATAATACCACAACTCGGTGTCTCAAATCATTGCTCATTGTAGCTATTCCATTTATCGTGAACTGAGAAATGTACTATTAAATCGTCTATTTTTCTAAAACTAGAAAAAAATCATTTTGGAGCAATTGTTATAACAGTTGGCACCATTTGATTTCTTCACTTTTTGAGTGTTCTTTATAATGTCCCCAGGAATAAACTCTCCATGCTTTCAAATAAGGGTCACTGGATAGGGAAAGAACTCATTTTTCCCTCCACTGAGTACCATATGTTCATTGTTGCATTTGAAATTTTATGAGGTTAAGTCACAACCTTAGCAGGGCTCCTAGTCAGGCTGTAAAATTTGTTCTCTACCAAATTCCTACTACTGAACTCACTTCCACTGAATTTGTTTTAAATAATGTTCTTTTTCAAAAACTGCTAGCTTTCCTATAGAAAAGGGTAAGATGGGCAAGGGAAATATTTGATAAACTAATAAATCCCTTCAGGAAAGCTCAGCTTTATTAATATAATGCTTAGAATACTTTAATATCCACCTTTAAAGAAAAAATAATAATTTAAAATGCTCTTCAACTTTAACAGATCTGCTAAGTACCCATACCAGGTGACTCATCTTTTTGCAGTACATCTCAGTGGCTTGCAGCAATAAAGTCACTAGCAGAATGGCAATGCCATACAAAAGGGAAGTTGTCATGTACAAAGTCAGTTAAATCATCCATGCATGCATGCATTGTCTTTGTCTGTGCTGACTGGCCTTTGTTTTACGGGTCTCAAGTTTCTCCATTACCTGCTACCTGAACTGTGGCCCTTCTACACCCACACCATGGCTTCCACTGAGCAGTAGTCCCTCCCTGTGACCTTTAATGGGGGTGATTGGGATTTGTATTTTGCCCTTCTTGAACATGCATGGTCTGGTTTTATGAGATGTACTGGACATGTACAACTCCTAAGGTCCAAATTCCTGTCTTTGTGGATCTTGACTCAGCATGAGATAACTTTGGTCTTTAACGGCAGGATTTTAAAACTATTGTATCATTGGTCATGTACTATTCTAGATTTTATCCATTCACTTAAATATCTGTTAATGTTTGTGTTTACAACAGATTCTGAATATTTTTAAAGATTCTTACTTGGTTTTTTCCCTCCAATATAGTTAAGAGGGCGAATGAATACACAGGAAGATATTTTGATGCGCTATAATTAATAAATTTATTTGTGCACCAACTAGCTAATGCAGAGACATATTATTGCTTCCATGCTTCTTTGAAAAGCTTTATATTTTCCATTTCAGAAGTTATTCTCAGTACCATATTAAAAAGCAAGCATAAATTATGTGCAAAAACATTACTCTGAGTAGTTATTTTATGTATGATACCTTTGGGTTACTCAATAATACAATAATGACTTTGTTGTGAGCTGCCCAGATGGTAGGTAGAGGGATACAAATGTAATAAAATACATAAATAATGCCTGAATTATATACAGTTCTCCTTAACCCTCCTCTAACAATTTTTTTCCTGCTAGGATTGCATTTGTCATTCATGATATTGAATTAATGGATAACTTTAACAAGAAAGCTTTGATTGTTTCCAATTAATTCACTTTTTGGAACCAAATCAAGAATATAGCATAGTAATAGGGTAAGCTTTAGCACACTTACTATGAAATCTTATTTATTTAAAGTTTTTATATGCCATCCCGATTCTAAAAGTCTCTGGATGGCTTACAAAAAGAGAGGCCATTGGATTTTCAGGAGGCCCCATTGTGAGATCCTCTGACCTCAGAGCTGGGACATCAGAGGCTGAGCTCCTGCACTTCCCCCTTTGGAACTGGCATGGAAAATTCTGCACTGGCTTACACCTCCAAGATTGCAACTGGCTTGAAGGGAAAGAAAAAGGGCATGCTGTAGTGAGGAGGGGAAGGGGCTGGGGCCAAAGGCTTAGAGCTTTTCCTATCAGTGGCACAACTTCCTTTCTTCTTTCCCTGTCCCTAGCACTTTCTCTAGGTAACTGGAAAAAATATCTATATAAAATACATGGCGTAAGATGTGGCACTTAATTCCATGTATGGCATGCACATAAGCCTCAGTTCAGAGGCTTACATGCTGCTTGGACATTTGAAAGCCCTGCTATCATAGAAGATACTTTAAATAATTACACTTGCTCTATTCATACCCCCATGATTAAGACTAATTTGTGCCTGACAAATAAGCAGACACAGGAGCAGTTGTCTGCCCCCTTTCCTCCCTCCTCTTTTCCCTCCCTCCATTACCTCAATCCTACAGAATCCCAGTGGGCACTACAGGAGCAACGCGGTGTTCCTTGTTCTTCAAAAAGCCATTTAGTGCTGGCTGTGGGTTGACCTTTAAGAGTTCATCACTCTTCACCACTAAACCACAATGGCTTTCATGAAGCTCACTTCTGCTAGAGCTTCCCCTATCTACTCTCTGTGCTAGAGAATGCTCAGAAAGCGGAAATCTTTATATATGCATCATCAACAATTCTGCTTCATTGAAGACAATAGCATGCCCATGAATAGTCAAGGCACCTCTAACTTGTATGTATAACACCATAACTGTTATACTGCTACTATATCTTACCCTATACAGTTTTATTAGGGTAGATCAAAATTGTGTTTGAAGAGAACTGTTGGGATAATATATCTATATTCAGGGTTTTTTTAAACAATACGCCATTTCAAGGAATCTTCAAGATGTTTATATTATATAGTATCAGAAATGGAGAACAGTAGGTGTTCTTATGAGTTCACATACTTCATGACACTTAAATGGCCACCTCAGGTGATATTGTATGCATTGCTATTCATGGCACTCATGATTTCGTTTAGGGCAGGGTTGAAAAACTTGTGGGTATCCTGATGTTCTGCCCTTCTACTCTCGTTAGATGGTAGATAGTAGATAAACCTAGATAGCATTACTGGAGGTGAGGGACATTGGCAATTGCAGGCCTAAACACCTGGAGGGTGCTTCAAGTTGCCCACCCCGGTTTAGAGGAGATAGTCAATCCACCTTGTGATTCAGGGCCAGTGTGATTTGATAATTCCCATGAATTTACACATTAGGTACTGTTAATGTACTAGTTATATATGCGAAAATAACAAATGATGGGCTAATTCTATGACTTCACTGCATTTACAAAGTGAAAAAAAATACAACATATGGTCTTAAAATACACAGGATTCTTTTGTATTTTGTGGCAATTGCTGTTAGTTTTAACTAAAATCAGGCTTTTAAACTCTTTCCCACCCTCATGAAATTGAAAATGGTTTGCAAATTTTGCATCCAAGGATTCACATTTTGTTTTTGCATTTGTGTCTTGACAGTTGAAAAGATACAAAACCAGTGGGATGAAGTACAGGGTCACCTTCAGAACCGAAGACAGCAGCTGCATGAAATGTTGAAAGATTCAACACAATGGTTAGAAGCCAAGCAAGAAGCTGAGCAAGTTTTGGAAAGTGCCAAGGCCAAGCTTGAATCTTGGAAGGAGATTTCTTATACTGTGGAAAGTCTGAAGAAACAGAATGCTGAGCTCAAGGTACTAGGAGAATATATTAGACATATCCAAATGAAAAAGATCAATGGTTTCAAACTTCTTAAGTTTACCACCATATGCTCAGAAGGGAAAAAGACATTTATAATTTCTTTCCCTTATCTTTAATATAGTCTAACCTTTGTGCATTTCAAATTTTCTCATAACCCTTCAATTAATTCAAAAATATATACACTATTTTCTATTCAACCCTAAAGACACATATGGTAGTGATCTGGTAGGTTTAATTTAGAGCATTTCATAGAATGTGGGTTGTCAGATAATGAATGACTTAGTCATAAACCTGTTTTGCAGGTATGGTGTGGCATATAAGAGACAAGAGCTTGGGTTCAAACAACACATTAAGCCTTGGTGGTTTAGCATATAGTCTGAACCAAGCACTCTTCCTACAGGGTGGCTTATAAACCACCCCAACTAGCCATAAAAAGCCCATAGGGCTTAATGAACCCATCATGGCTTACTGTGCTTGAACCTAGGCTACAAAACGAGCCATGGCTATGTAAGAGAGAGCTCTTTGGCAAGAACAGCAGAAAGCCTGGCTGCTCTGGTCAAAGTGGAGAGCAACTACTTTTTCTAGGATCCCCAAAGTACTAAAGCAGCATTTGGGGACAGGTGGGAAAGCATTCCCTTTTCTCTGTTAACATCAGGAGGCAATTGCTGTTGTGGAACTTAGGGGGCCTCTCATACAGGCTCAACTGTGCATCCCCCTCAGATTTTCACATTTTCCGAGGTCCTATCTACTTAGGGTAAACTGCAAAACTGAGGGGAAATTTTAGCCTGTGTAGCACCCCCCTCAAAACCCCTGGGAATCATTCTTGGAAGAGGGTCAAACTTGATAGAGTATCCCCCAAGCCCTATTTTTTATAAATATGTGTGTTTGCTTGCTGTTGGTGGGCTTTGGTGCTTCTGTGTTGAAGAACACCTCAGGCTCACATGAATACTCTCAAAAGAGCTGAGGATTCTGCTGCAAAGGGGATTTTACACACACACACACACCCTTTTTAAAAGAAAACATTGAGAGATATTTAGCAGTAGGTTACAGGTTTAAATTTGGCATGTACACTGTGTCCATGCAGGCAAGCAACCTGCCAGCTTAGACTTTTGAAGCCTATTACTAACTCTTAAAAAAAAATGGTGCTTCCCTCTTTTTTCTTCTTCAGCTGTGCATATGGCACTATTGGCAAAGCCACTACTGAAAGTATTTCTTTTTAAAAGGCAGTGACTGTATACATTATTTCAGAAGTAGCTCTCTGAAAAACTGTCCTTGAAACTCTGTACCTCCCAGGACCACAAAACATTGTTGACATTGCAATATAACTGTTAACATTATTGGTTTTATCTGGCCAGGGCGGCTTATTTTATACTGTACTGCTGTATTTTAATTTTATATTTATATTTTAATTTATATTATAATTATTTTAACTTAAATATGTGAGCCACCCCGAGGCTTCGGCGAATGGGGCAGCATAAAAATGTTTTAATAAATAAATAAATAAATACAATATAGTAGAACCACTTAAAGGTTAACTAACACTGTTAGATTATGATTTGATTGCTTAACATAGATTAGGTAACAAAGTTATCCTGCCCCTATAAAATTGATACATGCTAGTTTTAAATTAGTACCCGTGATGTTTCTATATAACTCAACTTCAAAGAAAGAAACAAAGAATAGAAATTGAGTGCTGTTGCGGATTTTTTTTTTTTTTAAGGTGGTGGGGAGTGGGGTAGAAAAGCTGCTTTATGCACATATGGGTCATATATCTCATTGAATTCAGTAGACCTGACTTTTGAGTAAATACATGTAAGATGGCACTGCATATAACATTGGGATTTAAATGCAACTTTTGACAGATTTGACTTTCAACTGGCATTAGACCATTTCAAGGGAAAAATACACAAGTCTGTCAATCCACTGCTTTTTAAATATGAAACCCATAATGGGTGGGATGAATTAGTCCCTATTAATTACCATATATACTTTAAGAATAGAATATTATATATTTCATGTGGGAATACTTAACTATACTAATGACTAGGATATTTCTCTGCTCCTCTTTTCTAAGAAGCCAACCTGGAGTTTGTTGCTGTGGAAATGCAGTCAGCTATCTTGGAAATGCTTGTGGATTATAGGTCAAATCCAAGACAGTATCTGTTGTCAAATAATGAAAGGGAAAATCCTAGTATCTATCCTGGAATTTTTATTATAAACAAATATGGAATTTTGATCTTCCATTAGCAATCTCCTGAGGATGCTGTCATTGCTTGCTATCAACAGATCTAGGTGATGTTGAGCAGATGGCTGTTGTTATTTCTTGTCCTCTTTCCACTAAGTTCAAAGGAAATCTCTGGTTGAACAACATGATTTGTATTTTCACCTTTCAAAAGAAAAAATTCCCTTTGTCTGCCTTGTGAATCGCATTGTGTCAAATCCTGCATAAAAGCCTCTCCAGTGTGATGGCATTAGAGGTTTTGTGGTTGACTAAGCTAGACTTGTGAAATCAAAAGAGAACTCCAATCATGCTGAACTCAGTTGATTTAGATTACAGTTATAGGCCAGCATTTAAATATAAGGGTCTAATGAAAATCAGCACTTCAAAAGAAGTTCTTTCATGCTTTCTGTGTTAAAATAAGCATTTGCAGTTAGCATTCTGCCCCTAATATATTTATAATGGGCAAGGAGTTATTTTGAGCAATATTGTCACTTATTTTAAAAGAGTTACTGTTCCTTACACAGTGTGTTCTGTGTATATGATGACATGTATAAATAGTCAGCTAAGAAAAAATTTTAATGTTGAAACTAATTTGACCCCCTTTGATCTGCAGGGCTTAATTTGGTCTAGTCCTGGCATCTGTTGTCTATGCTAGGACCCTGAAATATATAAAGTAAGAATACTTTAAGATGTCCTTAAGAAGTGCCCAGTTCATTTTCATGATTCATTTTCCACTCATCATTAGCATTTACCAATGTTTATAACAGTAATATGTAATGTAACAGTATTTTGATTAATAATATGATAAATTATCAAGTTCCATATTTGATTATTTTTGATATATGATATCAGGAACAGAAAAGAGCAGCTAAAATGATCGGGAAGCTGGAGCAACTCTCCAGTGAGAAAAAAGTGTACATGTTTGTGACTTTTTAACTAATGAAAAAGACATGGAAACGGTGTATACAGTTATGCATGGTATGTCATAAAGAGATGTGAAGTATCTCCCACCCACACTTTAAAATGCTAGAATCTGGACTCATTCAGTGAAGCTGAACAATGGGACATTCAGGATCATGCAGCACATAGTTAAGCTGTGAAATTTGGTACCATCACATGTATAAGCATCAATTTGACCAACGTTAAAAGTGGATCAGACAGATGCATGGAGAATAAAGCATTCTGGCCGGTAGTCAAGGTGGCTATATATTACCTCCCATATCAGAGAGGTATGCCACTAAACAGATGCTGGGGCCCAAGACTAGATTGCTGCTATGCTCATGTGCTGCTGGGTCATCTGGTGAGAACAGAATACAGAACTAGGTAGGCCTAGATCCAGCAAATTTCTTCTTAAGGTCTAATGTGCTTCCAGTAATAGTTGCTCTAGCATTTCATGTTTGATCCAATTTGGCTTTTCATTTATATATTATAGACACTTGTATTCATTTTTGACAACTTTCCTTGGTTTGTTCCCTAATAGGAATATAGAAAGTGAGAAACTTGTGACAGATGTCTGTAGCAGTTTCTCATGTGAAGCTGCTACTGCATAAAAGGACTCTCACGTGTACATGTTTAAGCACTATATTCAAGAGAAATTTACTTAGCTTTCTTTATCCTTTTATGTGTTCTGAATGTGGAAACATTGAAATTATCCATGACCTAACTTGAAATACTGTGATAAACACTGGGATAGTGTTCTGCCTTGCAGGCAGAAAAGGGGAGAAATGATCTTTACAAGTTACTAAAATCAACAAATATTTAACCCTACAGAACTTAAAGTAATAATTTGCACTGGCATTGAATGAGATTTAGTTCCATGTAGTTTGTAATTTACGTAGACAGATGTTTTATGGCATTTCAGTCTCATCAATTTTAGGATGCTAAACTTGCAGTAGTGTTTTTTTAATAATGTTTTAATTTACATTAAAATGTTGATTATTTAATCTATTATAGTTGGGAAACAATACCAAAATCATTACTGTTGTTGTGGATCCATGTAATGTTTACCTGTCTTAGATAAGATTTTCCTAATGGAAATCTGCTTCCAATGAAATTTCACAGTGCAAAGCAATTTGATTAATGCTTTTCCTGTTGTTGTTAGTCACGAAGTTGTGTCCGACCCATCGCGACCCCATGGACAACATTCCTCCAGGCTCTCCTGTCTGCCACCATCTCCCGGAGTCCACTTAAGCTCACAACTGCTTAAGTGACTCCATGTAGCCACCTCATTCTCTGCCGTCCTCTTCTTCTTTTGCCTTCAATTGTTCCCAGCATCAGGGTCTTCTCCAGGGAGTCCTTCCTTCTCATTAGATGGCCAAAGTATTTGAGTTTCATCTTCAGTGTCTGGCCTTCTAAAGAGCAGTCAGTGTTGATCTCCTCTAGGACTGACTGGTTTGATTGCCTTGTGGTCCAAGGAACTCGCAGGAGTCTCCTCCAGCACTGCAATTCAAAGGCCTCAATTCTTCCTTGTGGTCCAACTTTCACAGCCATACATTGCAACTGGGAAAACCATAGCCTTGACTATATGCACTTTTGTTGGCAGGGTGATGTCTCTGCTTTTTAGTATGCTGTCTAGATTTGCCATAGCTTTCCTCCCCAGGAGCAAGTGTCTTTTAATTTCTTGGCTGCAGTCCCTGTCTGCGGTGATCTTAGAGCCCAGGAAAATAAAATCTGTCACTACCTCCATTTCTTCCCCATCTATTTGCCAGTAAGTGAGAGGACTGGATGCCATGATCTTAGTTTTCTTAATGCTGAGTTTCAGGCCAACTTTTGCGCTCTTCTCCTTCACCTGCATCAAGAGGCTCTTTAGTTCCTCTTCACTTTCTGCCATGAGAGTGGTATCCTCTGCATATCTGAGGTTGTTGATATTCCTCCCGGCAATCTTAATTCCAACTGGTGATTCATCAAGCCCCGCCTTTCTCATGATGTGCTCTGCATATAAGTTAAACAGGCAGGGCAACAGTATACAGCCTTGCAGAACACCTTTCTCAATTTTGAACCAATCAGTGGTTCCATGTCCAGTTCTCACTGTTGCTTCTTGACTCGCATATAGGTTTCTCAAGAGACAAATAAGATGGTGTGGTACTCCCATCCCTTTAAGAACTTGCCACAATTTGTTGTGAAGGCTTTAGCATAGTCAATGAAGCAGAAGTAGATGTTTTTCTGGAACTCCCTAGCTTTCTCCATGATCCAGTATACGTTGGCAGTTTGATCTCTAGTTCCTCTGCCTTTTCGAAATCCTGCCTGTACTTCTGGTAGTTCTCGGTTCACATACAGCTGGAGCCTAGCTTGTAGGATTTTGAGCATAACTTTGCAAGCATGTGACATGAGTGCAATGGTGCGGTAGTTTGAACATTGTTTGGCATTGCCCTTCTTTGGGATTGGAATGTAAACTGACCTTTCCAATCCTGTGGCCACCTGAGTTTTCCAAGTTTGCTGGCATATTGAGTGTACCACTTTTACTGCATCATCTTTTAAGATTTTGAATAGCTCAGCTGGAATATTTATTATTTATTTATAGCATTTTTATGCCGCCCCCATTGCAGAAAGCCTCGAATACTGTCACCTCCACTAGCTTTGTTGTTGCTCAGACTTCCTAAGGCCCATTTGACTTCACATTCCAGGATGTCTGGCTCGAGGTCAGTTAAGCTCTTTATTGTATAGTTCTTCTGTGTAATCTTGCCACCTCTTCTTAATCTCTTCTGCCTCTGTTAGGTCCCTGCCATTTTGGTTCTTTATCATGCCCATCTTTGCATGTAACATTCCCTTCATATCTCCAATTTTCTTGAAGAGATCTCTGGTCCTTCCTATTCTAATGTTTTCTTCTATTTCTTTGCACTGCTCATTTAAGAAGGCATTCTTATCTCTTCTGGCTATTCTCTGGAATTCTGCATTCAGTTGGGTGTATCTTTCTCTTTCTCCCTTGCGTTTCACTTCCCTTCTTTCCTCAGCTATTTGTAAAGCTTCCTCAGACAGCCATTTTGCTTTCTTGCATTTCTTTTTCTTTGGGATGGTTTTAGTTGCTACCTCTTGTATAATGTTGTGAACCTCCATCCATAGTTCTTCAGGTACGCTATCAGATCTAATTCCTTAAATCTATTTGTCACCTCTACTGTATATTCATCAGGGATATGATTTAGGTCATACCTGAGTGGCCTTGTGCTTTTTCCTATTTTCTTCAATTTAAGCCTAAATTTTGCAACAAGAGGCTCATGATCTGAGCCACAGTCAGCTCCTGGGCTAGTTTTTACTTACTGTATAGAGCTTCACCATCTTTGGCTGCAGAGCACATAGTCATTTTGATTTCTGTGTTGACCATCTGGTGATAGAGTCGTCTCTTGGCTTGTTGGAAAAGAGTGTTTGCTATGATCATCGTATTCTCTTGACAAAATTCTACCAGCTTGTGCCCTGCTTCATTTTGTACTCCAAGGCCAAACTTGCCTGTTATTCCAGTTATCTTTTGGCTTCCTACTTTAGCATTCCAATCCCCCATGATGATAAGGACATCATTTTTGGATGTCAATTCTAGAAGGTGTTGTAGGCCTTCATAGAACCGGTCAACTTCAGCCTCTTCAGCACCAGTGGTTGGGGCTTAGACTTGGACTACTGTGATGTTGAATGGTTTGCCTTGGATTCGAACTGAGATCATTCTGTCATTTTGGAGAGTGTATCCCAGTACTGCTTTTCCTGCTCTTTCATTGACTATAAAGGCTACTCCATTTCTTCTGAGGGATTCTTGCCCGCAGTGGTATACCTGATGGTCATCTGAATTAAATTCACCCATTCCTGTCCATTTTAGTTCACTGATTCCTAAGATGTCAATGTTCAGTCTTGTCATCTCTTGTTTGACCATGTCCAGCTTGCCTTGATTTGTTGATCTTACATTCCAGGTTCTTATGGAGTATAGATCTTTACAGCATTGGACTTTCCTTTCACCACCAGATACATCCGCAATTGAATGTCCTTTTGACTTTGACCCAGTCACTTCATTCTTTCTGGCGCAACTAGTACTAGCCCTCTGCTCTTCCCCAGTAGCATATTGGACACCTTCTGACCTGAGGGGTTCATCTTCTGGCGTCATATATTTTTGTCTTTTGGTACTGTCCATGGGGTTTTCATGGAAAAGATACTGGAGTGAGTTGCCATTTCCTTCCCCAGTGGAGCACGTTTTGTCAGAGCTCTCTGCTATGACTTGTCCATCATAGGTGGCCCTGCACAGCATAGCTCATAGCTTCATTGAGCTATGCAAGCCCCTTTGCCATGACAAGGCAGTGATCCATGAAGGGGCTTTTCCTGTAGATAATTTTTAATTTGTGCAGTTACTTGCTCAAAATCCTTGACAGAATAGAATTTAGGGGTAAAAAAAACAATGCTAACATTATGCTGTAGACTTTCATGGTGAAGAGCCATGATAATCTCTCTCGCACACACAGAGATATGATTATCCATATCAATAAATTCCTGATTGCTTGTTTTGTGTTGTTATGAATTGATAAAATATAAATGTATTTATGGAATTATATGTACAACATTATTCAACTTTATGTGAAATATTCTCTGTCTTGATTCTTTCTTACTCAGAACACAGAGACAGCAATGTTTCCAATATGTTCTGAGGGAAAGTAGTAAGAAATTAATCTTCTAACTTACACTTTTTATCAGTGTCTTTATGTACGCATGTTTAGTACTGTTCCAGTAGGTGGCACTCATTACATAATTGTATGGATAAAATAATAAAATCTAATATTGTATATATGCACAGTATTAAGGGTCTCTTTTCTTTATTTTTATGGAATTCTTCTGCCTGCATTTATTCTGCATCCTTTTGTGGGTCACTACTACACACATAAATGAAAGTAGAATGTTCAATATTTAAATAACTCATCTATTTTAAATATAAAATAACTAAATTTAAAGTGTGAATCTATAACACATAGTTCCAGATTGCAGGTATTATCCCCATATCATTTGCCATGTTAGTGAGAAAGCAGTTTGGATGAAAGGAATTGTGAGTGCACATGCAATTGTCAAAGAAAGCTTTACACAGTTCCTTTTTTCCCATCACCCAGGGATTCTTTGTTCCAAGGTTCCTGTATGTACCTTGCCTTGACACACACACACACACACACACACACACACACACCTGTCAGGGTGAAACAAGTTGCATAATAATATGTAATGTGTAGTGTGGGCTTCAAATTGGTTCAGCAAACATTCATTTGCCCTAGTAATTCTAGCAGCTGTACATCTGAAGGAGAATGAGGGATTTCTAACAGGAATTTGTTGTATTCCCAACATTATCATTGCCTGGAAAGAAATGATGGAAGTTACTCTCTAAAACATCTGGAGGGCCACAGCTGTCCATCCCACTTAAAGCAAATATAGATTTGTAGTGTGGATACAACCAAGTGTGGATACAACCAAGAGGTGGGCCATTGGTTTACGAATGGCTGCATCTAACATTTTCTTATGTTTGCCCCTCTCTTATTGTTCCATTTTAACCCATAACAAAACAACAACAAAAAAAAAACCCATAGACGCTAAACCAGTTTTTCTTAGAGGGCTTCTGAATTCTCATTGAACAAATTAAGCTACCCCAACTTTACAATCTTTCCACTGATTTCAGTAGAAGCTAACACTGTTAGCCAATGAAAAAGATTTGCCAGCATCACACAAGAGGTTGTTCACATGAGTGGGACATAATTTATGTTAGTGCTAGTGCTGATTTGCATACTTCCATCTGCCAGCCCAAATAGTTGTATATGTAGAGTTGCGTTTTTCATTGGAGCAAATGGGCAAGATGGAGCTTTGTGAAACATATAAAGAAAATGACATACAAAGATGATTTGGATAGTTATTTGTTTTATGTTTTATGTATGTTTTACTGTTTAAACTTAACAATACATTAAAATAATTTAAATGTTTTGCATGTACTTTCAGTTTTCATGGCTTCTTGATATACATTTCAAACAGAACTTGTTTTGTTTTTTGGGTTTTTTTCCCCAGCAATTTGCAAAAGAGCTACGGCAATGGCATATAAATGTGGATGTGGCAAATGATTTGGCACTTAAACTTCTCCGGGATTACTCAGCAGATGACACAAGAAAAGTAGAACTGATAACCAACAACATTAATGATGCCTGGGCCACTATTAATAAGAGGTAGGACACATCACATAATATTATCAGACTCGTAAAATTTAATAGAATGGTGAGGATGTTTTCCTTTCTAAACATTCTAAAATTGTGACAAAGCAATAAAGTTGCAAGTCTTGATAGGAAAGGAGTACCAGGAAGAGTAAACAGTTGTCTACCTGCTGTTATTTTCTATTGCTAACTAGGGAAATTCCATATTATACAGAGGGATTCTTGTTTCAAATGTGTTTTTATCCATCAGCTATTGTGCTAATTAATTTCATTTAATATGGGATTGATCTTGTGAGTGTAGGAATTTCTGCTCATGATTCTAATATTTTGTACTGCTGTAGCTTCCTCTAACCTTCCTCCCACTGTTCTTGTTTTCTATCATCCTGCTCCTTGGTAAGCTACAATGAAACCAGTTAAATAATGTGTACAGCAGCTATACCACACTTACAGATTGGTTCAATTATCATCTGTGTTATCAGATGAGTGTGGAAATGGAAGCCTGGTCCTAACAAAATGTGACTCACATTAAGACAGAATTTCTTTCACATCTCCATAAGAAAAATCTATAAGCGGCAATTCTGCTATGATTTAAGTGCTTGATTAAAGCTTTCTTGGCTTCTTTTTGTAAACTCTCATCATTCAATTTAGATTTCAGTTCAATTCTAAAAGCCATTTTAGAGCCTTTTTGTAAAGTATGAATAACTGATTATAAAATCGATATGGAAATTCAGAAAATAAAGTTAGTTTTATTAAAGCTGTAAAATTCAGGTTCATCGTTTCATTTTGTACATTGAATGAGATGCATAAAAATTAAGCTGGGTTCACTTAAATTGGTTTGGTATCGAACATTAGGCTTTATAGTTTCTAATCAAATCCAGAAATGAATGTAGTTTTAAATTCTTTTTAATTACAGTTTATGAATAGGTCAGAAGACTCCACTATGTAAAGTATGATCACGTTTGCCTGTATGGAGAACATTATTTTAACTGACTTTATTCTAAAACAGTGGGTAATTTATATCCACACATTGTACATGTTTGTGAGCTAGTGTGGCATAGTGGTTAGAGTGCCAGACTGAGACTCAGGAGATTCAGGTTCTAGTTCCCACTCAGCCATGAAGCTTGCTGGATGGCTTTGGGTCAGTCACCAACTCCAGTCTAACTGACCTCACCAGGCTTCTGCGAAGATAACCTGGAAAGGAAGATGAGGTAAACTTCCTTGGGTTTCTTGCAGGAAAAAAGGCAGGTTATAAGTATTAACTGGGTAAATTAATTTCTAGTTTTGAAGAATGTAAGCAACAACAACTTACATCAGGATATTTTAAAATACATTTAAGGACAGTTTTTTTCTACCTTTCTATGACCAGATAAATTTATGCATTGCTTTGCCTTTTTTCCCCAGTTCTTATTTTTCCTGGGCCCATGTTTGGGCCTAATTCACCTTACCTCCCAGTACTTTCTCTGTTGTTGTTGTTTTTAAATAGAGGATTTATGGAAATCCTTGGTTTATTTTATATATATATATTCTTTATAGTCTGAAGTGCCTAATCTTAGACACTAAGCAGGGTCAGGTCTGGTTGAAATCTGGATGGGTGACTTAATTTTGAGAATTTCCCGGAAAGCTTTGGGCATGGTCAATATAGAAATGATGATGATGATGATGATGATATATTCTGGATGCCCGATTTGAATTTATAACCAGACATAGTGATATGGCATGTATAAAATTATATATGACAAATGTTTCTTGTTCCTGAGGCTGTTCAGAAGCTGTGGCTTGTGCAAAATGTGGCAATCAGGGGACAGACAATCTGAACACATTACACAAATTCTGGCCTGCAAGTATTGGATGCTTAAACACTTTGGGACCCTATCAAGGTGTTGGTTTTACCCTATAAGACCCTACATGGCTAGGGACCAGAATACTTGATGGAACATCTCCCCCACCACCATCTACCCAGACACTGTGATCTCAATCTGCGACTTGCCACTGATTGCCACCTTCAAGAATGGCCCAGTTGCTGCCCCCCACCACAAATTATGGAACAAGCTCCCCACTGAGGCCTGCTTGGAGCCAATGTTAATATCTTTTTAGTGCCAGGATAAGACTGTCCTGTACCACAGTCTTATCCTGTGGAAAGTCACTATTATATTGGGACTTTGTTAGCTGCTTAAATGTGTCCTGTGATTTAATTTGAATAAACTATTGCAGCTTTTATCTTTATTTAGATTTAGTTTTAATTTCAATATGGTAATTTTTAATATTTTACTGTTGTTGATATTTTATATTGTAATTCATGCATTGCAAACTTCTCAGAGTTGCACATTTTGGCTTTTGGGGAGCATAATGAATACATTAATCTAGGGTCAATTATTCTACAGTATCCTAACTAGTTTATTCAGTTGTATTCAGGAACATGTACTGCAAAGCACTGGCTTCCACCATCCCTCTAATCTCAATATCCCTGATAATTATGGTGCTTTTCCTCTTGTCAGCTGCCATATCTCTTGGCTCTGTCCTTCCAGCAGGAACTAAGGAACATGGGACTTACAGTTCTTGAAAGGACATATCACAAACAGTCGCACTGTGTTTTTTCTTGTCAGCTGTTTATTCTAATTCTGCTTCTTATTGGCTTCAGCAAATCTCATAAGTTTTTCCAAGATTTGGAAAAAAGTGAACTAGATGGGATTCTGACATTCATCCCAGCAACAATAGTGTTTGGTCTTTTGAGTCTCATATTTCATATTTATAGCAGGTGGACATAGGGTAGTTATTAATGTTTAGTATTTAAGTAGATAATCTCAAATCTTAAAAATGTTTGACTTGTATTGTCTTGGTAATCCTTACAATACTCTTATAATGTAGTATTTTCATCTCCAATGTTTTGCTTTTTTTGTCCTGGTTATCCCTGTAGCTGCTTGGTGCAGAAAACAGATAACCTCAGTTTCTGTCCCTGATTATTACATTTCTAACACGGTTATGGCAACACACTAAAAAACAGCAATTGTTGCTTCTACTAGGTCAGGTATATGTAGTTCCAAACTTTTCCATGAAAAGGATAATTCTTTTATCTATTCCATGTGGCATTGTCATGCTTCATCAACTACTATAGAGATTTCATAAGAATTTTGTCCTTCACAGCTTGAATTGTACCTGAGAACCATCTCATCCATTTCGCATCGCTTCAGTATGCTCCAACAAGGACAGGTTGTCCTTTTGCAGTTCTCCAAGTGCTGAACATTACAATTCTTCACTTTTGATTAGTTTGTTTGCTAAGTATTTGTAGGCTGGGCTTTAACAAATTCAGTTGAG
Source organism: Varanus komodoensis (assembly GCF_004798865.1). Taxonomy (NCBI): domain Eukaryota; kingdom Metazoa; phylum Chordata; class Lepidosauria; order Squamata; family Varanidae; genus Varanus; species Varanus komodoensis. The sequence goes on along the minus strand of NW_025335941.1, from coordinate 5,123,239 downwards.
AGCAGAAATAGCACTCAATATCTGCCCAGAATTCCAATATGCAAAACAAAATCTTGCTCGCTTAAATAAAGAAAATCCTGGCTGTTCTTCCACAGCTTATTCCAAGTGTATTGCTGTTGTTATCATTGTCATCATCATATTACATTTATACTCCCACTTTTTTTCATTTTGCAAGGATCTCAAGATGGCTTCCATATTCTCCTCACCATTTTATCATCAAAACAACCTTGTGAGGTAGATTTGACTGAGTCAGCAACTGGTTCAAAGTCACCCAATGAGCTTCATGGCTAAGTGGGTATCTCCTGATTCCCAGTCCAATGTTATGACCACTACACCATACTGGATATCCTGTTGTGAAACAAGCATTCCTAACAGAATATTTGTGATTGGGAGAATAGGGACTGCTTGATACTGTGACTGTTGAAGAACTGATGTTTGGTTAATATAAACCATGGGCTTGAACTTGATTGAAACAGTTTTAACTCGGAGAGTCAAGGAAATGGAGGTCTAAGTTTGCTGCTGCTGAAGTCATCATATCCACCTTTTCCCACCATTTAGAAAGCTTAATTCATTTCCTTATACTATACATATATACAGACTATTTAATTCCTTACCTTATACTTTATATATGTATGAACTGGACAGTTCGGAGAGCTTCTATTCATAGGATCACTCTTCATCACCTAACAACAATAATTCCTTTCCTTATACTTTCTCACAATTTGTGATACCTTGGATTTTTAAAAACCTTTATTACGTTTTTATCTTGCCCATCTCCAAAAAGTTCAGGGTAACATATATTATTCCTCCTCCATAATTACTCCTCCATTGTGATTACAACATGCTCAACTTAATCTATATCATAGGCAATAGTGAGCAATGTAATTTCACCCAGTAAGTTGCGTACTTTGTTGGTGATTTCAGCCAGGCTTTCTTGAAGTATTGCATCACACTGACATTGTCAGAGCTGTTGGAATATAGGAAAAATTGAAGGGAGTATTTGCAAGAAGTATTTGCTCCTATATTTTGTAGGAAATTGAGCACTAATTGCCTCTCTTTTCTGAATTTCCCTTTGAGTTATTATAGGGCAACACCCATTTATTAAACATTAGAAATATGAACAAAAGAAAAACTAAAAGCAAAAGCAACAACCAAATTGATGTTACTTCCTTTCTAGATCCTAACAGCTATTCAACAATTACTTCAGTGCTTGAAAGCCTTGGAGTACAATGCTTGTGCATATTTAGGAACAGGCCAGTGTGCTATTAGTTAAACCAGACTGAGGATTTTTTAATCTTATGAAGGTACTAGGACTTTGTGCAAGCCCAGCTAAGGATTTCTTGCTCTTGCTCTGTGTATGTGTTTTCCAATTTAGCTTGTGAGAGACATGTGATTATATTTTCAGATGAATTCAGGCAAATGATCTAGGAGGAAGTCAGTGTGTATGAAGATTTCCTGAAGCAGTTAGTCATTATTCTACTCTGTTACTAGGAAACTGTAGATTACAAACTCTTAAAATAAAAAGTCATATGCATACGTCCCCTTTATATCTGTAATATACTTAGATTTAGTTTACAAATGTATGGGAGACTGGGTGGAACAGTCCTCCACAGACTGTCCTCCACAGAAGAAGACCTATCAACACTGGTAACTGCTGTTTGGCACGGTGAAAATCTGTCCCAACCACTACAGAATGGGGTGGGAATGGAGAGCAGCCTATGGAAAGCCAGAAAAAACAGAGAAAGACCAAGGAGCAATAGGCCTCAGCTGAGGTATTGCAAGTGTTTGTGTGAGAGAAGAGGAAGTGGTACCTCCTGAGTGTTCTGCCTGTGTTCATGCCTCAGCTTCCATTGCAGAACGTGTACTCTGTGTGGGAAACAGTGACAACCTGATCTGCTTTGTATATGCAGGCTGCAGCCCTGCAAAGCAAAAGTGTTCATGAGTGTTTAGCCAGCAGTGGCAAATGTTGGGAATGGACTGCTTGACATATTCTGACATGCAGCTTGTTGCAGAAAGAGTCTCATTGTTGGATTGGGAAGGGAATGTTACAGTGATGCCATTCAAATAAGACCAGTATTCCTATGCAGCAAATCAGGTGGGAGAGATATCTGTAGCAGTAATAGCTACAGCAAGCTGTAGCAAGTGTTCTCCATTTCCCTTTCTGCTCTGTTAAGGCTATCTTCAAAGCACTGGCCAGCAATAAAGCTGGGAACTCAGCCAACTACGGTTTACAGTGTAGATAAACTAGGTAATAAAACAGCCAGCAAGGGTTGTGTGCAATTACCTGGGGGGTATATTCCAAGGGGCAGGCAGAAAGAGTCCTATTTGAGGTTTGAGTTAAACTAGTAGGTCAGTCCACTTATCTGCAGAGGTACATTGTTGGAGTTTGGTCCAGAGGCATGCATAGCAATTCAGTCAAGGCTGAGGTCAACAAGCAAAAGCCAAGTCAAACACAGTTTACATTTTGTTAGGATACTGAAAAGTCTTTTATCAAGGAGCAGGCCAGATATGCCAAGTGCAGCTTCCACCTGCACTCAGCTCTACAGGCCAGGGATGCAATCTGGAACTCCACCAGAGAGGGAAGTCCTGAGGGTTTTAGGAAGAGAAATGTTAGCACTATGCTCAATCACCTAAGAATGTGCTGGGAACAGACTGCTCTGTGCCAGGTACTCTTTTGTGTGTGAAGTGCTTGGTCTCCATAGATGTGTGCAAAACTATCCCTCCTATTCTCTACATATGCATACTATTAAGCAAGACAGAGCTACACCTAGAGATAGTCACACTATGTGGCATGTGCACATGTACACACACACTGCTGGTGGTGGTGTTCTGGAGTTGGCTGCTGAGTTACATCATGTTCATGCTCTCTTGGAATATGGTGTTATGGACAGGGTAGGCAGGGCTGACCCAAGAAATTTTGCTGCCTGAGATAAAGGCCAAAATGACACCCTCTCGCATTTTGTGTACAAAATCTGTGTGGGCAGGCAAATGAATCTGCCTTCAGCACAAACGGTGCAACACTGTCCTCCACTGAACTTGAAGGCAGCAACCTAGTGGAAGGTCAGAGCAGCATCTGTTGCCTTAGGTGACTGCTTCATTCTACCTAAAGGCAGGGCTAATCCTCAGAGGTATCACAGATATGGAGGCAGATATATTTATTCTTACTTTTCCCTCCCATTGAAATCTAAAAGATCCTTAAAACATTCTGCAAATGAAAAGATGTCAGATTCTGCATCAAGTGAACCTCCCTGATGAAGAGATTCCAGGGTAAAGTCATCACACTCCATAAAACCATGACTTGCATGACAGTAGCCCAACAAGATGTTTCAAGAACATGGATAAGCCTGACCAGGTGGTTTTGTGGTTTGCCTGGACTTAAAGCTCACATTGACCCTAAGGATAGGAGTAGCTTTCTCAGCTAGTTTGAGGATAGAGAATCAAACCCAAAGGGCAGGAAAACTAGTTGATATTTAAAAAGTGCTGAATGCACCTTAGACTGAGCAGCAGAACCCTGAAGGACTGCTAGAAGTGGGTAAGTAGATTTGAGTTGCATCTAAAGGACATTCAGCCTGATGCATCTTCTACTGTCACCTCAACATTGTGATTTGGTAAACGTAAAGGGGTAATGAGGCCAAGAACCAGCATAGCATATGGACAGATGGGATCTGTTTAGCCTATATTTATCTGAAGCAACTAGCGAATTCATTGGCAACAAGCTTTCCATATGCTTTATATGGACTTAAATTTATGAACATTAAACTAGCATCCAGAGCAGCCATTTTGTGTCAATAAGGTGTGCTCACTTGACAAGCCATAGGTTGAACAAACAAGGAACAACCAACGTCTGATCATATTACATTTTGCCTGCAGCTGATAGTTCAGCCAAAACAAGTGTTTCGGTTGGAATAGGAACATCTGCCAGCATATATTTTGTTTAGCTTAGCTAGATTTGCAATTGATTGCTGTGTACTTACCCTTTGCCCCACTGTTTTGTTTTATAAGACTGAACCATAATGAAAATGACATTCTAACTCCTACAATTGCCAAGTTGGTTAGTGTTTGATGGGTGCATCCCCCTTTCCTCATTTTGTTGTAGCTCAAAAGATGCACTAGAGGCACATGCTCTAATTACTTGGGCAAGAGCCAAGATAACTTGTAAACATGTGTCTTTTCTTCTTTTTAGAAGCAGCTCCAATCACAAAAATAACTACATTTTGTGTTCAGCCCAGGTAGCAGCAGAGGTGGAGGTCTGTACTGCTCGAATTGGTAACAACAATAAGCTTTGTGGTTGAAAATGTCTACTAAGAGATAGAATGAAGAAACTACACAATTATTTCACTGAATTAGAGCAGAATACATACATCTGGAAATAGAATTATCTTGAGATGTGCAGTCCTAATATTGATGTGAAAGGGTATCTGCTGCCTAAATAAAAAGGGTGCATATACAAATCTTGCTAATTTCCCCCAGCAATTCATGAGGGTAAGGCTATCAGTGGCATTATGATTATATTTCTTCTAGTTTCAGAGGCATTATGCCTCTGAGAGTCAATTGTTAAGAAACATATGTGATGTGCCATTAATATGCTGTGTTCTTGTCATGGGCATGCAACTGGCCATTGTGGGAATAAAATGTTGGACTAGATAGATCTTTATCCTGATCCAAGAGGGCTGTTCTTACATTCCTTGATTATGTTTTACAGACCAATTCCAGTAATCAGACTGTGTCCCACAAAGCAGACCTTCTTTGGCTCTTTGTCTTTAGCTATGTGCTTTGAGTTTGAATCAGAGTCCATGTTTGAGGCAGAGAGGTCGCTATTCTCTTCTGTTCTAGCTACTTGACCAGGAACTACATCCTAGCTTCCATTAATCTAGGACCATCAGCTCTCACAAAACCACCAAAGTGCTTAGACTGTTATGGAAGGTGTCAAAAAGTCTTAGTGTAAATGAAGGTAGGAGATACATTTTTTTTCCTTCACAGGAAACCCTCCTCCCAAACACACACAACAAGTGCTGCTTAGGGTCCCCAACCCCATGTTCAAGCAGCCTATATGAAAGCTAGGTTGCAAGTCTTACGCATATACGTGAGCAAACCTCATGGAACTCATTGGCAGGTACCTATGAATAAGCATGCAAAGATATGCTTATCTGAGCTATCAGGTGGCCAGATGTCTTACTGGCTGAGTCAGGTACAGAAAACAGGAGATACTCCTTTAGCCTTTGAGCAGTGAGTGAAGGGTTATCTTCACTGTTATCCCAGTTCAATGATGGGTGATATTGAACCCATCATTCAATGGGTGAATGTTAGTTTGCAAACAAATCCCAGTGAAGAGGCTAGACATGGGGGAGGAGCCTGGGAAGAAAACTATGGACTGGATGTGCTTCAACCCTGGTGCAGATAAATATAACTTTACGTTTGCCAAACTGCCTGCTTATTTTGACCATATGCTCAGAAGTGGGAAAATTCTGAGCACAAGTATCTAACTAATAGCTGTGGAGAAAAGGACAGCTCTTGTTCAGAGAACATTAAACTGAGAAACCAGTGGGAGTGTCTGTGAACTTTTCAGGGTTGAGGATTCTCTCCACCTGCGTAAAACAGTTTTTGATGCTTTGTCTTGCACATTACATTTGTTCCAGATAGCTTATTTCTTTCACCCCTTCAATTCTTCCTATTTTTGTAAAGAATATAATCTAGATTTCATAACTGGAATAAATTAAGGTGCAATTAGAATTTCTAATTCAATGTATGCACAATTTTCTGATGTGTTACAATGTATTAAGTTGAAAGCTTGTGAATAGGACCTTCTGATTTTTATTTTTTGTACATTGCCTAGCTATATAACTGTTCATTAAATAATCAGTGTTATTGTTGTGCTTGATCAAATTAACATAGAACTCGAAGGTGTGTGATTGCAGCGGCTCTTTTATAGCTTGTCAATGAGAAACTAAGATCTCAATTGTGAACTCTAAAGGGTTGGGGATGAGGGGGCAGGGTTGTGTGTTTGCTTTGTTCTTGAGTAGTGTTAATTCAAAATAAGACTGCATATTTATTCCTAGATTTTCTCCTACAGCATGTACTATTTTTTAAATCCATCTGTCTGCCTGTTTTTTTTATGAATGGAAGATTGGTCATTCCATTTGTTGAACTTATTATTGGCTAATGATTTAGGATAGCTAGGAGAGCTCTGGCAAGTCTTCAGGAAAGTTTGGAGAGAGAGACGTTACTGGGGTAGATGACATCGCCCCTCCCCCTGTGGGAGTGTGTTGGGGGGGGGGTCCAGTGGAAGCAGTCTTAAAACAGAAAGAAAGACACATGAGACAACTGCCAAGTAAGAAAGAAGTTTCCTACCCTGGTGTTATATAGAAGTAACTCATTTTTTAAAGGGAGAAACAAATAACACACAGACACACCAATTTATGTTTGTGATTCACACATGCATATACACATACGTGCACTCTCTCCCTCTCCCTCTCCCTCACACACACACACACACACACACACACACACTGTGGGCAATACTTCTACTTTGTTTTTATTCCGGAGCATATTTACCTGAAATAGATAAGCATCAATGGTAATAGCTGCTGTTAAAGCTATCAACTTAAACTTCTATCACATCAGATTGTCTCCCTCTGTGGCTCTGTAAATGAAAACTTCTTTTTCTGAAAAAATAGCTTATCTCTAATTTTCAGCTAATTGTAAGAAGCAGACCTGACTCAAGTACTGTCAGCATGGTTTCATTTTGGTGACATGATGATGATTATTATGTCAAATATGATCAAGAATGCAAGCCTTGAACTGACAAGAGGCTTGGCTGTATTTAAAAGTCCATGTTGTCATGTAATGCAGGTTAGGAACAAATTCTGTTCCTGAGAAAACAAATTTGTCTTGAAGTTGGATCACTTATCATCTGTCTTCCACATTCACAAGGGTCAGAGGTGCAGGACCCCTGTAAAAGTTGAAACACTGTGATTATCTCTAGGCTGCCCCCCCCCCCCCGACTCAATAGTGCCTCCTCTTTACAGTAAGGAAATATTGGAGAAATTTTCCTCTCGGGATAGCTGGACAGGAAGGCATGCTTTAGAGGCTTCCCTCTCTCGCCTTTCACATTCATACTTCAGGGACTGCCTATATTTGCTCTTCTTTGCTTTGGTTGTCACAGTTAGGAATACAGGAAGACTCCTCCAAAAGAGCCATTTAGCTCATTCTCAAGCTGAGGAAAAAACAGTTTGCTCTCACTTTCTAAGTTTGACATAATTTGCTTCCTAGAAATTCCTTAATTCTTCTTTGAAAGGATATACATACTCTTGTTATTGCACAGAATCATGGTCACAAACAACAAGGAAATTGTCAGTTCAGTCGCCTGGTCGTCACTCTAAGAAAAGACCAGCCCCAGCAAATGATAACTCAACTAATGAGGATACAGACACTACCAAAAATTAAAAATAAATAAATGAAATAAAAGAAACTTCCAGACCCATAATCAAGAAAAGGCAGGTACTATGTAATTATGGTAGGCAAGTCTATGAGTGTGAACTGCCCCATGGATATCTGCCAGTTGGCAGTATATACATTGAACGAACAAAATAAAGTGAAATCTAATTTATGTATGTATGCATTTATAACACTTCTTGGCTGCCTTTCAGAGCAGGAGCCTTTTGCAACTCACGTACATAACAAAAGTCACATAATAAAAATAGATGTGTGCAACAGAGTCAGGAAGGAGGGGCATGTTGAAGGTGCCCTGGTTCCTAATCTCCATGAAAGACATCTGAAGAAAATAAGCTCATTGACCAGGTTTCTTTACTGATGCTCACAGTTTCCCAACACTGCTGTATTTCCCAAAGCACCCAATTCCTGGGGTAAGGAGTGACATTGCAATCAGTGAAACAGGGTACTTTGCCTCCCATGTGCTGGTTTTCCCCTCACTGCTTCTGTTCGGCTGTCTGCACTTCAGGAGTCTCCAACAGACAAAGCCAGCCTGTTCCAGCCTTCCTCACCCTCCCAGCCCTCTTTTCTGCCTTTTACCTTCCACCCCTCTCCTCCACAACTCTCTCTTTCTCCTCCTCTTCTGCCCCCAACTCCTTCTGGCACTGTCTCCTCCTTTATTCCCATCTCCACTGCCACTCCTCCCACCCCAGCTGTCCCTGCCCCAGCTGATAATCCTGCACAGCTACATGTATGCCCATGCATCCCAGCAATTGAAGCCCCATGCCTTTTTCTGCCTAAGAAAATTTCTGGACAGGCACTGTCACCATTGGTAGATGGCATCTGCTAGATCCCAAGGGAGGATGGGTGAGCCCCTCTATCTCTTCCCAATGTAGTAATTAAACACCCACACACACACGCATAAGACAAAACCTGCAATACACCATTCAGCTCCAATCTATCTGATAAAACAATATAAAACTAAGCATTTATTTTGCACTGTGGGCCTGATGGACCACAATGACAACCTATTCCAGAGGCATAAATCCAGTGTAGAAAAGGCGATCACTGGGAAGACATCAAACCTCTACAGATAGTGGTGTGAAGCCCACAAATTGATAGAAGCAGTGCTTTTTTTGTATATATATATAAAAAAAAGTGCCGGAACTCACGTCACCGCTGGCAGTAAGCACTCAGCACATGACTACACACACCAGTCCCAAGCCGAGCAGCATCCCAAGCTGGGTGGCACAGACACAAAAGCAGCCCGCAGGCACTATGTTAATTATGTTTGCTGCTGACCTGCTACGCCAACAGGCGATTCAAAATCACTTCGTAAAATCCATTGGGAAAAAAGGTGCTGGAACACTGTTCCGGTGCGTTCTGTGACAAAAAAAGTCCTGGACAGAAGGAAGATGTTTGCAGAAACTCCCAATGCCCTATGAAGTCTATGTAAAAATAAACCCAATAACAAATTATTATACAAAAGAAAACATGCAATATATAAAAACATTTCCAGTAGAGTGTCATGAGTTCTCCCTGTGTTACTTACAAAGCATGTTGAAATGGGCTACCATCTCACATTTAGCTCCACCCACACATCCCAGCCCTGTCCTTGTTGGCTGTGCATTTGTGTGGATAGTGGAGACAGTGAAGCCATCATGCATGCACCTCTTTCCTATGTCTAAATGCAAACACTTCCTTACATCAGATATTCTGTCCACATTAATGCATCGACAGTGCGGGGAGAGGTTGGAAATGTCACGAGATGTCAGGGCAGGGTTAAAGAAGTAACCCTGCAGTTCTCAAAATGCAGTGTTTGAGAACCCCTCTTCCTCAAATGATTGCCACAGGAAGGGGACATGGGAGCAATAAAATAGTATACTGATAGCGTGACCAGTTACACATTGCAGAAGAAAAATAAAATGCATTGTCAAAAAGAGGACTAAAGAAATTAGAGGGTTGCACAGAATTTACTTGCGCTAATTCATGCACCTTTAGAAATAATGACTGCAGTTTAAATAGGAATACTGTATAACTCACCATACTGGGAAAGAATGTGACTAGATGATGATTATTGACTGTTAGCAACTGTTAGGTCACTCCCCTTTATTTTTAGAGTCTTTACTTTTTATACCTGTCTTGGATTGGAATGCTCTTAAACAGAGGACAATGCACCTTTAAATACAGGAGTATTCTCTCTGTAAGGTAGGACATCTGGCAATCCAGTATTCAAAAAGAGAACTCCTAGTGTTGAGCAAGGCAAGCAGCTTCAGTAGCTGGAATTAACAGCAAAACAACAACAGTAAAGACAGCTGAACACTGCGTGGGAGGAGAGGCCTAAGATTTACCTAGTGAATGGTGCTGTGATTCAAGACTCAAGTTCACAGCTTAGCACTCTTAAAGGGGAATTAATGCTGCTGTGTCTCACACTGCATGCCATTCTGAATGCATACTAAAAAGCTACAGAAATAAATTAAACCTCCTAAAAGATTCAGTCACTGAACATAGTTTTAAAACACATATCCAATAAAAAGAGTTAATGTATCAACAAATATAGAAACGAAGCCAATAAAATTGATGGCATGGCCGTACTTTACACATACTCACTGAGACCCCTAGGGATGAGGGCTTCTTGGTTTTAAGATGTCATTGTGCCCATTGCCCTTGTAATGTTTCTAAGTCAACATTTTAGAACCCTTCTTGCCTTGTCCCACATCACAAAAATACTTTCCCAGGGAGCTTGTGTTCCACGGCTTCTAATGCAGTGTTTATTTTTGCAGATTGTTATCCTTGCAGTCCTTGCAGTCATTCTGACATAAATCAGTTTACAAGGGCATCCAACAGCACAGACTACCTCCTTTAGTACTATTTTTTAAAAAAAACCTTTAATATGGTATTGTTATCTACTAGACTGACGAAGTGTTTTCACTTCATGCCATTCAAGTATACACTACAAGTGACCAGATGGAAAATTGCCAAAAACTCTTTCTCCAGAGGAAGTGTTAACTTTGACTTAAAATGTACCTTTCTGTCCTTCATGAGGTCTCTCATTGTGCCATTTTCCTTCTTAAAATGAATTCCCAAAGCACAGTTATTGTGCAGATACTGGTATGTTTTGCTCTATGCTGTAAACAGAAATCGCCCCCTCTTAGACATTCTTTGCTGGATCACATACCTGCAAGATACCTGTAGCTGTTGTCCCTTGAGGCAAAAAGCACTGGAGGGCATGTAGTCAGTTTCAGTCAGGAAAACCGCATGGGAAAATGGTTGCTACTTTCCATCCCTTATAGTCTCTATTTGAATAATACTTTGCTACCAGTATTTTCAAAGATCCTATTTGCAAACGTTCCACTTCACATCTAGCAATCATTTCATTCATTGTATGGATGAATCATTAGCAACATGCACTAGCATGTTTCTTCTAGCATCCTGTTAACAAATATAAATGTGTGTGTATATATGTTTATAAAAATTCAGTGGAGAACAGGACTGTTGTGGAGTAAATTATGACAGAAAGCAAGAGGTGAAATCATGTCAATCCTGTGTGATAATCAGTGCCATTGGGGAGCTGCAGCTTCCATTTTAGGGCCCTGAAAAACACAAAAATAGTGGCAGAGCAGATGATGGTGGATCATAGGAAAAGAATGGAAATGCTAAGTAAGAAAAATGGCTTGATGAGAATTCAGCTACTAAGGAAGAGAGATGAAGGCAGGTCGGACCTTCTTACACATTTGTTAGCTCCTTACACATTCACTGAGGAAGATGGGTCAACAGGTTTATAGCTGAGCTGCTTTGTACCTTCTTCTTAATATTCTTACCCTGCTTTGTGAATGGCTAGTAGTACCTTGCTGCTCAGGTCAATTTGGCCCCAGCTCTACATGCCATAGGGTCTGGTTTCCCATCCTTTGACTACTTCCTTGCAAGAAAAGCCTATTGAACAAATATGAATGTGATCTAAGGAATACACAGATACAGCCAGAAAGGATTAGACTTCAATCCAGAACTCCTTTGTAAATACTATTCTGTCTTGAAAGGAAGTCTTCTTTCTGCTTCCATGGGTGCCCATGGGAACCAAGCCTGGGTATAGGTGTGGTGAGTATGGACAAAAGAGAACTGGCAGTAAGCTTCAAGCTGAGAAAAAACTTGTTGTTTCACATGCCTTGTCACCCACTCTACACACCGTACCTTCTCATCCTTCTTGCACCTGCCTACTTGATAGCTCAGCAGAACAGCCCTTCTACCCCTTTGCATTGTGCTTACGGAGAAGATACACAGCCAGGGATCAGGAATTTGTATCCCCCACTCCTTATACACAGCAACCAAGAAATGAATTAGAGGAAAAACAAAGGCAACATTAAACTTGGAAGCCACAACAGGTAAAACAGAGATGAAAATCCTGGAGTTTGACTTGGAGGTGCAGGGGAGTGAGGGAACAGTTTCCAGAAGAGAAAATTAGGTAAATTGCCATTTTGGTATTAGAATGAGAGTAGTATGGCAAAGGAGGAAGAAAAGGAAGTTTGTGTGGGCAAAACTGTTGATATGCAAAGTAATAAGTATGGAGCATCTTTCTCTCTAACCTACGTAAGTATAATGCAGTAGCAGCTGACTTTAAACAAATTCCATGATCTACTGCTTAACCAGCCAAGATTGGATTTATGAACATAGGTACAGGTGCTCAGTGTATAGCTTAAAAATCAGTGTTGCCAAGCATTTGTTGTTGTTTATTATTTTTCTCCAATGTAGAAGAAATGTAGTTACTGCAGGTGGGTGGAGGAGAATTGTGCAGTGTTTGCTCTACTGCTGAAGTATACATAAAATTCTATGAACCAGCACACTTCCCTGATCAAGGTCCGGCTGCATCACTGGTTATAATGGATGTAAATGGTATGGTGATAGCATAACCTTATTTGCATCTGCAAAAATCTATGGAATGCGCTCCCCGGAGAGGTCCGCCTGGCGCCGTCGTTATTTGTTTTTCAGTGCCAGGCGAAGACCTTTTTATTCAAACGTCATTTTAACTGTTAATAGTATTTATTTTATTCTTTGGCCAGGGCGACTTATTTTATATTGTTAACTTTTTTTATATTGTTAATGTATAGTATTTTAATTGATTTATTTCTGAGCCGCCCCGAGGCTTCGGCGAATGGGGCGGCATAGAAATTTTCTAAATAAATAAAATAAATAAAATGTTGTAGGGTATGAGTTGCTCTGAAATTCTGAATTCTTAACCAGATATAATCAGAGCAGCTAATTATTGATTGTGAGCATTATATTGATTGTGATCTGCTTCAGTTAGCACCAGTGCTTTTTTTGTAAAAAAATAAAAAATAAAAAAGGTGCCAGAACTCACCTCTTAGGGTCAGTCACTCTACACACACATAAACATAATGGTCGCCAATGGCGGTAAGCACTGAGCGTGCGACCACACGACCGATCCCAAGTTGAGCAGCGTTCCAAGCCGAACAGTGCCCTCCCGAGCAGCGCCGACACACATGCAGCCCGCAGGCACTATTTTAATGCTTTTTGGTGCTGACCTGCTACACCTGACCGGGCAATTCACAATCACATGGAAAAATCAGCCAAAAAAGGGTGCCAGAACGGCCTTCTGGTGCATTCTATGACAAAAAAAGCCCTGGTTAGCACCATGATGGAAAGAGAGGTAAAGACAGGAACTGGCACCTGAATGATGCAGAGTTTGCTCTAGCGGAGTCCTAGTTTTGTGGATCTGTAGGCATTTTTGGCTTCTCTTCAGGCAGTAAAACGATTCCGGCTAACACCGATTGAAGAACATATGAAATATGGATGGTTTAGAAAGTTATGATTTAAGGAGATTCCTATGAAAGTAATTATAATAAACTTCCATTTGTAATTGTGATATTGTCCAGTTCAGTGTTACAAATGTTTATTGGAGAATATTATCTTACTGTTATTACTAGGCAGCATTACATAATTCATTCAGTTATATCCTAACAACTCTTTAAAAAATGAAGGCTGGGAACTGTGCCCTGTTCTCTTGCATAATCGCAAGGAATACTGATGCAAGGCCGCTAAGCTCAGCCTCTAGAGATTGCAATTTTAAATTAAAACTATGCTAACAGTTTAATGCTGTCCTTTGTGAGTCTTAATTGGTCTCATGTAATGCTATCAGTGCATTTCACTCTTATTAAATTTAGTTGTTTCTGCAGTAATTAAGACTAAGAAAGCAGGTGCCTTTAAAACCTAATTATTTTTACAATCAGTTTACACTTAAGTGCCTTTGAAAGTCAAGATTTTATCTTAAATGAATTTTACCCATGTAATTAATATAACATTTTTGACACCACTGTTGACTACTATAAATTCTCTAGGGTGGTATGTATTTGAATGCCGTAAACAATATGAAATTCCTTTTGCCAATATGCTATCATCCCTCACCCAACCCAAAATAAAGTGCCAGGATATAGCCATGATTTTATGCACATTTTGTTATGTAATATTTGTGCTAGTACAAATATGTTCTCTGGTTTTAATGTTGCCAATTCTGATCTCAGGGCAGTTACAGGGTTCTGGGGCTACCAGTGGAAAGGCATTGTAAAGCTGGTCAAACCTCTGTTCCTTAACATATTTGTTCAAGTAAGAACATTGTGGAAGAGTTAGAAGGAAAATATAGGAGGATGCATGGAACTTTAATAACTCTGGATTCTTTTTAAAATTCAGGTATAGGGTAGATCAGTTGCAGAATAAAAGCCTGTATCTGAAGCAACACTTTCTGGGAATTAAAGTAGCATGGGAGCATTATTACCTGAGCCAACATTCCCTCATTGCTACTGTTCATGTTACTGACTCCTTTTATTCACCACAGCCTACTTTGGAAAGCATTTTTGGTACTGGCTTCAGTTCAGATACACCTCTGTCTCCCTCACTTAAGTTCCGTTCAAGAAAATTGCTTCTCTTCCCTTTGGCAACTGTTGTTTTAGGCTTGAATGGCTCAAGCTGAGCAAAATGCCACAGGCTGCTAGGCTGATAGCCAAACCTAGAGAATCAGAAGTATGAGATGGCAGGTTCTCCTGGGCCTAGAAAACCCAAAGGAGCTCTTCTTAGCCCAGACAATGGAGAGCATTGTGTGTCTAAGGAGTGAAAGGGGTGAAAGCTCATTGAAGAAAGTGACTGACATTTCTCAACCTATGCCAGACATTCCTACTTTCTGGGAGTTTAAAATTTACTGAACACTATTGATGCCAGTGTATAACTTAACTAGGGACTTTACATTATTTAGAAGAATTTGTACTGCTAGATCACTGGGGCCAAAATTGAGAGGTAGAGAGTGAGAAGGGATGTCAGGTGGTATGGGAATAGTTGGCCTGTGATAATCAAGCTAGAGATTGGTGCTGGGATCCTAGTCTCATGCCACAACTAGGAAATTGATGCTAGAATGCTACCATATTTGTGGCAGAGAGAATGAGGTCACTGATACATTGGACTGGAACCATGGTGATAAGAAGTTAAAGTAGTCTTTTCATTGATCATTACAGAATAAGCCAGCTGTGTCAGGAGATACTTCCAAATTCTTGAATGTGTAAACAGAGGGCTTCACATTGCTTATTAGTGACACTGAGTTGTTGGTAGTTTTAGACTTAATGGCTTGCCCTGTTTTATTATGCAAATAATCATTAATGATGTCTTTTACTGAAATGTGAAGTGGAACTGAACCAGTTACTGCAGCTGTACTATCCTGAAGAGGAACTAGCATGGGATGACTTCAGTTATAGCTGAACTGGAACCCAACCAAACCTTGTAATAGTTTGAAGGCCTGGGTGGAGCAAGGCAAGAGGCCCTGTACCCTGCTTGTAGCTTCTAGTTTTCATCCTTACTAGAGAAACCAACATAAGTCCTTTCTCTGCCTTATTAGATGCAGCTCTACATCTGCTTCCTGCTTCCCTTCCCTTGCTTATTGTTAGAACCTTATCCCTAACCAAGCTATTGCTCATGAGAAGACTCCCTAATGATCAAAGAGAATTATCCACCTCTGGAGATAACCCACAACTTTTTTAGTGGGGCTGCTGCTTCCTACGCATTCCCAGTTGGCCTTTCTTCTTCTGCTAATCCTGTCCTGGACCCTGTTTCTGTATTTGAGGCTTCCAGCTGCATGAAGATGCCCCTTAAACTGCTGACATATTATACTTCTTTAGTTAAAGGGTTGGTTTTGGTACTTTGCCTGTGATATTTAGATTTTGCATTCCTATGGGTTATATTCCTCTAGTTCTATCAGTCCCTTCCTTTGTGGCATTGGCTGCTAATTATAAACAGCATTTATGCACACACACAACACAGTACACAGGTCTTTTATCCTTTGTGTTTCTGCATGGATTATTAATCACTTCAGAGTTTGGCCTACTGTTTATGGTTATTACTAGCTTCAAAAAACATGGTACAGTGGAACTTCTAGTATTGTCCCTGTCTGTACATTTCAGTATGCTTAGGGCAGCATAAGACCGATCCTTGGGCTGGCCAGAATTCTTAAGCTGGAAACACTAATAGTGAATTTTTTTTTTCTGGGGATCATGATACACCTGGATGTCAAGCAGTAGTATTTTCAGTGTTAGGTTAGAGTCCATTTGTGATGGTTTCAGAGTACAATGGTTAATAGAGTACATTAGTTAGACTACATAGCTTAAGATAAGGCATACATAAGGCCATTACATCACTGATCCTATTCTTAAGAGTCCCAGTAACATAGTAGCTTTTCTGTTGGAAAGAGGGCTTTACAAATGTACCTGTTCATGTGTTTCTTTCTCATACAGAACTGTTAAACGAATACAACTTTCCGATAAGTATTCAGTAGTGCATTGTTATAACATACAAGAAGCTTTCATTCATCTTTGCTCTTTCGTGGTGTCTCATGATGCATTTTCTAGTCCTGCTGATTTCAAAAATCTTTACAGTACTTTTGTAGCTTTTCGATTCATTAATGTACACATGACTTTTAGCCAGTAAAAGTGACTACATTCCTTGGAACATAGAAAGCTGCCTTATACTAGGTTAGAGCACTGGTCATTCTAGAACCAAATGAAAAGCAATGATAAGTGAGCATTGTTACACTATCGAGTTTGCCTTGGATTTTGTAGATAGTTTGTAACCATAAATAGTCTGTACTTCAGCCCTGGAGAATGCCGGATTGTTTTGCTATTCCTACAACACAGTGAACTGGATCCAGTCTTAGAGCTGACATCCAATTTTTCCAGGTGCTTATTTTTTCCTATGTATCTGATATCAAAACTGCTGCCAGTGAAGCTAACCTCAGAGTGAGCAACCAGGTTTTGTTTTGTTTTGTTTTGATATCTTGATAATTCTGAGAGGGCATTCCGAAGCAGCATGAGTATTTTAGCTTTGATTATCTGAATTAGGCATCCATTTTCTTTTTGTTTGTTTTTTTTAAATATACTTACATTTTATCTTTATGGAACTTTAAGATGTTTCACTTACAATAATGGTCAAATTATTTCAGGGTAGCAAAGAGCATTTATGTAAAAGTATTGTCTGATCTTTCAGACCACAAAATATTTCCTTCATATATTGGTGATCTTTTAAATTCATATTACTGGATTGTTCATTTCAACAAGGCTGTAAAGGAGTGGTATTCAAACCCTACTTTTTATTTCAAAGTCTTGTTTTTCTACATATTTCTATATACTGAAAATAATATTGCTAGAAAGAGGATGCATAAAAATGAAGAATTTGATTGTCTTGGATTATATTGCAAATATTATGTGATCATCCTTCATTAACTTAGGAATTTTTCACCAGTCTAACCTCATGAGTAATAAAAATGCCTGAGAAGTTGATGGGCAGCAGAATGGGGCCCAATCTGATCTCCTCTGGTAGAGAATTCAGTAGCCAAAGAAAAGGCTTTCTATTGCATCCTCATCAGGTATACCTCCAGCAGTGCTGGGACCAGGAGAAGGGCTTTCTACAAAGATCTTAAAACCCATGAAAGAAGGGGGTCTCTGTAGCTCTGTCCTAAGCTATACAGAGACTTTTCTGTAATAACTAGCACTTTGAATTGTGCATGGAAACAGGCCTGTAAGCAGTCGAATTTGTACCATGGAAATCAAGTGCTTCCTGTAACCAGATGACTGAAGTATCTGAACATTTCTCAAAGTCCAAACTGAATGCAATTAAGGCATGCACAACAGTGACCAAATCAGCCATTTCTAGGACTAGATGCAATTGGAGCTCTAGTGAATACATAGAGAGGTGGCGGGAGCATATGACGGCAAGCCCCATTCCCAACCCATGCATATTTACTTTACCATCTTTGCACTCCCTACTATGTGCAGACTCTACATCCCTGAACTTCATATAGACAGGTAGGTTACTCTGCTCTGCCATATGGAAAGCAATGGATTGATAGTTGGTCTCGGCATTAATCTAGGTAATTTTAGATCCTGGAGATACCGTTACACAGCACTATATATTATTTAAGTTGTGAAGCATATAATTAACTTTTAAAGTGATATAATACTTTTAATTAAATATGTTTGTTAAAAGTAAACTTAATAAAATGAGGATCTGTAAACTGTAAACTCAAGCACACTGAACACAGTTGAGGTGGACCAAGCTCAAGGGAAGATTCAGGAGGGAGTTCAAGCAAAGAAGCGGGAGGTAAGCATGGTTAGGAAGCATAAGGAGAATTTTGCCTATATCTCAAGGCCTGTTAATACAAAAGGCAGGGCTCAGCTGTTGCTTCAGTAGATTTCTGGAGTTCACTGAGGCTTTAACTAGACTCCAGAGTTCAATCTAGGTGGTTCGTTTTGCCCCTGCTGGGCAACAAGTAAGTGCCATTAAAGTCAGAGGGATTTACTTCTGCATAGGGATGTGTCATTGCTGCAAAACTCAGCCCATTTGGACTCCTTGGGTTTCTTGTCCATTTCCAATCCAATTATTGGAAATAGGATGATTCTGAGGATTTTCCTGGATTTCAGAGTTTTCCTGGCCTTCAAAACAAACTGAGATTTTGGCATTTATAATATGCACACACACTGAGGAAATTTGTGTGGATTTCACAATTGAAATCCACATCACTGAAATCCACACCATTGAAAGCTGATCATTTTCAGATTTTTGTTTGTACAAACACAGTAGTCCAGTTTGTGCAAGTGGCACAATTTGATCAGATTTCCATATGTTTCGATAATTTCCCACAGCAATCTTAGAAAAGAAAATCTGCAAACTGGCTTGACTTGCACAATAGTGAGTTGGCCTCATTGTGGAACTGACACTTTCATATCCAAACTATGCAAACCCACCAGATTTCCACCCTTGTATTGGATTCTCATATCCCTACTACTAAGTAGGTATGTATAAGATCGCATTGTAATTCATTTAAACTTTTGAGTAGAAAGTAGTAGTTCACAGTGCGGCATTTGTTTTCTGTGCCTCTTGAAAACTTTATACCAATATGTAAGAGAAACAAATACAGATCTGTTGACATGTTTTTCACTTAGGGAGTTAAAATCTTTTGGAAGGTCTTTTCTGTGGAAGAAAAACAGCTGGCATATACTACGTTAAACAGAAAGCTGGAACACGTGTGAGTTGGAAAAGTTACCCTACAAGCATATTCATGTAGACATCAGGATATGAGTCTTGATGTCATGTACGTTTAAAACTTGGACCATTCATCTCTATATTGGAGAATGTTAAAGTGTATTTCCATGTGATAGTTCTTGGATAGCTTTTGCATCAGTTCCGCTCACTTCATGTTAACAGGATAAGGACAAGTGGAAATGTTTTTATCCATTTTCAAAGCAGTAACCATACTGCATCGGACTCTGTGTTCAGCAAAAATTGAGCCTGTGATGAATAAACCACTCATTTCTTGAGCCTTGCTGCTTCAGCTCCGCAGGAGTTGTTTATAGCCTAATATGCTCTGCTGATGATAAAGCCACAGCCAGTTTGCATGATTATTGACCTTCACACTAATGTACAGTGTTTTGGGAGGTCTGTTTCACCACTCTGGAGTGTTTTGAATGTGGTGCATCTCTATGAATAACAGAAACTTGTATGAAAAGCATCTTTCTGTTAAAGCTAGATCTAACAAGATTGCTTTCATGGAAAGGACTCCCAATCCTTGATCAAAGCCAGAAAAACGCAACGGTTAACTTGGAAATGCCAATTTACTTGGAAGCAGAAGTCGATCTTTAACTTTATCTTCATTTCACAGGACAAAAATAAAATACTGTTTTGAAATGCTATGAATGCCAGTAAGAAAGAGTCTTAGCAAGTGCTCAATTCCTGAGCGAATTTCAACTTCCATGGAAACAGATGTGAATTTGGATTGTGCCTATAGCAACTTTAAGTTGACAGCAAACATAGACAGATAAGATGTATCAGCAAAGATAGACAGATAGATAGATAGATCAATCATTCAGTAAATTATGACTTATCTTCAAGACTTATATAATATTCTTATAGACCATTTCAGAACTGTGATTTAAAAGCTTTTATTTTACCAGATTCAGAAATTAAAAATGCTATATAGCTCATGTTTATTCCCACAGAACATGTTATACCTAATTCTTTTTGTCATTAAAAATGTCACCAAATACTTCTTGCTATCAACCTTTCCTTCTTTGTGATCTCTAAGCATCACATATTTGGACTCTGCCACTGTGAGGGCCTGTTGTCACGAAGATTTTCCTAGCTATACTACTTTTGACAGAAGCCTAGTATATAGAGGAAGGACTCTCACCATTTTCCCCAGTTCTTTTCCAATGGTCATTTTGGGAGTTTCAGGTCACTTCATAACATTTCTCTTGTTACCTCATGAGTACCTTCTAGGCATTCACTTGTCAGACTTGGAAAAACCGAGCAGGCCAGCTCAAGTTGGAGATGTGGAGCCGTGCCCTTATGGCTATAGATTCAGTCACAGTGGCCAAAGTGTCCTTTGACCTTGTGGGCAGCTCTAGCTTCTTGTCCTTCATTGGCAACTGCTGGGCTCCAACAGCCACTCCAACTATGACACACAGCTCTGGGCTCACACCTGAGAATGAAAGGGTGAAGAAAGGGCCAAGAAGGCCCATAAGATAGCAGACACTAAGAAAATGCTAGTGAAGAAGGGCAAAGACAAGCCCAAGAAACAGGCTCGATGCCATGCCCTTGTCAGTGCAGTGGCTATTCAGGGGCATGCCTGGCTCCAAGCAGCAAACCTAAATCTAGGAAGTTTGGTCCAGGTTAGAAGAAATGCCCTTTGATAGTAAGGACCTCTTCAATGCCTGGATGAACAAGAAGCTAGACAGTGTCCAAAAAGCCAGAGTTATGATGAGAAGGATGGGTTTCATGCCCTCACAGCCATTGAAGGCATGTAAGTGGACTTGGGGACCATCGCCATTCCAGTGTCAGGACCAATACCATCAGCCCATGCACCAGCAGCAACCTTCCAGCCACACCAAAGGGACATCACCTCTTGGTTCCAGCATTTCCAAAAGAAAAATCAGGTGATGCCACTGACTGCTGCAATGAACCAGCCCCCATCAGTGGCACAAATATGGTTCAAAGCCCACCTAACCACCTACTTTCCCACATGGGAAGCCATAACATTGGACCGGTGGCTCTTGATGGTCCTCTTGGTGGTCCTCTGCTGTCAACACTAGTGCTCATCCATTGTGAGGTACACTCACTATTCACCTATATGTGTGATGTACAGAGACCACAAAGAAGAAGCTAAGGTTGCTTACCTGTCACTGACATTCTTTCAGTGGTCATCTGTGCATTCACACAACCCACCCACTGCCACCTCACTGGTGTCAACAGCCTCAGTTCCTATACCTTCTTCCCTTTGGACCAACTTTTCCTCCCTGGTTCTGATGCCAAAACGTCAGTCTCATGAGAACTGGGGAAAATGGCAGGAACCTTTCCTTTTATACTGGGGAGGAGGTCTTGCCAAAAGGAGTTTAGCTAGGGAAATCTTGCTGACAACAGGCCCTGTGCAGACATAGAACCCATTTCTGTGATGCACAGATGACCACCCAAAGAACATCAGTCAAAGGTAAGCAACCTTACTTTCTTCTGCCTCTCAGTAACATGTAAAAATCAGTAATAACCAGTTGACACAGAAAAGCAGGCAGCACACTCAGCACACCCTTAACTTGCTGTGTTACAATGAAAATCCTTTTCTGCATTTGTGCTTTCACAGAGTTGGTGAGCGAGAGGCCGCATTAGAAGCAGCCCTAAGGCTGCTGCAACAATTCTACCTGGATCTGGAAAAGTTCCTTGCTTGGCTTACAGAAGCAGAGACCACTGCCAATGTCTTGCAGGATGGCACACACAAAGAAAAAATCCTGGAAGATGCCCAGGGGGTTCGGGAGCTCATGAAGCAGTGGCAGGTAAGCCAAGTAATTTAAATTATGAAGAATTAAACCTTTCAGCTTATGGGAAAGAGATGCGATCACTTTTTTCATATTGGAAGGGATTTTAAATTCTGTATATGTGTGTCTGTTAGTGACCTTCTTTAAAATTATTCTTCATTAAAGTGAAATATGATTTTTTTATTGAATGTAAAGGTTTTTTATGTTTAAACAAGTCAGATATTGAGAATTCAAGCACATTTAGAAAGGGAAAGAAACCAGATAGTATTTGCTAACAATACTTACACTATAGATAGAATTGAAGAGGTTCTTAACAAACATTCAGCAGACAGAATATTGTATGTTTCTTGTTCTTATTATAGTAACAAAAATATTGTCTAGATTTTTTTTCCTGCTATGACTGAATTCAGTTTTCTACTTCTTTGGAGAAAACAAAGACTTCCTTCTAGTGCATAGTGATGAGATAAAATAGAAACAGTGTCTGAACATATAGTGCTTCTTGATAATTAAGACACACCTTTGTTTTTTCCAGTGGAAGCTAACCAAATAAAAAAATAAAAAATGAGGCAGCTCAGGAATATCTGGTTTGGATTTTAGTTCAGCCTATCAATAAAGCATTGAATAGCTGGATTGTAAATGTCATTGTGATCAAGCTTTTGTTTCTGTTGTGTTATTGTTTTGCTGCATAATATTCCTATAATATATAGTGGTCATGGTATTTGCATGAGTGGTACATGTTTGTTTGTCAAGCCAAGATGTTGGTTCAGAACAAAGAAGTATACAATAAAATGTACCACTGTTATTAGAGGCTTGTTGGCAATATCAGGATTAACGCCTAAACCTAAGAACTCCAAAAGACCATATGAGTTAATTAGTTTCTGAATTAATTTCTGCATCTGTTTTAGTTACTTGATTTCTAGCTTAATCAAAACATAACTTGACAAAGACACTTGACAATTGTTATTCTACTATGCATGTGTTCTACTGTTAAGCTATGTAAATTTTGTTTTATTTCTAATGCTACTTGTAAACACAATTATGCTGCCTATAGGATTATATAGTCAGAGTGATGTGTAAATTTAAAGCTGACTATAAGACTAGCAAGTAGGCTGAAGACATTCATGCACTAATACATAACTAAATACATTCTTCTTTAGTGTATTACTGACATTTCTCAGGAGTCCAGATAAATTCCTTAAAAAGTGCTGTGATTTGTTTCACAGAAGCAAGGGAAATCATTTTAGGAGAGAAACATATTGCTTTGATTTTTAACAAAGTTTAAGATATTACTAACAATCTATATAAATATTCTACATACTCAATAAGCATTGTCCTCATGATATCTATAGGGAAAATATACACAACACTCATATGGACAATTGTACTCACATCTAGAATTTCTCCTTTGGATATTTATAATAGAGGTGCAAATGTAGATCTGTAATTCATTCACTCACTCAGTTGTCACAGGTTTCTGTAGTGCTTCAAGAAACCCTAAGAGGGCTGAATTGATTTGTTAAACTATGTTTCTATTAGTTTTCCTTGATGATAAACCACTTCAAGATGTAATATTAAGACACCCATGAATAACCTAAGTTTATGTGCTGTTATTAACTATTTGTACCAGAACCTATCAATATATATATATATATATATATATATATATATATATATATGGTATACACACTTTTAAGTTGTGATGCTATGCTTGTTCAGATAGGCAGAAAAAAATCATACAACTCCCAGAATTCCCTAAACTGCCTTGCTGGCTGGGGAGTGCTGGGAAATGAAGGATTTTTTTTCCCTATCTAAATATGCATAGGATTGTGTCCTCATATACATATTTATTGTCTTCAGTTTATTCACCTGTAGGAAACACTTCTAACTTGTATACCCTTAGTATTTCAAATCCTTGTTTACTGTCAGCGGTGAAAAGACAAAGGGGAAGAATAATATGCTTGTACATTTGCTTGCATGCTGGTGTAATTATGTTGTCTTTGCATTATAAATGCATTGTTTATGAGCATGTGCATGGATGAATCATTTGTCTGAGCTGACAATAACATAAAGTTGAAGCAATTCACAGTTTTACAATACTTTCTGGAGGTTTCTTCCCCCCAGTTACTCAGAGGAGCTCTGTAATTATGTGTTATGTTTTATTGTCTAATTTAAATACATCATGGGCGCCCCACGAGGCCTGAATTGATACATGCCCATATTAAGGGAAAGGAAGTAATGAACTTTACTTTCTGATTTAATACTTGTGGTGATGTGAAATCTCAGCTATGTTAATTACCCTTGTGGGTTTGTGGCAATAATTATATGTGACATTGCCTTCCAGATCTGTAATATTAGATGTAATTCTGAAATCAGCATAGATTTATCCTGTTATATAATCAATGTAATCATTATATATTAAACGTGTAGATCAATCTAATTATAAGTTGATATCTTTCTAAAACTTAACAAATCAAGCATGCATATGACAGCTTTCATTATTAGATACGATAACCTGAAACTACTGATGAGGTACCTGCTTTAGCTCTTAGTAGAAACTTTTGTATAGGAAACATACATTTTTGTATCAAAACTGGGGAAACCATTTTCACTGAATTCTATAGTGAAATATCACGAGCTTAATATGTGGCAGTATGCATAAAGCACTCTTAGTTCAATCATAGTCTATTTTAGAAACTAGCATGAAAGCAAGTATGTGCTTTAAATTCAAGGCCATTAGCTAACTTTCCCTTACTCTCTTTTTGGAAAGTAATTTCTGACTGGCTATCATGCTGACAGCATAGTCCATTCCAAAGGCAAAATATTTATGCTTAAAAGCCTCTAGGGCTATAGGTACATTCAGTTCTACTGGTAGTAACATAACATAGTAATCAAGTGAATGGAATTGGAAAGAAGCAACATTAAGCATTAAACATGCCCTTATAGAGGAGTAGCTTGGGGAGGGGGGTGATTTGCAGTGGTGGAAGAGTTTAACCCTCATTCTTCCACTGCTTTTCCTCTGTAACTTTTCCCAACAAGAAATTTCCCCTCCCATGGGTTTTCCAATATGCAAGTAAAAAGGCAAACATGTATCTGGAAGCACACAGAAGGACAAGAAGCAGCTATACAGCAGGGGAACTGCAGAAGAAGTGATGGAGATAGAAACAGTTAAGCCTTCATCATGTTTGTATTCTTCATCATCTTCTCCAAAATCTAGAAAAAGTAATTGGAGAGATGATCTTGCATGCTTTTTTGCTGCTCTGTCCTAGAGATGTGCAACACTGGGAATTCCATTCCATTTAAGTCCAGTAGGATAACAAAGCATTTCTATTCCTGTAAGAGACTACAGACTATAGCAGGATTTTTCATATTTCAGAAATATTTTGCACATTTTTCAGATTCCACTATTTGTGAAAATTGTAATTTGTGGCAATATGGGTTGGAAGTCTTGAAATTTGTACAAATGGTATCAGTTTTTAAAATTTATGTTTTAAGTTGTGTTTTTTATCAGTTCACATAATCACAAGTTGCTGAGTAGCCCTTTGCAAGCACATTCCCCTCTTGTCAATACCCTTGTCAGTTTCGTCCTCTTGCACACTGCTGGTTGAGTCCAGTCCAGCCATATACCATACTTGTCAAGGAACTTGTCAGACCTTTTCCCTTTCTCCACTTCACTCAGGAATGCCAAATTAGAAGATGCCACTATTGAACAGAAGAGAATGGAACAAAACAAAAACCCTTGGAATCTGCATATCAGCTCACTACAGGATGAGTCAACATCAGCAAGGGCAAATTAAGGGCAGACTTAAATCTGCATTGCCAAACTAGAAAAATCAGCTTTCACCATCAATAGTTTTTTCACCTAAATGTTTCATTTCTTTCAAGATGTTTCCCGTATAAAGCTACTGAGGCATGATATCACTAACTATAAGCAAAATTCGCTCATCTCAGCTAGAATTCTCATTCTGGGATTCTCTCCCCTTTCACCCCCAACATTAATGGAAATTTGTTTTAGACTGAAAAGACTACTATAATTCCTTCTTCCCCTAACATTCCCAAAAGAGTAATAGTAACACAAAGTAGAAGTGTTGGTGGTAATAATAGCACTAGTATTTAAATTTTTGGAGGGGACAGTCCTTGTACACTGTCTGAGGGGACATAGGATAGATTGGATTCCCCATTCCAGAGTTCCAAACAGTGGGAATAGTGCTCCAGCCTCAGAGCAGGCAATTGGAATCATGCTGTCCCTCCCAGCTAACATGAAAGGAATGGTGTCAGCTGTCCTCCAAGGCTGAGAAAGGGGACAGTTCAGTGGACATGGAACAGAAGAGGCTGGAGAGCCCAGCATACAAGCTATCCTGAGGCTCCCAAGTTTTCTCCCTCCGAAACGTCATTGATTAGCAAAAAAGCCTGACTAGTGAAAAATACAGGATGGGTGGTCAGGGAGGCAAATATTCCTTCCACTGGTTTACCTGTGCTACACTAGGTGAGCATAAGCCTCCAAATTAAGACTCTTCTAATCGTTAAAAGTGCAGCACATAGGATTGTGTCATTTTTGAAGACAGACAAACATGGTGACTGAATAATAGAACTAAAACACAACTTTTCAAATAGCTTTGATAATTATCCATTAAAATACAAACATACTTTCAAAGGTTAGTGATGGCCACCAGTGATGATAGTGATGACCTTCAGCGATGACCATCAGCAATTTAGTTATACTTTCAGCAATGCATTAAATGCCCTTAGATAGAGGAAGGTCTGTTGCCAAAAGGATGGCAATGTTGATGCCAGATGAGCCTTGC
Source organism: Varanus komodoensis (assembly GCF_004798865.1). NCBI lineage: Eukaryota > Metazoa > Chordata > Lepidosauria > Squamata > Varanidae > Varanus > Varanus komodoensis. The sequence continues at coordinate 5,096,664 of NW_025335941.1, read as the reverse complement.
TGAGTACAGCATTCTGTCTGCTGTGAAAATTAAGATCTTAGAAACGGTCCTCAGTTTAACTATGGGAACTCTAGGGTGGTGGTGGTGGTGGTGGTGGTGGTGGTGATTATTATTATTTCCTATATCTCCATGAGTCAAAGGAGTAAAGAACTACAGTTCCAAACTTACTGTCAACAGTGCAGAAATATTGTAGGATTAGTCTTCAACTCATCCTCTCTTGCTGATCCCTTCCCAGCTAACATGGTGAGAAAGGGCAAGAACCCGATAGATTAAAGGTCAGGTGCAAAGCTATTTAGAAAGGGGGACTGAACTCTAAGTCTAGGTTTCATTCTAAATAGAAATCTAGTTTGACTCTTTTCTATTGTTTAAGAAACACCCTTTTTTTTTTTTTTTTTTTTTGGACCTTCACAGCATTACATTCTGAGCCACAGTTTTCTCATATTACAGGGAGTTGGCCTTGCCTCTTAAAGGTGTAAAAACATAGTAATTTTTTTTACATGCCTGAACCAGTGGATGGCCACATGCATTCACTAAACTTATAATCTGGGCTTTTTTTTGAAAGGAAAAAAAGATGATTATACCTTTGACAGAGTCACCTCTTTTAGGTCAATTTAAGTTGAAATATATGCATTTTAAGAACACTTTTCCAAATTCCCCATGCCTCATGTACTCCCAAGAGTTCCAAGTCATCATTATGGTTCCAGAAATTGTTGCTATGCTTTGTGACTATTGTACTGCTGAAGGGTTTTCCTTATGTCAAGGAAAGGTTTGTTCTCAGAATAGTATCTTCATGCATAAAACAGGAGCCCATTTATATCCAGAATTTGCTGGGTTGCAGCTTTAAAATCAGAGCAACCCTTCACTCGATATTATAAGGCTATTTCAGGAAGCTGTTTTTATGCAGTTTCACTTTGAGACTTCTTATGAACTCTGGTTTTAAAAAATGAGGTTTTTTTTCCTGGTTATTCTTGGTTTCCTGAATGACAGGATATGTACAGATTAGATCATGCTTTATCTTAATTTCCTTGGACCTCCTACTGTTGAAGCTATTTTGATTTGGAAGCTTAGATAACTGGAAGATACTGACCCTGTGTTTAAAATATTTTAACAATGGGTCATAGCCAAATCCTATGAATACTTTAATGGTTCCACTGAATTCATTAGTGTATACTATGAGGTACATATGGAAATCACAGCATCTGCATTATTATTAGTGAATACACAGGGTTCCATTACAAATACAACATCAAGGAATGGCAAAACTATGTATCTTATTTTGCAGCCAGGTCAACAGTCTACAAGGTGCAAAAGAAAGTATGAAAAGTTATATCTAGAGACCGGAAGTCATAGATGGCCAACTCAACTCAAGTTTATAAAAATTCCCTTCCCTTCCCTTCTTTTTTCTTCCATCACCCTCCACCTATCAACAGTTTTCATTTTCTGATCTGTCCATTTGATAGAGCATAGAATTCTCCATCCACAAGTTCCTGTGTAAAGTTTTTCCTCAGTCCTCCTTATCCCTTCAGTCCTTTCTTTATTTGCCAGTCTGTATATCCTTACTCAGGTCAGTTCTGGTCAGACTTCTTTGTTCTTTCTTTCAAGATCTTGATATTTCTTCTCATGCACCATCCTCTCTTTTCCTATCAATAGGAAGCACCTTATCTTGTTCTTAGGCTCAAATGGACTATTAAAAGCTCATTTTTTGCACATTTATTGAGATCACTAGATGATCTGGCATTACTATTTACAGAAATGATGAAGTGAAATGACTGGGAGACTAATCTACAAATAATTAAATTTCTTTGTTTCAAGACTTTGCCATTAATTCATTGGGTGGTCTTAAGTTATTCTCCCTATTCTAAATTCTCACTTCTCACTATTTTCTCAGTTCCAGCTCCTCTCCCCTCTATTATATGGAAAAATAACATAGACATAGTCAGCAAGTTTGTAAGGATTCCAACTAGATTAAGTATTTGAAGCAGTTTGAACATTTGAACACAGTCTTATAGACTTCTACTAAGAAATAAGTTACTACCCAAGGAAATGAGCATGGAATTATAGAAAAAAGCACAACAGGTAAAATTCCAAATAAACCCTTCTTGGAGTAGGTCCTTTGAAATGAATAAGACTTACATAGTCACTGGGTCTTCCCCAAGAAGAATTATGTTGAATTTTAGCCCATCAGTAGCTTCACAAATATTTCTTCCGTGCCATGCATAGGAGAGGATTTGCTTTTCATCTATTTATTTGCTTTGCAACAAAATCTTCCTTACACTCATCGTCCATTTGTATTATTTTTAATGAGTGATTACATTCAGTAGGCTTCCCCACCTTTTGATCATGGCAGTGTTTGAAATTACATTGAACTGCAATCTGATGCTCAATTCGTTTTCCCCTTAGGTGCCTAATGTAACTTTCAGTACAAAAACTTGTTGTCCCTGTGCCTACACAAAGAGTCCTTTAAAATTAATAATTTATTATGCAGTCTTCCTCCATCATTCCAGGTGCTTCCAGGCTGTGAATTCGAGTGCCACCAATTACCACTTCTTGGCTATAAAGCACAAACAGTGCCACAGAATCTTCCGTACTAATGGAATAAAGTGCCACTACATCCCACTATTTTCTATCCATACTGGAGCCTGGAGAATGACAGGATGTAGCCAAACCTCCCTCTCATTGTTTGTGTTGAGGATATCCCTGGGGGATATGAGTGTTGTTTGTTCTTCTGAAATTTGGAAGAATTTGGTTTTGGAAGATCAGAGCTCTGCTGCTGTTACTTCCTTCACCCTAATTTATTGTTCAAAATACATGTAGCAGATGCCTGTACTTTGCTCCAGTGTTAAGTATGCATTTGCTCTGCCTTCCAACCCATTTTCCCTTCTCTTTCCTGGCTAGAACCAGCCACCTCTTTTTTCTCCATTTCACTTGCCACCGAGCTGGTGCATCTTTTTCTCTTGCTCTTCCTCCTCTTCTCCACTCTCCAAAATAGAACTGTGGTGGAAGAGAAACAGGATAACACTGGACAACTGCAAGAGAATGTTGACACTGTGTGGGAAGCCCAAACAAATCCTGCAAAGAGGGCAGCCTGATAGCCCTTTAAAAACTCTGTGTGGAAGATATTTTTTCCTCAGGATCCAAGTGATGTTGTTTTCTACTTGTAAGCCTCCTGTGTTTTCTCACTGTTACTTGTGCTAACTATTCATAAAGGAGGAAAACAACATAATAGCTGCACATTGCTTTTTTGTCAGTAATGTTAGGAACCTTACAAATCGAGGTATCCCAAGTCATAAGCCGTTTTCAGACAACCAGTGTGAGATGTGGGGAGGGAGAATATCAGCTCCCAGCATCTGAATTTTCATCTCCCAAGCAGCTAATCTGTATGTTTAAGCTGTACATCCAAGCACTGTAAGTGCAGTCTGGAACCCTGAATAACACAGAACAAGTCTAAGGATGTGCAAACTGCATGTGTGTGGCTGTCTTCAGAAGATCAGCTGAACACATGGAGGTCTGGGGAGCGGAGCAACATCTTCAGTCCCAAACACCTGACCTAGTCATTGGTTGTCTGGAAAGGACCATAGTCAAAGTTTACTAAGTACTGTTGCTGTGAACAGGCAGTGCCAGCTTCCTTATTGTTTAGTTCCAGATCTGTTTTGCCATTCTATAAAATCAAACAACATATCCTTTCTCCTAAAAGAAAACCTGAAAACCATTAAAGAGGACAAATCAACACTATCAAATTGCCTACTATTCCTGCTTTCACTAGACTGATTACAAATCTGACAGTATATCAGCCTCAGAAACTCTAGTTGTCCCTGTCACTATGGGATCATAACTTAAAGTACATAATATACTGGTGAAAATGCTTAAAGATGTAATTGCCCCTAGAAGTATATGAAACCTGAAAGTAAAAAGGAAATAAGTTGTACAGCTACATTCATAAATGTGGTTATAAGTCAAAGTACCAAAATTCTGATACCTAGTCTTACCTTAAAACATAGAACCATCCAGATGCAAAACTGATATGTATAATATACGTCCTTATATAATGTTATGAACAATAAAACTAGAATAATCAGATAGGAACTATTCAGGGAAAGAACATTTTTCCATCTTTATAAGTCGCCCATTTTTCCCTATTATGTATATATTTATTAGCTCTATATCCCACTTTTTGTTATAACAAACTCAAAGCTGCTCGCATTATTTTTCTCCTCTGGCTCTCCCCACAACAACAACCCTGTGAGGTAGGTTGGGCTGAAAGTCTGTGACTTGCCCGATAGATGCTTTGTCCTAATCTCAGATCCTACATGTTTTAGCAAATAGCATATAGCAGAAGAGAGCCAGTGTGGCATGATGATTAGAATACTGAACTGGGAGCCTAGGAGACCTGGCTTCCAGTCTCCACTTGGCCAGGAAATTCAGTGGGTACCTTTGGGCCACTCACTGACTCTCGAACCTAACCTACCTCACAGGGTTGTTGTAAGGATAAAATAGAGCAAAAGAGGATGATATAAACTGCCCTGGGTTTCTTGCAAGAGGGAAAGGGCAAGATATAAATGTAATAACATGAATGCTTTTAAAAAGCACACCTACCTCCAATATCCTTCTATAGAAGATCATACTGGCTTATATATTACATTATATTTTAACAGTTTCTGTTTCTTAAATTAGACTTACTATATAATTCAGAATGTAATTATTTAGATATAAATCCCATCGATATCACTTGGATTTACTTCCAAGTGGAAGTATTTTAGAATGGGCTTAGTTTTGTGAAACTTTCACCATTCTACTTACATTTTTAAATGACATTTAGAATGCCAGGAATATGGATCATAAACCTAATATAATATGTTGAACCAGTTTTCCATTTAAAAGTTTTTATTGTTTATTGGCTTCACACATTTCCCCTGCATTTTATTCATGTCACTTTTACTGTAGGTATAGAATGATGGAAAATAAATTAAATGTGAACCTAGCAAAAATGGAAACCTAGTTCAATAAGTGTATGAAACTTTGAGGAAATCTTTATTAATTCTGGTGTCTTTATGATGATTTCCACTACTTTCATTACTGTGTATAACATTGTAAATTAATTTCACATGAAAGGATAAAAATGTTGCTTTTGAAATGTTTCTCATTAAATTCTGAAAAAAAAATCATTAAATAATAAAAATAATGCCTGGTAGCAACTTGGTTTGCTCAATTATTGCTGTTCCCAGAATGAATAATTGCACCTAACTTGAAGGGAATATTATTGGAGTTATATTACAGAAAACAGATGAGATGCAAACTTCAAAACACAGTACATAAATAAAAATACAGTTCAAACCCTTTGAAAATTAAACCTTTCTTTGTGCTGTTGGGGGTAGACATATGAACAGCACTTAGCACTTAGCTAGTGTTAAAGCCAATCACATGTTAGGCTCTATGTTAATTAAGTAGAAAGCAGAATCTGGCTAATTAGTTTATACAGAGCAGACAACTGATAGTGGTACCTGTGAAGTGCAATTTATACAGACATGCACTGCCAATTTAACTTGATGACACTATTCACTACTGATATTATACTGGGTAATTATAATCTTGCTGATGTGTTTTTAATTGAAGATGTAGCCAGTGATGGAAAGGTAAGAAATCATTTTGCAAGTTCCCCTAGATGTGTCAGTAGCATTCCTAAGGTCCTTAGCTCACTTCAAACGCTTCACCTTATTTTGCTGCTACCGCTGCTTTGTTTTCATTTAGAACTCTGTGAAAAATGTTGTGAAAGTGCAAAATTTGAAATCTTCAGGCTTTGTACAGTCTGTGTAAGTACTAGCTGTACTGAAATCAGTGGTGAGTTATACTATAGCCTAGTTACTATAATCCCTATGACTGGGCTTTTCTCTGGCTCTCAGGTTTCCATCTTAGCCCCACTATATAACAATACAATGTCTTTATATTTCAGGGGGCTTCGCAGGTGTCTTGTAGTTTCATGATGTTCCCCAGGGAACCTCCAGCTTGGGGAACTGTAGCACCAAATGCAGAAGTGCAGTTTATCTCTCTCTCTCTCTCTCTCTCTCTCTCTCTCTCTCTCATTATCACACTCAGATTAAAACTAATGGTATAGTAACCTCCCTGTAGCAAAGAATTATATATCTAGTAACTGAAAGAAAATGTGCATTAGATGTTCAAAGAATCATGCTAGTAGTTCACATTGACCTCAACAGAGGATAGAACCACCCCCTCACACCAAAAAAAAGGAAAGTAGAAGAAAATAGTCCATGGGTCCATTTTGCATACAGAGAACATTCACATTATCCCATCTGATATCATGGACAGAATCCAGTGGGACGCTGCGTTCAATTTCTTTATGCACTTCTGAATCCCTGATTCCTCTCCACAAGCAATGTGCCCTGTCAATTCCACTGCATGATAGAGACCTAGTATTTATGCAATAAAGATGTTGTGAACCAGCTTCCTCCCTCTGGCAGTCATCAGCCTCAGGCCATCTCTCTTGCAAAACACTCTTTATTGTTCCCAATTGTAAATCATCCAGAGGGGTCTCTGAACATACACAAAGTGGATGGTTGAACCTAGTTTAGTAATTACTTCCAAAAACTCTCCATATGAACTTGCTTGTGTCCCAACTCTCTGGGATGGGCATGTGGAAGCAAGCATGCCTCCCTTCTAAGAGCTTCTCATCCAGTTGAGCTGCTTACCCTTGTTGACGCCTGGACATGAGAGCCAAGCTCTGAAGGGAGGGACTGATCTCCATTTGAGGATTCCCCAGCCTACTGCCAGCTGTATCTCCATGCTGTTCCCAGGATCTGTCTCCCCTTGAGCTAATCACCTGCCCCCTCACCCACATCAATGCCATCAAAATATTCATTTTCTGAAACAGCAAAAGTGGTTTGAATAGCATCATATGGGAATGCTTACCCAAGCCCTCCAATATGCTTGTTCCCAACATAAGGTTTGGACCTTCCAAGGAGAAACCCCAAAAGTGAGACGGAATACTTGTTTCCAGAAAGAGTCAGGCTGGTGCAGCTTTCGCAAGAGAGCTGCGCACACCTGCCTGTTTCCACCAATGAGCATTTCTGTTTATTTCAGGTTGCCCTGGAAGTACCAAATCACCACTGCAGAAGTTACAGGGGCTGCTTGAGCAACAGAATTTGCAGAGCACAAGATAATTGGTAGGGCTTAAGGACCCCATTGGATTTTGCACTTAGATTTAATGAGGACATACATTGTATGAACTCATGCCACAGATTCATTTTTCCAGCCAGCTGCTACACTCATGAAAATCTTAGCAGTAGTCTATCAGTGGAACAGTAATTCAATCCTTCAGGGCAACCTTAGTAGTTGATTTGCCTTAAAAAGAATTATGTATTTGTTTTTTAATATTTTTATGTGGAATTTGCATTTTATCATAGAATGGCAGAATATAAATTCTGAAATAAGATTTAAGTGTATCACTGACTTATTTAAGTGGAAGAAATTCTAATTGTGGATTAATATACCTAGCATGGAACACTGTTTTGTTGCTAGCTGTAATCCCACAACGTTGAACCCATGACCTGTAGAGCAAGTCCACAAGATCAAGCTAATCTTATTCGAACTCATGCAATCTTCACATTTTTCTGTGGTAAAGTTTATATCATGGCTGGCTCACTGTATAGTCAAGAAGTTCCCAGCATGGATGCAGCTGCCTTGAAGTGAGATTATCAAAAGTCACCACATTGTACTTGGCTGTGTGAAACACTCTTCTGTAGCTTTCTGCATTCCAAATGATCTGAAACTTTAATTTAGGATTCACTGTCCATGGTGCCTGTTTTGGACTGTTCTAATCTGTAAGGCTATTATTTTCAGGTGTAGAAACTATAAACTGTTCTACATACCTATGTAGAATTGAACTTATTTGCCATGACTGTGTTCCAGGTGAATTTAGTTCTCTATCTGATTTTTGTTGTTGTTGTTGTTATCTGGTTCATAGCCAAACCTCTCTGAGTAGTTTACAACAAAGTATAAAAGCAATAAAATACAATAGATAAATGCATTAACATGAATCAAAAAGAAGTTTAAAATGATATAAAATAACATTAAAAGACAACAAAATGACAATTTCTTAAATAAAGCCAAGACTAAAATAAAGGCACCTGCCTAATCATGTCAGCCCCCTGAATGACAAGGGAGGTCTTCAAAGGCCTCCACAAATAGGGTTGTTTTATTTTTGTGCCAAAAGGATGTAAAATTTGGTGCCAGGCAGGGCACAGCAGGGAAGCTGTTCCAAGGAAGAGGCTGGAAGGCCATGGGCTCCAACCCCCTGCTCTGTGCAGGACTCCCACTTAAACCATCCTTCTCAGATGGCTGTCCAGTTGCTATACACCATAATCACAAATTATTATATTGCATGATACTCCTTTTTGAACATACTAGTTACATCTCTTAAATAAGCTCTACTGATCTTTTACTGATCAACAGCCAAATCCTCATTTTGCTGTTATGGATTTTCACTGCTCTGTTTGAAATAGCTCTGTTTTATCCTGTTTATGGTTTATTGTAAGTCACCTTGAACATTCATTGAGTTGAGAGGCTAGTCAGAAATGTTTTCAATAAATAAAGGGTAGCACAGTACTGTACATTCATTTTCTATCCTGCCTTTCCAACAAATGGTGCTTAAACTAACAAACAATAGAATACAAAATGCAAAATGCAAAACAGTAAATAAAATATTAAAATAAAATGTCAATAACATAAATAAAAGAAACCACCTTTTAAAAATGTTATAGCTTCATAAAAATTATTTTGGAAAAGTATTATTACACTCTTGAACTACAATGTTATTGCAACAGATGGTAGATTTTCTTGTGCAGACTTATATAAATCTGTCATTAGCTATTTTAGTAGCAGATTTAGTTCTTCAGTTGCTGTTCTGTACATAAAAGGGTGTCTTACATACAAAGAGTAAAATATGCATTGCATGTTTCTTACAGATATCTTGGTATATCCTGTTTTTGTTGGGAGGTCCAGCAGGATAAACAAATAGCTTTAGTTTTTGTTGATACTGTTCCTTTATTACAATTATTTCTCAAACATTAGGGACTGTTGCTTAGATAACACAAGCAGCATGATGGGATAATGGCTAGGAAAAGAAGCTAGTAAGACATTTGACCTGACAAAAAGGTAGGATGGTTTTTAACCTTTAAAGAAGTGGAAGCTATTCTTTTTTGAAAAAAAAATGAAGAGATGGAACACTGATCATGATATGAAAAGTGGAAAGCATCATCCCTCATGTGATTTTCAGTGACAGCATGAAAATGACTTGATATGGACATACTTTTTGATTAAAGGCTTGAGTGTGCTCTCATTTTAAAGCACTTGAGAACAAGCATTAGTATCCTTTACTTCCAAACTATTGAAAATCTTAGTTTATTTCTTAAATAATTCTCTTACCCTTCAGTGATCAATCAGCATTCCCTGCATTTGTCAACAGATTGCTTAATACATTGGAAACTAATATCACATTTAATCCTGGTGTTTTGTTACTGACCTTCCTGTATCTAGATGTAATTGCAGTCCAGTCCAAACAAAGGGAAGCTCTTCTTTCTCTTATTTGTGTGTGTGTGAGGGACAGGATGTGTGTATCCTTGGAATGTGTGTGTCCAAGATTTGATACAGAACACTCTTATATTGTGAAACTATTCCTGAAACTGGATAATCATGCTGTCCATTACAAAAGTATACCTAGAGATGATTGCAGCTGTTACAAGAAAGAAATACCTTATATGAACCTTATTGCTGTTTGTAGCAACACTTTTCCATCATTTCAGCTAATTCTTTGACATCTGCCACAGACACATTTCTCTAGCTATGAGAATGATAAATTATGGTGGTATTTCCAAAAGTAGAAAGGATGCTACCAACATGATACAATAGTTGCTACCATCATTTTTGAAAAAAAAAAAAAAATCTGCTCTCAGCAAGATTAAGGAAGGCTCTGTGAAAAATATTAACAAAGAATTAGATTTAAATTTCTCTCTATTTCACCATGCACCAGCCTCTTTAATTATTTGGGATGGTATATCCTTTCAGAGCAGAATTGTAATTTCTTACAGTGCATACCACTTCTGGAATTTCCAAAGTATACAAATTGTGAAATGGTTTAATTATATACTGTATGTATTTTATAAGCATGTTTTCTAGAATAAAGTGGAATTCAAATGAGTCCCAGAATCCTAATATATTTACTCAGAAATAATTATTTCATCACTGTTTTCAATGTAAGAGCAGTTCCTTGCAATTAAGTCTCCCCTTGACCATATCTAGTAATTTTCCAGTAAGTACAGATTCTCCTACTGAAGAGAGAGGGCATTTGCTTCAGCAGGTTTGAGACCACTTCTAAGTCACCATACTTAGAAATGCTGCTTCAGTACCTATCTAACCAAGTAAGTAGCTTTCCCAAGGTATGTCCTGGAAATTGCTAGTATATTGTCATCACAGGTGGTTTCTTAATTAAGGCTTTACTTGTGTTTTTGGCTGAGGCAAAGTCAGGGTCAGTTCAGAGGTACTTCCAAACCTTTGTTTGCTGCTGAAAAGCTTAGCCCTTATTATCAAATCACATATGCAGGATTATCCATGAACTCCTTTTCCTAAAGCATGCAACATTAGCATGCCAATACTTCATTTCCTGGGGAACAGTTGATGTTGGTATAGGATCAGAACAGAGCAAGCCTAGGTAAGGCTTTCTCATGGCAATCAGGGTTCTGTGAATGCATTTGAATTATCCTTCCTTAAAAATAGTATAGCAACAGTTCTAAATGATTATTTCACATGCCTATTTTTCATAAAATATCAGATAGTTTGAAATAAATGACATGCAAAATGTAACCCAGATTGCTAGAATAACTGTTGATCATTTACTGCTTTCTCTGGTTCATAAATTTACGCTTTTTTTGATTCTTAGTTTTTCCCTCTAAAAGCTCATTCCTGTAAACATTTAGGAAGAAAAGCCTACAATTCCAACCAGCTGTATGGTTTTTTTCATGTTTAAACATTCCCAGGACACAATCCTAGCTCTGACCTCAGAAAAGATGCTCTGAGATCCAAGCTGTGCTTCGGAATCAGAATCCTCCCTTCACACACATCAGCCTGTTCTCACAAGTAGGTGCAAAAGACTTAGGTAGTCAGAACTGCTGGTTGTTTTGCTCTGTACAAGGGACAGAGGGGTGCTCCATGCTCTTTCCATCCTCAAAAGGATGCTGCAAACCTCCAAACTGGAAGGTTACTGGCAGCCAGGTTAGATAGCACTGCTAAGCACAATGCTTCTTTTGTTTGCTTTGTTGATAATTAAGAGTTCTGAACACACCCTCTTAGGTTAACTACTATGCTTTTATTCACTTAGGTGTACATAGTAAAGAAAAATGATTTAGTACAATGATTTTGAAAAATAGCAGAGCAGACTCAAGACTAACTATTACATAGTGCCCTCTGGGCATTTACAACAGCTCATAAAAGACAATAAAAGACAAAGTAAAATACAGATAACAATAAAAAACATCTTACAGTGTAACTGTAAAATTTAAAAAATAGATTTAAATAATGAATTTAAACTTTAAATAGCAAAGACAGGTTAAAACAACAGGACCTGATGACATGATGTACCCACATGCTATATTTAAAGTTATTAAATATATGAATTTCTCCTATATATTATTTGTATGCAAATGTAACCCAAATGTATACACTTCTGTGCATTTTTTAAAAAAACTTGAGAACTGCATTGTTAATATGAAACCAAATGATAATTGCATTGTTCGTGTATTAGTTCTGAAAGTGCAAACTCAGTCAGTTCATATTCAAATGCAAACTAAATAAATTTCTCCTCTATCTCTAGCAAGCACATTTGTGAAAAGGGACCTTTAAAAGCTAGAACTGGAAAGCTCAACTTGGACCGAGGTTGGGCAGCTATTCAAAGGATATTCACAAGGCTTCTGAATTTTTGCCAGCCTCAGCAGGCAACATGGATTTGTAACATTAGACTATTTGAGATGCAGACAAGCAAAGTCTTCTGGATTGCCCAGCCAAGTAGCAGAAGCACAGTCTTTGAGCCTTGCAGAAAGAATTCTGTTATTCTCATACAAATAGTTCCTTGAAAGTATGGCCATTCCACTTAAAGCTTCTGAATATCCTGTCCACTGTTCATTCTTGTTCCATTCCATTTCTTAGCACTCCCTTTCTAACTTCAGCATTTCAGTGTTTCTGGGTTGACTTACTGACCTATACCAGGCCTGATGCACCTAAAGCTTTTACCTGCCACAGCAAAACTTAAGGACATATAAGGAGCACTCCTGGATCCAAAGGCCTATACAGTACAGTTATCAGGAACTGGATGCCCTTGAAATATTGACAATCAAGGTATGGCGTAGGAGCACCTTATAGCTTACATTTCCTAGCACTTGGCTTTTACAGCCATACTGCCTTTAATACTGGAGACAACATATAGCAATAATGAATATGTAGCCCAAATTCACCCTTGCTTATTGTTAGTGTTGTTCTTGTGTCTGTCCAGCTGTAGTCTAGATTTGTTTTCTCCGTCAAGCCCAGATTTCAGGTAAGGGTGCCTAGAAGCCCAGGCTGGTTTTGCCAGCATGTAAAAATAATTGCACATATAATGCCTGATTATATGAAACACAGCCTCCTTCACATGAACGTGCCGTGGTGTGGAAGCAGAGCCTCTGTGTTCTGTTCCCACGGTGAGGGGGAAGGGGAGGAAATCCTGTGTACAGCTTTTCCCAAGAGTTACTCTCTTTCTTGTATCAGTATGCAAACATGGACCTCATGAGTTACTTGAGATTATGGTATAGAAAAGGTTTTCAGATCACCACAGTTGCATGTGAAAGGTGTCCTTTAAAATCATCATTCACATGACATATAGCTTATGAAGTTTTCAGTTAAATATAAGCTAGGAGTCACAAAGGTTGACTGTCAAAAGGAGAGCTCCATAGGCTCTACTTTTGATTATTTGTTTAGAGGACTAATCAAATTAAAGGATAAATTGTCATGTCCACTGCCATACAATCAACCTAAAATAATGTAGCACACCACAGAACATTTTCATTTCTCAAAAAGGATTCTAATAACTCTAATGACAATATTAATTCCTGTGTAGACCAAACATAAAAAATGTTTATATTGACTTAATTTTAATGTGTACTGTTTGAGGCAAATGTGGCTTTAGACAGTTTGGATTTTTGTTTTTGCATTTTACACAATGAAAGGTTGTTTCAAAGGAATAATCACCATGTCGTGGGGCACAGTGCAGGCTTTTTAACTGTACAGTTCTATGCCTGCAGTTCCTTTCCTTTTTCAAAATATGCCACACTGCAGACAAGACAAGCTTTTGAGTTAATATTCAAGAACAAGCTCAGCAGTTGTGTTTGCCTGATTTAGCCCCTGCTGTGATGATTCCTTTTTTATTAACTTTGCAATTATATTACACAGCTAAACTCAAAGTAGCTCAAGCTGAGTCTTTTAGATAGTCACTATCTCAATAGTTCATAGCAACTTCAAATGTTTAGAGACTTGGAATGCATCATTCCCAAATTCTTTCCTACCATATTGACTAACGTGCTTACAGTGTTAGTCCAAATAAAATATTTAACTAAATACTGAATCTGCCTAACACGACAGTACTTACAATTATTTTAAGTGTTTTCATTCTGAATACCATGTACATCAGAAATGAATCACCTTTTAAAAGCAGCCTCATATGCACAATTTGTCTACATAGATGCATATACAGTTTGATTTATGTTTATGTAGCCAGTTTGATTATGTAAACCTCACAATGGAAAATAGGTGGACATGTTCCTATCCTGTCTGTATTTATCTTATAGTTGCAAACTGCAAGGACTTATGCATGTTCCTTTATGGTATTTTTTCCACATATTTTCTTTCTCAAAATCTGTCCTCAGAACAGCTATTATAGTCGCTCCCTTCAGGTGGAAAAGCAATTGACAGAGAAACCAAGAAAGTTTTACCATTTAATTGTTTGCTAAAAATGGTTTCCCTGAGAGGAATCTGGGTCACAGGTGAGATGTCTATCAACAAGTTCTTTCCCAATAACCACTTGCTTACAGTTCAGTTATGGAAAAAATAGACTAAGCCCATCAATTGAAAAAAATGATCCAAGAGCCTTCCTGGTATTTTAGAATTCAGTTCCAGAGATATGCTCTGCATAATACTTACATTCATTTCTTGCTACTATCAATAAGCCTTATCTTGGCTTCTCTCTGCATAGGTAGAAGAAGAGCTTTACTGTAATATAGGTTTGTTTCTTATTCCTGTAGAAGCGAAGCAAAGCGAAGCAAAGCAAGCCTTCACAGCTTCATTTTATCCCCACAACAGCCCTTTGTAGTAGGTTGGGCTGAGAGGGAGTGACAAGCTGGAACTCATGCAGTGAGCTCCATGGCCACGTGGGGTCTAGAACCTAGATCTTGCAGGACCAACACTAACCACCACACTAGCTGTTTTCATGTATAATGATAGAAGTAGGGTTGCATGACAAGCATCACTGGTATGAAAATGGTAAAGACAAAGAAACAGAGTGAGTCAGAAGGGGCCTACTGGGCCATCTAGTCTGACCCCCAGCTCCAGCCAGCTCTGCTCATGACATGCCTACCATGTGCAGATCACTACAGACCACTGTGAAATCTGACTACTACCCTTTTCTAAAAGAGATAGGTGGAAACCTATTATTGGGCATTTCCATTTAACCATATGACCATGGCATCATTTAAAATGCATTTAAAGTGAAGTATATTTCACAATTTACAGTTTCAGTACATTGCTTATGCCTGGTATAAGTTAGACACATTCTGTGAACGTAAGTGAATGTAAGTGTTATGGTTCCTTCCATAGACTAAGAAATAATGTTCTTGAATACTGAAAATGATTCAGAGCATCTCTTCTACACTGTAATGTAAAGTTAACAAACAAATACTAAGCTATACTGCTACCAAGAGCAAGCAACAGGAATGTCCATTCTCATTGCTAGAAACAAGCCAAAATCCCTACAGTAAACCTGACTCTTACATTTACCTGAATGTCCATGTGTGTCCATCCTTTCCAACATTATTGTATAAAAATTAAAGAAATGAATGGTTTTGCATATTGGTTGACTGAGCATGAATGGAACACAGACCTCCAACTGCATGCAACAGTATCCAAAACAAATAGGAATAAACATGCTAATTCTCATCTATCCCATTTTGGAAATAATATTTTGCACCAACTGGCAAGCAAAATTCATGCTTCTTTCCTACGTAAAATGCTTTTAAGAAAATGAGATTATTATAAAGTACTCCTTTATAAGCACATTTATGGTTCTTCATTTGTGAAGTAGCACATTGTTTTCTAGGGACTTGGCAAACCAAATTGCTGCCCATGATAATTTTGCCTGATCAAAAGATTAGAGTCAAGTAATGTACACATGAAACATTGTTAGGTTCTATGGGGTCATTTGTTTACTTAGTGATCTATTGATGAATATTTGCAAACACAATTCACAAAATGAATTTCTTCTTTTTCACAATTACATAAGAGACAACATGAGCAATTATAACAAGAAACTACAACTTGTGCACCCAAGTCCTAAAACTATTAACATTAAACAGATAATATTTTGGTCCATAATTATAATGCTCTTATCATTATAATCACCACAATTTGTGTAATGAAGTATTTTGTAACAGAAAGAAAAAAAAACAACATCATATCCAGATGACCTTCTGGACACATGTAAATTAATGGGTTAATGGGTTAATTAACCAATTATAAAGATTTTTGTGAACCTTACAGAAAAGGACACTGCTTACTGTTTCAGTTTCTTCTAAACCACAAGGACATAATCAGTTGAAATAAGAGATCTGTCTGAATCTTTCCCCACATCTCAGTAGGTTTAAATTATGATTGCAATTTTTTACCTGATTCTAGAGGATCAAAATTTCCTATAACAGTTCCTAAAATGTTCTTCTATAAACTATGGACAAGTTTTTTGGTGCCTTCTGGTTTGATAAAGGTACAAATGTTTTCAAAGGCAGTGAAAGTGAACTGTTTTTAGGGACAGAATAGTTCCTTACTTAATGAAATGGCAGCTGGTGTGGTCTTACCTTGTTTTGTCTTTGAAGTGGCCTTTAGGTTAAGACAGGTATCTTTCACAGAGACATGCTATGTGCTACATCTCACAAGATAAGCATGTATATTTTATATTTATATTATTGGGTTGTTTATCATGAAAGTTCACAGGAATTCCCTCCCTGATATGGTAATTTTAATATATATTACAAAGTAGTGTTTTAAGTTGAAGATGAAACTCAAATACCTAAGCTAGAGAACACCTAATGAGAAGGAAGGACTCCCTGGAGAAGACCCTAATGCTGGGAACAATTGATGGCAAAAGAAGGAGACAGCAGAGGATGAGGTGGCTAGATGGAGTCACTGAAGCAGTCGGCGTGAGCTTAAGAGGACTCTGAGGGATGGTGGAGAACAGGAGAGCCTGAGGAATGTTGTCCATGGGGTTGTGATGGCTCAGACATGACTTTGCGACTAACAACAAGTGGTTAAGAGTGTGGGACTGGAGCTCAGGAGGTCTGGGTTCCAGTGCCCACTAAACCATGGTGCTAACTGGGTGTCTGTGGGCTAGTCACTGACTCTCGGTCCAAGCTAGCTTGCATTAAAAATGCAGATGGGGGGAACGTGGGCATTAGACAATCATTGTGTACAACAAAAGCTGAAAAGGCCTCTCTTGTCTCATCCACACTGAAATGTGATCTTTAATAGTTTTGTGTCTCTTCCTTCCTGGCAGCTTGGTAGGATAAAATCAGAACTGATTGGAAGCAGTCAGATATGAGTGGGGCTAATAGAAGTAGCAAATTATTCAGGAGGACTTTGCATGGCACTGAAAATAACCATGATGGCCTTACTTGAGCAAGTGAAAAGTAAATGTTTCCTTGAGCAGGATGTTGTCAATCTTTGGTGAACAGTTTCCGTATTTGGTGAACAGTTCAATAAAGAATTAGAAATATTGAAAAGACACATGCAATAATTGCCTTCTACTTCCTAGGGCTGGATGAGAGTCTTGTTTCAGGTCATTTTCTATAAAAATGTACCAAAATGCAAAAATGTATCTATATTTGAGACAGAAAGAACTTGTAAATCATGATGGTGGTGGTGTCAGAAAAACCAAAACTTACTGATTTATCCAGCCAGGCCCTCAGTGCTTCAGTCATAGATTTGAATTCCTGTATATTCAAAGACGTTAGTGCTGAATTAGGATTCTTGCCTCTTTACTCAGACAAGATTTTCATTTTTAGTAGTTGTAGTAGTAAGTTTTTTGTATTTAGCCATGGGCCATTACAAATTTACATACCCAAACCACAGTTTAACAGATAAAACTATAGATACATTGTAACAAAACATAATACTAAGAAGGAACCAGCCATAAATCAGGACAGTTTGACCTTCAAAGCCTCCCTAGCTCTTATCTTCTTAGCAGTGAGGGCAAAAAGAGAAACTATACAACATGTGCATTAACATCCGATAACAAGAACACTAATTTCTCGGGATCAGAATAAGCATTGAAGGCAGGTAGGATGCCCGTGAAAAAAATGTTAGTAGCTAAATGACAAGCAAGTACAACTTGGCCCTCTTCATACTGGGAATAATTATATCTATTGAATATGGGCAGCTGGGAATTTAGCTTCAGGTCAGTGTTGAAATAAATGTTATCAACAATTATTTCATATTTGTGGTGGAAATAACTTGAAATCTTAAATATTCAAATACAGAAGAATGTGAAGGTGGCAAACTGGTTTGCCCCTTCTCAGGAAAAAATGAGTGACTTCAACAGAATTAAATGTTCCACCACTCCTGTAGGAATTCTTACAAGGCAACCATAAATGTGGAACACAACTTAGTTTAAAACTCCTAATAATGCAGTCTATTCAGCCTATATAGAAGAATAAAGGTATTTGTATTTTGGTAACCCCAGCACAGGCTAGGTATTCTCCACCTGTTACTGACAACATCCCCTAAAACAGCCCAATGGGGCTGGTTCAATCCTGATATCCTCAGGCATACCACTGAAGACAAGGTGACCAAGGGGACAATCTCCAATTTTCAGCAAGTTTGAAAGTAGATGGGGCTGCACCAAAACAAATACTCCATTGCTTGTACAGGAAGAGTCCATCCCAGGGGTTACTGGGATCTAGATGGGCAAATTTATTTATTTATTTATTTAAACCATTTTTATGCCGCCCCATTCGCAAAAAGCCTCGGGGCAGCTTACAACAATAATAAACAAACATAAATAAATAGTTTGTACAATTAGAGTTTAAAAAAACCCGGAAACATCTCGGCATATACCTAAAAACCCCATACATACAATTCATAAATTAACAATTAAAATAACTTTTAAATAAAAAGGTCTTGGCCTGGCACCGAAAAACAAATAAAAAGTAAATGGGAGGTGGGGAATAGTCTCATCCAGTTCTGCACACCTGGGTAATTTATACTGTGTCAGCACATCCTTGCCTTTCTGGAAGGGAGGTTGCTGTGGTCTATAGAGATTCCATCTCCCAGCTTCCTGCCTATTTTCAGTTGACAAATTGAAAATTAATAAATCACCAGGACCAGATGGTATCCATCCCAGGGTCCTTAAAGAACTCAAACATGAAATTGCTGAGTTGCTAGCAAAAATATGTAATAAATCCCTAAGATTGTTGCAGAGGCCTGGAGAATAGCTAATGTAACATGAATTTTTAAACAGTGATAGATGTGATCCAAGAGGGATCTGGGAAATTACAGGCTGGTTAATCTAATGTCTGTTCTGGGTAATTTGGTTGAAAGCATCATTCAAGATAAATTCAGTAAACACTAGAAGGATGACCCCTGCTGAAATAGTTTTCACAAAGGTAAGTTTTATCCCACCAACATTTTGGAGTATTCTGAGAATGTCAGTAAACATGTATACAGAGGTGATCTGGTAGACACTGTTTATTTTTACTTCCAAAATGACTTTGACAAAGTTGCTTATCAAAAGCTCCTGAGAAAACTTAATAGTCATAGAAGAGAGCCATACTTATGTTGTAGTAGCTGGTTAAAGTACAGAAAATGAGAGTAGACATAAATAGTAAATTCTCCCAGCCAATGGATATCAACGGTTGGGTCCCACAGCAATCTATATTGGGACCAATGCATTTCAACTTATTCATAAAAGATCTGGAATAAGAAGTGAGCCATGAGCTGGCCATGTTTACTGATGATACCAAATTATTGCAGGTGCTTGAAACAAAAAGAGCTTACAAGGGGCTCAAATAGGATCTCTTCAGTTTAGGCATTAAAGGGGCAACTGTGGTTCAGTTTAGTCAAGTGTAAAGTGATGCAAAAATAGCAAAATTTGAGTATATTCTGATAGAATCTGAACTAGCGGTGACTGAAACTGCTTTCAGGGTTGTGGTGTAGTTAAATGAAAATATTAACCCAGTGGGCAGCAGCTGTAAAAAAGGAACCTGCAATTCCATGTTGGGTGTAATTAAGAAAGGAATTCAAAATAAAACTGGCAAGCTCATACTCCTTTTATCCAAATCTATGATGTGACCACACTTAGAATTTTTGTACTAGTTAGTGTTAGTGCCAGTCTAACAAAATATATTCTAGAGTTAGAAATGGTGCCGACATGGGCAATTAAAATGATCACAATCTGCAACAGATCTGATTGTTTAGCTTAGAAAAAAGTTATGTGAGGGGAGAAATTATACAGATGTGTAAATTTATACATGATGTGTAGAAAGTGGATAAGATTTATTTTCTCCGTCTCCTGTAATACTAGAACCTGTGGTCATTCCATGAAGTTGATTGATGGGCGATTCAGAACAGAAAAAAACAGTATTTTTTCATGCATCATGTAGTTAAACTAATCACTTTCATTTGCCACTAATTTACATGATTTTAAAAGCAGATTGGAGCAATTTATGGAGAATAGCTACTAGCCCTGATGTATCTGTACCACTTCCAGATCAGAGGCAGTATGCCTGTTTAGACTGGTTGCTCCAGAATATGTTACTCTTGCACTCACGTCTTGTGTGTAGGCTTTGCTATGGGTAGCTGGTTGGCCACACTAGAACAGAAGGAATTCTTGGTTTGATCCAACACAGCTTTTCTTATGCTGTTGTGATTGCCAGTTCTGACTTTTTCTATTGGGTGCTGGATTACTGAGACAGGTTAGAGATTCTGCTGCATTGTATAGTCTACCCTTGCCCGTCTTGGCTATTTACAGATAATGAGGGCACGACTGCTTGGATCTGAGTTTGGGCATTCCTCCCTGACATAGAGCATAGTACTCCAGCCATTGTAATGTGGCCATAATACTTCTATAGGACAGGGTAGGCGCTAATGTGTCCTTGGATATCTTTCTTGGCACCCAGAAAGGTACCTCCAGCTGCTGCCACCTTCATTTCCATGGACTACATTATGTTGCTTGGAGGCAGTCTTAGGAAAAGAAGATGAGACTGGGGTGAGATGGGGTGTGTCTGTGTGCATGTAAGAGAGAAAGACACACAAAGAGATGGGTAGGTGATGTACCTATAGGTGATGATATAGAGTATGAGAGGTAACAGATGGAAGGATTAGTTGATTGACAGAGGAAATGCAGGGAGAGAGTTAGCTTTCTGGCATCTAGGATAGGTATGGCCATGTATCATGCAATACTGGTACCCCTCCACACCAGGATTGCTTCTCCTTTCCAGCATTGCTACCTGTTTGTTCACTAGTCTCTCATTCCAGCTCAAGCAACCATGGTGGCATGAAAGAACAACAATAGATGATTCTGACTACTTGTTTACCAGCTGTCTGCATATCAAGGAAAGAAGTGGTAGAAATGATGGGAAGGAGAATAAAGAGCAATAACAGCTGGCATCAGTGAAAGTGAGAAGGTAGAGTAATTGAGGAAGAGGGCTCTTTCAGGGTGTCTTCAGTGAGCCCACCCTCAAATAACTATACCCAGCCAGTGCTAGGTATATGTTTCTGTTGGTGGGTTCAAAGAAGAGTTTGGCTTTTGTGGGGTTTTTGTTTTGTTTTGTTTTGTTTTTGCTTTTTTACAGCTTGAGACTCTGTCTGTCCCAACAGAGTTTTTGGGCAGATTACTTATCTGTTGGGTCTAGCCAGGTCTCACATGGCAGGCATTTTGTGGCAGTGCTTAGGACAGTTTTTCAGATTGCATATCATGCCTCTGGAACAAAAAGGTCCTGTAACAATTGGCTTCTCCCACTCTAGTTCCAAATGCTTATTTCTGTTCTTTAGACAATTATGCTGCCACCATGAAACTTCTTTTGTAAATCCTTTTAATGCCTGACATAGCTGATTTCCAAAGGAACAAAACAAACCAGAAGTTAATGTTGTTTAAAAAAGATCCTGGCAAGTGTAAACAAACAAGATAACTTCCTAAATAATAGTTACTATCTCTAATTAAAATGGGTAATTATATTATTTTTACCACCAAAATCTTAGCTATGGAAGTTCTACTTTCTATACCTAACCACTGTAAAGACACTCACCCTATCAAGCTTCATCCTAGTTAGCTCACAGGCCTCACAAAGTTTTTGCCATGCAGTCTTCTCACTAGTAGGATTTACATACAAACTGGAACCAGCAAGGCTGTTTACCATTCTTTTCCCAAAGTCTGATGCAGTAGCTGTTCAGTCTTCACACTACCAGCAGCTAACATTTGGGTCTCAGCTTCCATCCCAGCAATCTTAGACTCCTAACTCTCAGACCTTCTTCAAACATAAACATATGAAAACCAGAACCTAGCTTCACATGCCCCTTTCAGGGACAATAGTTAGAGGTACCAAACTACCAGCATTCCAGATGGACTTGTATCTCTACTCTGGCTCAAGGCCAGCATAAAACACAGGCATTTTTTCCTTTTACTGTTCATTTCTCAATTCTAAATTTCTTTTTCATAGCAATCCATATAAACACAGTAAATTTTTACCTCTCAGAAGCACTTTCTTCAAAACATTGCTCATAGTGAGAAAATATTCAGAACGGTGTGGACTCCCCTCACATATGCAAATCTCAGTGCCCCTTGCTAATAAGTTTTCTCACACTTTTTGTTTAAAGTCTCTGAACAATTTGGTTTTACTAGCATTCTACCATCATACACTTATCTATAAAATAGCACACAATGCAAACTGCAGAGTTAAACAGGAATTTTCACTAATGGTGCTAAAAAAGATGGCATGTTCTAAGAGCAAAGTAGTAGAAGAAACTATTAACTGCCTAGTTTTGTTTGTTTGGAAGATCCAGAAACAGATCACTTTACATGTGGGCACAAACTTTTTGAAAGATTAAACAAATTATTAATATATATTAAAGGAAAATGGCAAAACTCTTTAGAGGAAAGTCATTAAATGGTAGGACATGAAATGTCTCCACAACAGGAAAAGTATCACTTACAGTCAGAAATGTCATCAATATACCAGCCACCTTTGTCAGAAATAAATCCTCCCACCTAACTTCCATTCCATACATTACTTTCAAAGAGATAGCACTGTGATTCTGCTCTTTCCTCACTTAGTAGTTTTTTTGGTATTAAGCAAAACTGGAAGAATCACTGGAAAAAACAGGAAGAGGTTAGAAATGGGTGCCATTGGATGAAAGATCCATGATGGTTCAACAATGAATGTTCGCCTGGAAGCACTCTTGGTTCCTGTGGTCTCCCTTTGCAAGTTAAGTTATTAAAGGGAATTGTGTCAGATAAGGAGTCAGAGGAAGAAATGCCAGAAACGGATCCGAAGAAGAAAGCTGCCTTGGTAATTGTTAATATGGGGGACAGGAAAGGCAGTATCGCAATGCGACTCTAAAACAGCAAAAGGGATAGAGAACAAGAATAGAAATGTAGAAAGAAAATAATGGAGACCCATATGAGCATGCTAAATATTGAGTATTTACATAAACTGTAATAAATAATTATGACAATTTAAAAACCTCTTTGTCACCATGTTTGTCTAATATTATTTTTTTCCCTTCTCCATTCCTTTAGATTTTACCCTACATATAGCTCAGTTTGTTAGCACATTCTATTCGAGGCCACAATAGTTTCTAAGATTTGGATATCACTTTGAATGACTCTTCTTTTGGCTTTTGCCTGTCAACATTTGCTTCTGTTGCTGGAGATGTGTCTCATCCCGTTATCTTTTAAAAATGCTGTTCGATTGGTAACGTTTTAACAATATTCATAGGCTTATCTCCACAGGAGAGAGATACAATTTTATCTATCTTTTCTCATCAAGTCATTAACATGAAACTCAGCAATGTAATCATACCAAGCTGAAATTGAGGTCATGCCACAGACTGGTTGAAAGAGAGGCTTGATGACATGATGATGTATAGCCATTTCACAACAATGCTTTTAATGCATGATATCTGCCCCTTAATTACATTTAAAATTTCATTTTAAAAGATTTTATCATTATGGAAATTGCTGTGTAAACGCTTGAGTGATAAGCCCCCCAAATGTTCTAGTGATGGACTTGAAGAGCAAAGAAATTAAAATCTGGAGCATTCTCAATTGTAAAGTATTTTCTTGTTTTTCTACTTGGTGCAATAGCAACATTCAAATCGGGATGATACACTTCCTTTTGTACCTTGGGAATTTGTTTAATGCATTCTCAATTTTGCTTTCTTCAGAATGCTATTTCTTCTTTAGTCATGGGAAGGAAAAAATCATGCAATTTGCCATTTTGGATGTATTACTTTTCTTTAGCCAGTCAGGCAATTAAGTTAAACTTGAACTTTAAGTGTTGCATAAGGTAAAGGTTTCCCCTTGACATTAAGTCCAGTCATGCCTGACTCTTGGGGGCAGTGCTCTTCTCTGTTTCCCAGCCAAGGGAGCCAGCATTTGTCCGCAGACAGTCTCTGTGGTCATGTGGCCAGCATGACTAAACACCAAAGTGCACGGAATGCTGTTACCTGCCCACCGAAGTGGTACCTTTTCATCTACTTGCATTTGCATGCTTTCGAACTGCAAGGTTGGCAGGAGCTGGGACGGAGCAACAGGAACTCACCCCATTGTGCAGATTCAAACCAGCGACCTTTCGATCTACCAGCCCAGCAGCACAGCGGTTTAAACCACTGTGCCACCAGCAGTCCACAAGTGTTGCATACATTGCCCAAAAATATACATCCTATTGGTATGTTTTGGTTTCAAAGTATGTAATGCTTATTAAAAATTAGGTTGTACATTAATCTATCATAAAATGTTGGGTTTTTTAATTGGAGGAAAACATTTAAGTCAAGTATGTGATTAGACTTACAATATCTGCTTCTCATAATGAAACAAGAAGGCCACGTGCACATAGAGTTTTCCAAAAGCAAGAACAATAGAATATCAGATCAAGTAACTGCAGAATGATAAGCCTGTTGCATAGCCTGCATGCCAATGTGGGTTATGCCTATATTTTGAGTAATTTATTTTACTTAGTTTGCATAATATTTGCAAGTATTTGAGAGGGATGATTGTAGGCATTACATCACTGATCTTGAAATCTGTAATTCTGGGCTATACTTATTTCACAGAAAGTTATTGGAAAATTGTGGACAATGCTATTCATCAATCAGCTTCATACTTGCATCAATGTTTTCTGATTTAAAAAATAATAAGCAACAACACAGAACAATCATAATGAGTAAGATAAAAGTAGTATAGAAATATGATTTAATAAAAACATAATTTGAAGGCTCATTAATTTATTGTGGCAGGACCTTTATAGGCTACAGGTTCCTCAGATGCATGATGTGGATAGGAAGGTACAAAATATAGAGGCAAAGAGTAGCAAGAAGGAAACTGTTAGGATTAAAATAGAGATCCAATGGCAGAGACTAATTTGCATGATTCATTCAGCTGACATTTTAAAACTTGGTTTGAAACTTTGTGAGAAAATTTGAAACTTGATGAAAAATAGGCACCCCCACCCTCCCTTCATGTTATCTAGGTCTCTGTCATTCTGAGTGGGTAGTGAGGATCCAATATACATATATTTATAGTATATGCACTGTGCATAGTTGTACCTGAATAGAGGTAGGACTTTTCCGTTGCTGTTCTGAAGAGAAACAGTACTGGCATTGGTCTAAGTTCCTGCTTGATGTGTCCTCGAAACCTTCCAAAACAGAGGAAGACCATAGCTATTAGGTCAGCTATATGTTTCACATTCCATTAAACATTCTGAAAATGAATTTTACATGACACTGACCTTAATTTTTTCATCCTCCTAAGCCCTTGCTAAAGGGCTTTCACGTAGTCAAGTTTATGTGTAACTATGTTTTGAAGAGTTATTTGAATTATGCGTTTTTACTTTTGTCTTTTCCTGAAGAGTATCCAAGTTGTTAATACAACTTTACAGAGCTTCGTTTATGTATTTAATTACTTACATCCCACTTTTTTGTTTCCTTTCAAGATACTGAAGGTAGCTTACATAATCTTTCTCCTCCTCCTAACGTAACACTGAGATAAGCTAGGCTGAGAGTCTGTGACCAAATCACACAGGGAGCTCCATGGCTGGGCAAAGACTAGAATCTGGAGCACCCAGATCACCATTCATGAACCTAACCACTATTCCACAACCAAGAATCTTTTAGGAAGTATCTGTACCATTTAATATATTTGTAAATTTGTTTATTTTTTTCTTCAGATTAGTCCTAATAAAATGAGGCTGTAAATGTTTCTTGATTCTGGTTTGTTATGAAGCCTTATAATGTTCCAGTAAGTGGTACAGTTTGGATTTAGGGTGGTTGCTTACAAAATGAAGAGTATGGTGGAAGGAAAAGATTACATGAACCTTAGCTCTGTAGAACATGGTATTTTTTTATGGAGCACCCAATTCAGGCTAGCTATTGCTCTGTTTGCAATATACGACAGCACTTTGCCAGGTTGTGTGTTGCATATGCCACCTCCAATCAGCTTGATCATAGCTTACTTTGTGCGATGCAAACTGGGATGCTATGGGTTCTTTATGGATCAAATAACCTTAAGCTAAGTGAACAGCTAGCTTGTTAGAAAGCCAGCAGAGTGGAGTGTTGAAAACAGTCAAGTCAAAGAATCAAAATGAAATGGAACAGAGAGAATTAATTCATACCTAGGCAGCACTGAAAAGATTTAGCATTTTGGCATAAGAAAGGAAAGGCAAGTAGGCAAAAATCACCCCAGGTCCCTGCTCCACTGGACTGCTCTTCTCTTCTTTCTCCTAAGTGTTTCTATCATCAACTTTTAAGCTATTGTGTATATTGTTTTAATAGTATTTATTAATGATAAATTGTCACCTTGTTGGGATTCTGGAAATACAGAATATGTGGAAAAAAGAGGAAGGAAGGAAGGAAGGATTTGAACTGAACTGAAATAATTCAAAATTGTAAACTGTTTACATTGTTCTTTGGGATTGGTTCACACAATATTTGGTGGGTTTCTATAAGATAACAAAACATTAAATGAAACTGTCAACCTTTACTTGACCAACAATCGGATGGCTAAAAATAATTTGTCAGGGGTCTTCCCTATCCTTCTCACCTGGTGATACATTTCTCTGAAAATAATACACGTTTTGAAATGCTGAAGCTTTCAGGATGCTGAACACTATTCCTAAAATGCAAAGAAATGTTAATCTGCGATCATCCACAGCTGGGTTGACAGCTCCAACCCCTCGTATTTACCCTCCAGTTTGAACTAGATAGATTTATTATATCTATAGAAGATATTCTTAATGAGCAGGCAGTATTGACCTCCAGAGTAAACCTATATGTTCATGGAGCTAAAATACTTTTTACAAATCATGGAGTTGGATATATAATACACAAAGACACCATTCAGTGTGTAGGCAGATAAGAATGTCAGAATCGGGCAGTTAGCTCTCCAAAGAATGTGCTTTTGGCAGTTGCTGCCTTCTTAAACATAAGGGAAAACATGCATATTTAAAAAGTTTCTGGCTTGCCATTCCAAAATGATAAGGAAAGTTGGCAGTCCAACATAAGCTGCCAGTTGTGTATTCTGGGTCCTTCTTGCTGTTCCCAGTTCCTCCTACTGCTATGGCCCTGACTAATGTTTGACACAGGACAAAGTGGCTGTTTATTACCATGGACTGTTGAGGCCTGTGCTCTGAAATGCATTCTGTCAATGGAATGTAACTGAACTTGGCATTTTAAAGTTCTGCTATTGCTGTAGCTTAGTTTTCCTGGGATTTCTGTGCAGCAAGACCCATGTGGAAGCCTCCAGTTTAAGCTGAAAATGTTACATAGGAAGACATACCATGTAAAGGTTAGATTTGGCTGGGAACCTGGGGGGTGGAGGGTTTGTAAGAAAATACCACTGGCAAAATGACACAGACAATTCTTGCCTCCTTGGCTTATGTCAGAACTTGATAATAACTGTTTGTTTTTAAAATACATGCTCTCTTTGACTAAGGAAATGCTGTTCCCGTGTAAAGAACATTACCATGTCTAGTACAATAATGGAGAAAAGGCTAGCACGGTATGCATACTAGTATGCCAAATAGTTATTCTTTTCATTAGGAATGGATTACATAAAATAAGACTGTGTGTGAGTGTACTCTGCATGATGAATGGTTCCAGATCAATGAAAATGTATATTTCAATCCTTCTAAATTGCTACTGGTAAGGAATTTGCACTATCATTCCCATTTCAGTTTTTCATATTTAATCAATTCAAATGGGAGATATTAAGAAGTCACAATATGGATCATTCTGTAATTTGTATGCATTTTCATGGCTAAATACATTAATTAACTTGTATCTGCCATGCTTCTTTTTCAGTGTTTCATACATTTGTTCTGTGTTTCCTTACAGGAACTTCAGAAAGAAATTGAAACTCATACTGACATCTTCCACAGCCTGGATGAAAATGGACAGAAAATCCTAAGATCCCTTGAAGGTTCTGACGATGCTGCCTTGTTGCAGAGACGCCTGGATAATATGAACTTCAGATGGAGTGAACTGAGGAAAAAATCTCTAAATATTAGGTAGGACTTGGCTTGAAGGGCAAGAGACAGTAACTGAAATGAGTCTGAGGAAAAAATGTCCCCCCCCCCCATCCCTGTCACAACATAAGCCTTTTATTTTGCTCAAATTGGGATAAAATGGCTGGGCTTCCAGTAATTTAAGCAATTTCAAACACTGAATTACTTTGTAAGGATGATTAATTTTCTTTGTATGGAAGGGATTGTAGGATGTGAAGAAGCTGATGAGTTTCTATAATCTCAGTAAGGACATAGAAAAAGAGATTAAGCATGCTTAACTAGAAACCACGCTTTCTCTATTACTTTGCACTGACAGCTGTGGCTTTTCACATTGTCACAAGTAAATATAACCCTATCCACATTTACTCAGAAGTAAGTCTCAATGAATGTAATGGAACCACAAATGAGTATGCATAGGCTTGCCATATAGCCATGATCCAAATACGGTGTGATAATGTAAGAGGTTAAAAATACATTAATAATGGCAACACATCCAGCTGGACATTACTTACAAAATTCTCTACAGTAGTTCCCATTACTGAAAATGCAAGCTGCCCAGTACAAAATAACTTGTCTATTTGGAAATGAAAGCTTGCTGTAGGGAGTATTTCTGAGACAGCTCTGTTTGCATGCACAGTGCCCTTTTGCTTCTGTAAGTGGGTTATTTGGATCATGACTAATGTAATAGTTTTGTAATTCATCTGTGAGGATTCTTTGCAAAGAAGTGCAAACTTCTCTTTCTTGCAGCTGGGTAATCTTGCAAAAGGATGAATGTGTTAAATGTGAGGGAAAGGTTTCAGCAGTGCACCTGAGCCATAAACCTGTTTAGTTGTAACTATTGAGCAGTGATTTCAGTGAAACCCTGCTCAAGGGTTGCTGTCTTAATGGCTATCTCTGATAAGAGATGTCAGGATTAAGTCTGTAAATAAGGTCTTGTCATAAGAAGACATGGATTGTCATCTTGTGAGCGGGGTTGGAGTGGAGGAAGCTGTGTGTAGAAGCACATAATAAAGGGCAATGCTTTGAATAATCAACTGGAAGAGCCAATATCAACCGGCTTAAAAATTCTCTTCGGCAGTATCTATTTATTTTATTGTTTTATTTATTTATTTTATTATTTTATTTATTTGTTTTTTGGCGCCAGGCGAAGACCTTTTTATTCAAACGTCATTTTAATTGCTAATATTATTTGCTTATTTTATTCTTTGGCCAGGGCGACTTATTTTATATTGTTAATTCGTTTTATATTTTTAGTATATTATATTTTAATTGATGTTTTGTGAGCTGCCCCGAGGCTTCGGCGAATGGGGCAGCATAGAAATTTTCTAAATAAATAAATAATAAATCTATCCAGGTGTTCTTATAATAGACACTCAAGGCAGTCTTCTCAAGGATTCTTTTATACACTTGTGCTCTGTATATTGGGAAGAGTTCAGGGGGTAGCCAAAGGCTAATATTTCATATATTGCCTTTGCCAAGTGTGTGCAGCTGTAGCCCCAAGGGAGGTCAGTGTGTGTAATGACAGAAACCATCTTCATAACATTAATCATTAAAAATAAATGAAATATGTGAAGCTGAAAAAATATTGATGGCTGGAGTAAGAAGGAAATGACTTTTTCCTCTATAGACAAGCACAAGGAAAGGGATACATCTCTTTGAAATGATTTTTTTACCCATATTTTTATCAGAATAAAAAGGTCTGGGTAAAGTGCAGTATGCTAGTCAATCAGAAGCATTATAACAAAGACTTATTCCTATACTTTGCTTGGTACAATTTGATACTGATGGCATTAATCAAATTGAAAGCAATAACCCTGTTTTATTGCAGTTGCTGTGCTTTTTGAATTAAGTATAAAAGCAGTGTTGTTGCACTGTGAAGACAGTAAGGTACAATGAGGAGTTTAGTATAGTCAAAGTGGGGTAGATGTGCAGAGAGCTGAGTTATCACAAACTGTTATTGCCCACAAAGGAAGTGTCCAGTTTCATTTCAGTATGGGAACATAAGTGTCCTGTAACTGCAAAGTGGAAAAGCCAGTTTGCTAGGAAATGGCTGTCATCATCATTACATGACATTTAGGCAAATAATACTTACCAAATGTACAGGTTTGGAGTCCTGAATTTTGTAATTCTGGCTCTGACAGCTCTGTTGCTGAAAGAGTTCTTTTCTGTTTGAAGGATTCAGAACTACTTGATGTGATAATTAACATGCATAAATTAGTTTATTTAGTTGCTTACCTATACATTAGGGGTTGCCAGACTTTACTTTTGCAGCAGCTTCTTTGTTAGCAAACTGTAGCCAGGTGCAAGATAATGTCTGAGAAGGATAGACATATGTTAGGAATTAAGGAACAGATTACAGCTGAGTACATGAACAGCCCAGTAATTTGATATGAAAGACTCACAAGAAGTTTGCACAAAAAGATGCTAGTGGCTTTCTCCTAAGAGGTTATTTCCCTGCACTGCCCCAGCCCAGCAAATTGGTTCAGGAGGAACAAAGCATTTTTTTTTAAAGTGGAACTCCCTAGAGTCCTTGAGAAAGCGTCCCAGGGAACATAGGAGTGTTTGAGATCCCCCAGATCCTGAGCTTTCAGTCCCATTCTGCTTCCCTCACCCACTGCAGCACCTGTGGAAAAATCTGCTACTTCTTGCGCTTATAAATATGACATGGGGCAGAAAGAGAAGGAGGTATTTCAGTCTTGGAGAAGAGATTGGGATATGAAAAGCCTTAAGTCTGGTACAGCCCAACCAATGCCCTGGCCATGCAGTGTCTCTAGTTTGGAGGCATGTTTAAAGGAAAACATTATAATGGGAGGACAGAGAGGCAAAATTGCCTCCTTCACTCCTCAGCCAAGGCAGCAGGCACTGTATATACTGAAATTCAGAAACCTCCAGTATCAGAAGCTTCCTTCTAAAAGAGAGCACAACACATAGAACTGTTCTCTTCATTGTTTTTGTTTGACAATTAGGAGTCAGAAACCTTTGCTGATCTTCTGCAAGGCTCCTAATGCACTTCTAATTAATTTAAACTTTCTAAATTGATTTTTCCACAGCAATTCTCATGATATTCAAGCTTTCAATTTCAGCAGCAACAAACTGATAAAAGTTGATAAAAACTGGAAAAACTTACCTTTTTACCTTTTCTGTGTGCAAAGGATGGGCATGGCATATGTGTTTTATTTTGGAGTGCTGATATTTGACTTGCAAAAGACTTCATAGTAATGATGTCCTTTTGGATTTCCTAAATTTTAGGGAAGACTGGGTGAAATCCTCAACTTTTAACATCAAAGAGATACTGCTATCGGCATCAAAGGATATTTTTATTATTTTAGTTTTTTATTGTCCTACAACACAGTTTATACATTTCTATCCCGTTATTCAACTAAAATCCTCAAAGTGGCATTCTGTATTTAAAAATACAACAGATACAGCAAGAGCCATATGCTAAAAATCAAAAAGAAAATGCCACACGCAAACCTATCTATTTGAGCAGAAACCAGCATTTCAATTTATATTTTGTTTTTTCATCTTGGTATTTGGAAAAGTAATCGACAATTAAAATTAATAAGTAAATATAAAAATGATGACAGTGAAAGATTAGCATAATCAAAAGCAGCAAGAACTACACCAAAGAACAACTCCAGAATTAAAACACCATTTTTAATCGGATGGACCCAGATTAAAGAGTTATTTAAGAGTTGCTGCATCACTTCACAGTGTCTAAAAGCTATAAGTACACAGATTTATGTTTTCCAGGTCACACTTAGAAGCCAGTTCTGATCAGTGGAGACGGCTACATCTTTCTCTTCAGGAACTTTTGGCATGGCTGCAGTTGAAAGAAGATGAATTAAACAGACAAGCACCCATTGGAGGGGATCTTCCTACAGTGCAGAAGCAGAATGACACCCACAGGGTATGAACTTTGATAATCAAATTTGTAGAAGTATATTGTGGGGGTTTTGCCTTCCTTACATAGGGAAGTCAGATGATGTAAGCTCATGGATAGGAATAGTTAAAAATGCATTTTTGAGATGCCCTTACTGATCTGCATGGATTTAAGTGTTACATTAATGTTGTTTCAGCAGGTTCTTGTCCAGATACAACACCTGCTCCATTCAGACTCTAATTTTTAAATTGGGATCCAGTCTTGAGAATTTATACATCCTTCTATTCCTCTCTCATACACATTTTCTTCTCCTTTTCCTTGTCATACATAATTATTCCACATCATCATATTCACTACATAACTGGGTTGCTTCTGAAGCAGAGTTTGTAAACTATTCCAAATTGTGGTTACTATGAAACTAGTTTGAATGATCAGTGGCTAGCATTACTGCAGATGTAATGCTAATCACGGTGAAGTCCAAAAGGGATATTAATGGAGTTTTGTGCTGAACACGTGTGTGAGGGTAATATTTTGCATCCACATCATGATTTGTAGGTAGCCACTGTTAGGGTTTCACCATGCCAGCATTATGCATTGTATATTTCCTTAAACCAAATATATCAACTCTCAAATAACCAACACAAGATTACCGTATTTTTCACTCTGTAAGACACACCTGACCATAAGACACACCTAGTTTTCAGAGGAGGAAAACAAGAAAAAAAATATTCTGAATCAAATGGGCACATAATCACAGGCACATTCCCCATCACTTCCCCATGGGCTGCACATCTGACAGACTTACTGCACACACATATTCGCTCTATAAGACGCACAGACATTTCCCCTTACTTTTGGGGGGGGGGGGAGTGCGTCTTATAGAGCAAAAAATACAGTAAATAGGAGAAAAGCTGATGAATGGTATACATCTCAATTCATGGATCACAGCATAATATCAGCAAATACATCTTTGGAACTGGCCATATATATCAATATCCCTATCAAGAAGAGATATTCTAGAAAAATAAACTTGTCAAAATATGGCTGCTTTTGCAAAAGATGCTGAATCATAGGTTGGTGTCGCTTGCAGAAATGAGCTCTTGCAAAGTGCAGAGTTCAAGCCCCTCTCCCCTTTCTTTTTCTCAGAAGGAGTAATAAGCCATAATTATGTTTAACTTTGCCTGCTCCCGGAATGTTGTTACATTGATCCAGTTACCCAATAAACTAGGCCTTGTAGCTGGCTAGTTTAGCAGCTGACTAAGATTTATTTTAAGCCAGATTTCCTGTTCACACGCATTGACAATCCATAAAGAAGTAAGTGAAACTGGATCCTGGCTTATGCTTCCTTCTGGCAGAAGCAGGAGGGGGGAGTGTGCACAAGCCTGAGGCTTCATTGAGTTTCCTTCCTGCTCATGGACATAACTACTAGAAGAAGAAGAAGAAGAAGAAGGAGGGACAGATGGTTGACACCTGTCCCTCCTTCTGGTTTTGCCCCCAGCCAGAGGATTCCAGGTAGTCTTGTCAACCGCCCCTCGGGCCTGATGGTGCTTCTGCTCAATGCCAGGTCAGTCAACAATAAATCTTCCCTCATCCATGACTTGATTGTGGATGAGGGGGCCGACCTGGCTTGCATAACGGAAACCTGGGCAGGAGAGGGGGGGGATGTCGCCCTCTCTCAAATGTGCCCGCCCAGGTATCTGGTTCAGCACTGTTCACGCCTGGAGGGGAGGGGAGGGGAGGGGGCGTCGCTTTGGTTTACCGAGTCTCCATCTCTCTCACGGGACTTCCAGTCCCTTCGAGACCAGGGCTGGAGTGCCTCTACTTGGTGTTGGGCGA
The DNA here is from genome assembly GCF_004798865.1 of Varanus komodoensis. Classification (NCBI taxonomy): domain Eukaryota; kingdom Metazoa; phylum Chordata; class Lepidosauria; order Squamata; family Varanidae; genus Varanus; species Varanus komodoensis. The sequence continues at coordinate 5,062,881 of NW_025335941.1, read as the reverse complement.
CCGAGACAGACTGGGGATCCTGTTGGTGTACCGTGCACCCTTCTGCCCAACAGTCTCCCTGCCTGAGCTGACGGAGATAATCTCGGACCTGGTGTTGAGGACCCCCAGGATGTTGGTCCTGGGGGACTTCAATCTCCGTGCTGAGACTGGTCTGACCGGGGCGGCTCAGGACTTCATGGCCTCCATGACGGCCATGGGGCTGTCTCAACATGTCACCGGCCCGACCCATGAACGTGGACACACTCTGGACCTGGTTTTCTCAACAGGGCAGGAAGAGGGTGATCTGAGGGTGAGGAATTTAAGTTTGATGCCCTTGTCATGGTCAGATCACTTCCTCATAAGGTTTGAGCTCGAGAGCGGCCTTTCCCTCTGTAAGGGTGCGGACCCAATTGTATTGGTCTGCCCCGAGAGCCGGATGGATCCTGATGGATCCCTGGAAGCTCTGGGGGATTTTCCAGTTGACAAGGCTGGTGATCCTGTCGATGCCCTGGTTGAACTGTGGAATGAGGAGATGACCAGGGCTATTGACACGATCACTCCCAAGCGTCCTCTCCCGCCTGACAGAGCCCGTTCATTTCCTTGGTATACAACTGAATTATGGGCAATGAAGCAGGTTGGGAGATGGCTAGAGCGTAGGTGGAGGAGATCACGGGGTGAATCTGACCGAACATGCTTAAGAGCCCACTATCAGGCCTATGCTGTGGCGGTGAGGATGGCAAAGAAGAAATTGCCTCCTCACAATGCCATCTGGCGGAGCTCTTTTGGGTGGTGCAGGGGCTGGTACATCCGGGCCCAAAGAAAGATCTTGTGCCACCCTCGAAGGCCCGCTGTGACGACTTTGCCAAGCATTTCAGGGAGAAAATCACTCAGATTCGCCACGAGCTTGACTCTACTATTGAACCAGATTCTGCTGGGGAGATACCATCGACGCCGTCGAGTCCACAATTAATGGATGAATTTCAGTTGTTGTGGCCTGATGATGTGGACAAGGTGCTTGGACAAGTACGCCCTACCACTTCCTTACTATACCCATGCCCATCTTGGCTACTTAAGAAAGCCAAGGACGGGATTGTGACCTGGATCCTGGAGGTGGTCAGCGCCTCTTTAAGAGACAGCTGGGTACCTGCCCCTTTAAAGGAGGCGGTAGTTTGGCCAGTCCTAAAGAAGGCATCCCTGGATCCAGAGGTGGCCACCAATTATAGACCGGTGGCCAACATCCCATTCCTGGGCAAGGTGCTAGAGCGGGTGGTGGCGGGACAACTCCAAGCACTCTTAGATGAAACTGATTATCTGGACCCATTTCAGTCCTGCTTCAGACCCGGGTATGGCACTGAATCTGCCTTGGTTGCCCTGTACGATGACCTGTGCAAGGAGAGAGACAGGGGGAGTGCGTCCCTGTTAGTTCTTCTGGACTTCTCAGTGGCTTTCGATACCATCGACCATGGTATCCTTCTGAATAGGCTAGCTACCATGTGGCAGTGGTTCCACTCCTATCTCAACGGCCGATTTCAGAAGGTGGTGCTGGGGGACTTTGGATCTGCGCCATGGCAGTTATGCTATGGAGTTCCACAGGGGTCCATTTTGTCCCCTTTGCTATTTAACATCTACATGAAACCGCTGGGAGAGGTCATCAGGAGGAGTGGGCTGCAGAATCATCAGTACGCTGATGATACCCAGCTCTACCTCTCGTTTTCCACCAATACAGGTGAGGCAGTGGCTGTGCTGAACCGGTGCCTGGCCGAGGTAATGGGCTGGATGAGGGCCAATAAACTGAAGCTCAATCCAGACAAGACGGTGGTCCTGTTGTTGGGTGGCTCGGGCCTCGGGATGGGGGACCTGGACCTTGTCCTAAATGGGGTTGCACTCCCTCTGAGGGACAGGGTTTGCAGCTTAGGAGTGCTCCTCGACCCAGAGCTGTCTCTAGAAGCTCAGGTGATGGCGGTGGTGAGGAGCACCTTCCTTCAGCTTCGGCTGATACATCAGCTGCGTCCCTTCCTGGAGAACGGCTGCCTGGCAACAGTGACACACGCATTGGTGACTTCCCAATTAGATTTCTGTAACGTGCTCTATGTGGGGCTACCCTTGAAGACGGTCCGGATACTTCAGTTGGTGCAGAATAGAGCTGCCAGGTTGCTGATGGGGACTGGGCGTTGTTCTCATATAACCCCAGTTCTCTGTCAGCTCCACTGGCTCCCGATTGAAGTCCGGACCCAATTCAAGGTGTTAGTTATGACCTATAAAGCCCTAAACGGCTTGGGACCTGGATATCTAAAGGAACTCTTGCGTCCATATATGCCCTCCCACCCCTTGAGATCAGCAACATATGCCCTTCTCCGGGAACCCTCTGTGAATGATTTTAGGAGGGTGAGTACCCAGAGGAGGGCTTTCTCTGTGGTGGCGCCCCATCTATGGAATGCGCTCCCTAGAGAGGTCCGCCTGGTGCTGTCGTTATTTGTTTTTCGGTGCCAGGCTAAGACCTTTTTATTTAAAACTTATTTTAATTGTTAAATTATTTGTATTTATAGGATTTTAAATTTTTAGCCAAGAT
>NW_025335941.1:4948256-5060233 GCF_004798865.1 Varanus komodoensis | reverse complement strand
TGGTGCCAGGCTAAGACCTTTTTATTTAAAACTTATTTTAATTGTTAAATTATTTGTATTTATAGGATTTTAAATTTTTAGCCAAGATGCACCAGAGGATTTTAAATATTTTTTTATTGTTTTATTGTTATTTGTTTATGTATTTTGTTTCTGTTTTGAGCTGCCCAGAGGCTTCATTGCGATGGGGGCGGCATAAAAATGTTTTAAATAAATAAATTGCCAGTGGCTCCTGGTTCTTTGGGTGTTTCTCTAAGATCACCTTCATCCTCTTGCAGGTCCTTGTGAGAATGTCAAAATTCATGATGGGCAGGCCCAATTTACATAGGGCTGAATGTAGTTGTATCTAAGCTCTTAGATGGCTGAGTGTAATAAGGATATACAGAATATCTAGTGGTACTTATCTCCAGAGCTCTCATCTTTCTCAGAAAAAAAGCTGAAGAAAGAGCCTAAACTGGTAAAAGAGATGGCTCTTAGTTGGCAGAGAACTAAGTCATCCATGCAGCCTCTCTTTTAATAAATGTTAAAATTTCTGGCTAGACATCTAAAACATTTCATAGTATAACTACATATGGCTGATACTGCTTATGAAGCTATCTTTTTGCACCCTAATGTTCATTGGGTATAGTCAATAAGGTATATTCTTTAGAAGTCCCATTAATATATTTTGGATTATTTCAGATGTCTCTGAATTAAACTGGTTTGCAGATAGCATGCCATATGGATTCCCTGTCTTCTAATGTACTTACAACATTGGTAATGATCTGGGGAGTGAGAAATACTACGGAATGCATGTTGTAAGAAAGACTTGTGACTTTTTAGAGCCTTAAACATCATTTCATTTTCATTCACACTTACCAAGTTCCATGTATCTTGGTCTGTTTCCCTTGACTATTATCCAAAATGTAGATACTAATAAAAACCATTTTTGCTGTTCAGTAGCAGTTTTATAACCTGCCTAGTTACTGATACTTCAGTTCCTTGGAGAACAAAAAGAACAAATGATAATCCTAAAATTTAGGTCATTCTGTCTATTCTTCAAAGTCTCTTGGGAAGAAAGGGCAGAAAGTGAGACTTGCTTTAAGGTTAGCTTTTACAGATTTTTATTTCTTTTTTTGGGGCGGGAGTCACATATGGTATATTTTGTGAACAAAGCAGACCTTGTGCTGCCCTATAGCTTTCATCCAGTATTATTTCAGTTTATGCTTCTCAGAAATTATTTTATTGATGCCTTTGCAGATATGAGAAATACACATAGAGAAAGAGAGGGGAATACAAATATTACATATATCAGAGAAACATTATAATTAAGGCACATCTCAAAAATAAAGTGGTTCACATTTTTGTGATTAAAAAAACCACAATTTTTGTGGTTACAGAATGGATTAACTTTATTTACACTGATTCTTATGGGGAAATTTGACTTGGCTCATGACCAGTTTCAGTTGTGACCAGAATTGTGGAACGGATTAAGTTCATGGGCCAAGGTACCACTGTACATTAATATTCTACTTTTTCAAGAGATATTCCTTTTAGCTGCATTAATAAAGTGAGTCATTTCCCAAGACACCCAGTAGGATCCATAGGTGAATGACAATATGAATCTTGATTCTCATAGCCACCTATAATATTCTAACAATTAAACAATTGCATGTTCTGTACACTACAACAGTGGTTATTTTGATCTAACTTGCTTTTTATCCATTTACATTTGCTTGTAAATATACGCATGAGGCTGTTAGCAGGATACAGCTGTTAAAATTTTTGCCAAATGTGTTGTATATACAGTTCTCAAGTAGAACTCTACAGTTATCTTGTATACTGCTTCTCTGTGATAAAAATGCATTCCTCAATGCAGAGTTGATGGAATTATACGAAATAAGCAATATTTACATATGCCCATTAATTTCCCCAGGAATAGTTTACCCTAATTTTCCCAGATTTAGGTTTTGGGAGCTTAGATATTATGGATGCTGCCTTTGGGACTTTTATCCTAGTAATGATTTAATGCTGTTTTTGCTTGTGTATCTGCATTATAATTTGAGAGAGAGAACTATCCATATAACCAATGGTTTTCTGGTTAGTTGTGCTCATGCCTAAAACTGGACATAGCTTGTAGTACCACATTTAATCCTCCTGCAGATTGAAAGACACTATAACATGGGCTACTGCATATTTACACAACATAGAATCAGCACAACAAAAAATGATGTGAGAATATGCTTACCTACATGCACTGTTTGATCAGGGTTTGCTGCACCACCAAGTTACCTACAGAAAGCCACCAGTATATTTCATCAGATACATTCTCTTTTCCTTGATGACACAAAGCATAAATAAACTGGGCAAATAAAGAAATACCACTTTAATTTAATTACATTTTACTATCGTCTCCCTAAAATGCCAGTAAAAGGATTATTAGAGGAAGAGCTGTTTGCTCCTAAACAGAAATTGTGCTTCTGTAAAATTTCCTTCCATCAACATTTATTGTTTATTTAGAGATGTTTTCTTCCCTAGTTGAAGAGATTTAAAGATACTCTTGAGAGACACAGAAGATGCTTCTGCAAGTTTTAGATGAGCTAATCAATATATGCATTATTAAGACAGGAGGCAGAATGCCTCTATAGCTGATGTATTCATTACAAGTAGAAGGGCTTAAACAAATTAGTTTACTTATTATGTTGTCAAGTCATATATTATGTATGTCCAGTTTGTTCTGCAGTTGGCACAAAGTGTGGACATAGAAATTCGATGACATTTGCTTGAAATCATTGACTGTGAATTAGACTAACATTTAGGCTAATTCTGTTATCACTAATAGTAAACTTTCTTTTGTTGTGAATTTGTCAGGTATCTATGATTATAAATTCTTTTTGTAATGATAAAAAGTCATTTGTTAGCAGATCAATATCAGATATTACATTACAATTAATATAACATTCTAAAAGGGATCTTAGTAGAAAACACAAAAGCATAAAAATTCCTGTCCAAGAGTGGCACTGAGAATTTGGCAATATTGACTTAGCAGTATTAGCTGTACCTGAACTCGGATTTTCAGAGCAGAATGAAAAGCATTAGGACAAAGCCTGCCTATAGGATGAATATTATAGAAAATATCCTATCTGCAAGAAGAGTCTAGCAGAGGAAAACATTAGATCATCATAACTTCTCTCCCTTATTTTTATGGAGAACACTAGGTAACTTCTGAGAGAGATACTTTAGGAATAAGATTATGTGCCTCAGTGCAGGAGCCAGTGGGTGTTCTCAGTATCTGTCTATTTTTTAAAGTAAGAAATCTGGTACATTACTTTCAGTAGAAAGGAGATGTAATAGGTAATGGCTTCCATGTCAAATTTTGACAGATTCAGGCTCTTAAGTCATTTTCATGTAATAGCGTAGTGTAAACCATTTCACATTGCACCCAAAATAAAAGTGTTGAAAAGGGACATGTGCACTGATTTACAATTTTGAAAATAAATGTCTTTTTTAGCTATGTGTCAAACATACAATAACTATTCTTGGTATAAGAATTTAGTTTGCCTTTTCAGCAACTTTCCAGATGATTTGTGCTTGTGATTAATACAGTGTACACAAAGGCAGACACAGTCACATAATACATGGAGAATGGTATACTTGTGAGAAATTCTAGTTTGTGGGAGAACAGACAGCTGAGATCTAGAGTGTCATTAAGAATGCACAAGGCAAGACAGGGTGTTTTCATGCTAAAAACAGACTATTTATATGTAGAGTTAATGGTGTGACCACATTTTCACAGACAGATGTCTTCTTTAACCATTATCTTAGTAAAGTAAGTGTTGAGAATCATTCTTATTGGCTAAAGCAAGCAGAGCTCAAAAAATGTGCAATGTTGTGTCTCTTCCCCATAGATAGCAATGCCTCAATGTCTGCTGCTTAACCCTAACCCTAAATTGACATGTTGTGCCCTGAAACTTATTTTTTCCTAATTAAGATAGATCTTACACCATTATTATTTTATTTGATAGCTTTGTGTATCACTTCCTTGCCACCTAGCATAGGGTACATTTCTTTCCACTTGAGACAGATGCCAATATGTGAGAGTTTTTACTATGTTGTTGTTTAGTCACAAAGTTGTGTCCGATTCTTCGCAATCCTATGGACAATATTCCTCCAGGTGCTTCTGTCCTCCACCATTCCCCAGAGTCCACCCAACCCCACACCCACCTACCCATTGACCACATCCAGCCACCATCCCCTTCTCCTTTTTGCTTTCAATCGTTCCCAGAATCAGGTTCTTTTCCAATGAGTCCTTCCTTCTCATTAGGTGGCCAAAGTATTTGAGCTTCAGCATCTGGCCTTCTAAAGGACAGTCAGGATTGATTTCTTTTTGGATTTACTGATTTGATCTCATTGCGGTCCAAGGGACTCGCAGGAGTCTCCTCCACCACCACATTTTAAAGGTCTCAGTTCTTCAGCACTCAGCCTTCCTTATGGTCCAGCTTTCACACCCATACATTGCAACTGGGAAAACCAAAGCTTTGACTATACGAACTTTTGTCAGCAGGGTGATGTCTCTGCTTTTTAGTATGCTTTTCTTGATTTACCGTAGCTTTCCTTCCAAGAAGCCAAGCGTCTTTTAATTTCTTGGCTGAAGTCACTATCTGTGGTGATCCTGAACCCCAAGAAAATAAAATCTGTCACTACTTCCATTTCTTCCTCATCTATTTGCCAGGAAGTGATAGGACCGGATGCCATGATCTTAATTTTTACTGTGGAACAGTATATAAAAGCTATAAATAAATAAGGTAAGTAGCTGGAGAAGCTTCTAGAATTCTGAGAGGAGAGTGCTCAGACCAGCAATTGCACAGGCCACCTTTCACTGAAGAAGTCCAGCAGAAGCAACATTAGCAGTGCTAGCGTTTTATTGGAACATGATAGCAACACCTAGTTCTACCTCTAAATTTTAGGGGCAGTGTTCTGGAGCTTTCATTGTATATTGTTTTGCTTTGTAATACATTTTATTAGTTTTAACTGTTAAAATGTTCTTTTATTAACTGATTTCATCCACCAAAAGAAAATTAATTATTGGATGGATTAAAAATCTTCTCCATCATCATCATCATCATCATCATCATCATTATCGGCTTACACATATTCTACATATCCTTGTTAAGTTCTATTCCCTCTCACTGTCCTTTTGGCTTTTATCGTCCTTTGCCACCTCAACATGTTGTGACTTAAAGGCTGAATGGCTCTGGAAAACCAATCAGCATAAGGACTAGAAAGCTGGGGAGGAGAGGAACAACCATGCATAAGCCCTTTTAGGAATATAGAGAAATACTTATGGACTAGATTGATTTAGACATGCAGTGATTTAGATGCATTGTGTTCTTATTCCTCCTGGAGTTGATTTTTTTGGCATTTTGGGGTGCCAGTCAAACTCATTGTACTAGTGCAAATCTCAGGATTCTCCACATGTGTAAATATTTCCTACTTGTTTACGAGTTTGCCTCTCTTCCAGAGGTGAAAGGTACTTTCCTTTATCAATGAAAAAGACAAGAGAACATTGCACCATGTAAAAGTGATGGTATAAGAGGTCTGTTCCATCCATTTATAAGTGAGCATTTTCATAGCACAGTTAGTCCAGAAGAAAACATGAGACTGCTTTTCAGAATAATCCTTTTGGTCACTAAAGCAGTGTCTGATATTTAGGGAGTACCCAACTAATAGATATATATCCCAGTAGCCTACCTGAGAATAAGCTTTGCTGAACACAGTGAAACTTAGTTCCAAATAAATATGCATAGGATTATGCAGTGAAACTATAATCCTATACACACGTATCCAGAAGTTAAACCCCAATGAACTAACTTTTGAAGTAAACATGCACAGGATTGCATAGAAGCTATGAGTATAAGGAGAATTTTATTACTGTTATCACTGAGTATACATCTGTAGCAGTTTATAATATAGTGCACAATACTTTGTACTAAACATTCTTATTTCAACAGTAGCAATATCTACTAAATCTTGGTATATACTGAAAGTGAGAATATGTTCAGAATAGTCCACTACAAATCTGACAAAGTTGTCAGCAACAGCAAGCTTACGGATGTGGATCATTGTGGATTTCCTATTACATTCTAGGAAATCTTTTGCCTCTCAGGAGGCAGCAGCTGTGCCAGAGCTGTTTACTGTAATGCCAACTAAAACCCTCTCCCTTCCAGCAAGAGTTCTAAGTTTTATGAAGTCTGATATTAGTCACAGAAGGAGACCAGTTTAACAGCAAAGAGCTTAATCGGATCACATATCCATTTGCCCAGATTAGGTTCACTGGCCTCAAAAATATAGAATGATCTAGAATATAAAACATCCATTTTGGATTTTACCCCTTTATTTTGTCACAAGGAAAAATAGTCTTCCATCATCATCATCATCATCATCATCATCATCGATATCTGAAATAACCTTATTTTCTTTTCGTTTGTCATTGATCTGTTTCACAGATAGTTGGGAAATGACATACGAAAGTCTGTTCAGAAAGGTGACAAAAACAGCAGGCATGAAAATTTACATTGAATTGTTTCATTTCACAGGCCTTTAAGAGGGAATTGAAAACTAAAGAACCTGTTATCTCGAGTGCACTTGAGACAATGCGAATATTCCTAGCAGAACAGCCTTTGGAGGGACTAGAAAAGCTCTACCAGGAGCCAAGAGGTAATTGAATGTAATTCTATAACAACATATTAGTAGAGGGATAAACAATGACTAAAAGGACAATATATATTCTTACTGTCAAAATCGGGGCATTTCCTACGTATCTCACGTATATGGAAACAATGAAAATGTTTAAGGGAAAAACCCTCAATGATTCATTTGCAAATGTATGAATTTAGTGTGAAAAGGGGAAAAACAATTCTGTCAAATTTACCATGCTTTTATAGCAACTTATTACTCATGAGTTTCAAACTATCTTTTTCAGCACAACATATTGTGCCAGAAGCAGGGAGTGACATTAAACCAACCTAGCAAATTAGTTTTCAAACTTATAGCCAGCTCATATTTTACATTTGCAATATCATTGCCATTTGCATGTAACACAGTCCTGCATAGTTTTAATAGCATGCAAAACATTAGATGGCATTTTAACTGAAATAACAAAAACATGGCCAGTGTTGAATCAGTGGCCTGGATATGCTACTTGAATAATTTTGCAGTGAGGATTTAACAGTATAGGTATTTTGAGATTTTGCTCATGTGCCCCCCCCCCTGATCACTTTCAAACATTATTTTGATTGTCAGTACAAGATCATACAATTGCTATATTTCAACTTTCAGATCTTCCCCCAGGGGAAAGAGCCCAGAATGTCACTCGACTCCTGCGGAGGCAGGGAGATGAGGTCAAAACCGAATGGGATAAGCTGAATCTACAGTCTGCTGACTGGCAAAAAAGGATAGATGAAGCCCTTGAAAGGCTGCAAGAGCTTCAGGAGGCAATGGATGAGCTGGACTTGAAGCTACGTCAGGCTGAAGCTATCAAAGGGTCTTGGCAGCCAGTGGGGGATTTGCTGATTGACTCTCTCCAGGATCACCTTGAAAAGCTCAAGGTAAAGCTACATTTTCATCTATCAGCATTGAAGAAAGTAAGACATCCTTGCCTTTCCTCTATACTTTTCTCCCCTTTGAGCTAAGTGAAAAGAGAGTTTATTCTTACTGTATTAATTGCAAAGTATAGAAATATACAATTCTTGAGGATTCTTATAATTTCAGTAAAGGTTCATAAAGAGAATTAGTAAATAATGAAACATTCTAGAAGTTCTTCAGTGTCATCTTCAATATAATGATATGCTATAAAATTCAGGATTAAACAGCATATAAGAAAAGGAGTTGGCAGGTGACTCTGAAAAGTCAAGGGCAGCAAGCAAGATTAGTCAGGCAGTTTGAGAACCAAACTGTCTTTAGCACAGGAGATACTGTGGAATAAGTGGGGCAGAAAGTGACTTCCTAGACCCAATGAGGCAGTACTAGGTCAAACTAGTGGCCAGTTATAACCACATTATCCCACTGTTTTGGCCCATGGGCAGCATGAACTACCCTGAAGGTGGAGTCAAGACTCTGGGAAAAGTAAGGGGGAAAGGGGCCATTCCAATCTGCAATAAATTCTTCACTTCGACATAAGCTGCTCCTGCAGATTGAAAGGATATTTACTTTGATTTATGCAACTTGTTAACTATTTTCATAGAAAATGCCCTGAATCACAGCAAAATATGTTAAGCTACAATAAATGACTGTGTATTATTAGCTTCTGTATTAATTTGCTAGAAAGTAAAAATGGAAGGAGGGAGAAATGTGCTCACAACGGAGATTAGCACTGAAAATTTCCAAAAGCAAATTAATCAAATCTGCCTGGGTTTGTCTTTTGTATATGTTCTTTAAAGACTGAATCATTCTTTTTGATATAGGATAATAATAAAAATGACAGCTAATATAATTTGGGTGAATCATGATTGCTTTTGAGCTGCTTATTATGGACTTCCAAATTATGGTTTGTTTTGTTTTTGTTTTTAAATGGGCTGTAGTATTTGTAAGCCTTTTACTATAGGTAACATCCCAGTTGCATGGGAATCTGCATATCAGGATGTACAGCCATCCAGAATGTGTAGGTCAACCATCATATGTTCTGTCCATTGGTAAGAGACTTACCAATGGACAGAACGCAGTCAAGTCAAAAGGTTGTTAGCAGTCAATATATAAGGGCAATGGCATTCAATTAACCTTCAGGAAAGTTTACTGAAGATGAAAACTAGTTCTTGATGGTTTCACTAAAATACAGGGAAAAAATAGAATATTACTTTAGTTCTGCTGAATAAATACGTTATAAACAAAGTGTTGTTTAAAGCCTACTAAATGGAAGGTATGCTGCTATGTTGAGTTTGAGACTCAAAAGCCTCATTATGGTCAGTCCAAGTTCGAAAGTTTAATTCAAGCCTTCTCCCTTAACATAGGTTCAGGATGTTAAGTCTGTGGAGAGCTCTCTGTGGCCACTGGTGGAAGAACTTTCCTTCCTATTGAGTTATAGAGGGATATCTTAGAAGGGAACTGAGGCTTCATGTAACATAGACAAGATCTATAAAATAGTCTCATCTCCCTGGAGAAAATACCCGTGTTTTTTTTTAAAGGACTCTTTCCTGATTTTATGTCCACTGGCTTCAGCAAGCTTGGGAAAGGAGGTATTTTGGGGGACATTTTTCTTTGTCCAAGGACCACAGAAACATCATATTCACAAGCCAGGAGGATATGGAGAGAAGTACCTGAGGTTCTCCTCTGAGAGAAGCGGCTGGTACTTCATCCTAATTTGAGTTTTCTTCAAAGTCTTGCAAGTCTCTGTGATTAAAACTTAGATTAGTCCTACCTGGAATATGAAGATGTTCAGATTATTGAACATTTCAGGTAATATAGAGGAAACTATATTTTTGATTGCCTCATGATAACCTTGGTTCTCTTGGAAATAATCAGCACATTAAGTGGGGATTTCACAATAATACATTGCAGTTGTTCAAAGCAATATCAGCTAACATGGCAAGATAGTTTAATTTTCCATGGTAGCATGACTGTTTCTCTGGTAATGTCAATTCTTCACACATTTTCCCCTAACCTAAAGGCATTAGAGCCTGCAGATATTCCTACTTTCTGCAGGGTTGCTTCTGACAGCACACTATAAGTATAACAGTGACATTCATACAGAAAATAGAGCATGGGATCAATTAAATCATGCTTAAAATGTGTAAAATAAATAAGTTGGCTTGAATTATTACTCTTTATTTCAAATATAAGACAATGGACAACATGACAAATCTCCAGTTTGCACAGTCACTTCAGCTGAAACCTCATGGTCTGTTGCAAATGCTGTGTGTGCCCTGCTAAGTTGTCGGAAATCTAGGTGGCATGGCTTGTTCGAGGTGGGCAACGCCAGTGTGGTGTAGTGGTTAAGAGCATGGGACTGGGACTCAGGCGATCTGGGTTCTAGTCCCCGCTCAGCCATGGAGCCAGCTGGGTGACTTTGGGCCAGTCACAGACTCTCAGCCCAGCCTACCTCGCAGGGTTGTTGTGGGGATAAGATGGAGGAGGAGAATGATGTAAGCTGCCTGAGCCCTTTGTAGGAAAAAGGCAGGATATAAATCGGAAAAAAAAAAAAAACTCAGCAACGGCCTATCCTTGTCACCTGAGGGTTGCTGTCCACCCTCAACAAGCCAGGCCACTTGGGTTTGAACAGCATAGAAAGCTGTGATGGTGTGAATAATTGAGGAAATCCGGATGGCATGTGCTTGCTTCCGATGCCACAATTGTGCAAACAGGGTCAGAGAAACAGAAACTTACAACTTGTGCCAAATGGGACCTTGATTTCAGTAAAAGTAGCTTAAAATAGTTGTATCAGATTTCACTTTCTAATTTAAACATGCAAACAATCGTATGTAAGTTTCCCAGATTCCCCTAATGAGTATCATATACTCATTGATATACGAGTACTGATATCTTCACTAGCTTCTTGGTACGGCTTGATATAAGATACAACTGACTAGTACTCTATACTACTAACTGTACTCATCTGTTAGTAAGGCCAGGTACTTGGTTCTTGGAGAGGCAGGGTGCCAAACTTGCCAAACCTGAAAATAACAGGACTGGGTATTTAGTGATAGGACAGGGAATGGGAAGTAGAGATACAGTAAAATTGATGTGGGGGAGTTCTAAGTTTATAAAATGAGTGAGAGAGGAAGGAAGTTTATCTAGCCTCAAACAAGGCATTAAGAATGAGAAAGGAAAGCACACTTTGTGGGGTGGGGATGAAAAAGCAGCTGCCGGTGTCAGTTTATCTGAAAAGCTACAGCTACTTGTTCACAACTATTGTAGATTTTATGAAAGAAGTTCATAGGGACACAGATTGAACTCCAGATCAGTTTCTGAGAGTAGCAGAGGAAATGGAGGGATAGATGAGCATGAGATAGGAGAGGTAATAATAGGAGGCCATACGAGAGCATGAAAACTATAAACAGATTATGGGAAATGGGAGCAAAACAATAAAAGGAATAAAGAAGAAAAGAAAAAAATAGGACACCACAAGTGGAACCTTACAAGCCCCTTAGATGAATGTTTTCTGTAAAGGCTCCAGGTAACTTTTTACAACAGTGTTTTGTTCCCTTCAGCTCTTGCAGGGGGTGGGTTTCAGGAGCGGGAAAGGGGAGATAGGGCACCCTTAGTCTCCTTGCTGTCCCTTTCTTTCTGTGCTAGAAGTTGAGCGCACAGATGGACAAATATGGCCACATGGGCTAGATGGACAAATATTGTCACATGGTATAAAGGCAGCTTGCTAGTGGGCTCAGGTTTGGACTGCTGGACCCAAATGTATCTGTACAGTACACTCCCCCAACCGCCAGATGTTTTGGACTACAGTTCCCAGCATTCCTGACCATTGGCCATGTTGTCCAAAACATCAGAAGGATGGCAGATTGGAACATTGCTACATAAGGAAGTTTATAAAGGAATGTTTTTAAGCGTTCTTTTATTGCTGCTATTGAGAGAACTGTCATTCCGTCACAGGTTGTAAACCATAAAGTCAGGTGCCCAGAATTAACATGAACATTGCCTTGATCAACTGTATGCTTTCGAGCCACATTCCTTACCTGGAACTTCCTTTTGTAGCATTGAAGCAGAGTGATTTAAAACTTGCTATATCTGCCCCCTGAAATCAGAGGGCTAAACACCAAAGTGAGTCAATAGATTTCATCTGAAGTATTATAACTTAGCTTTATTCTAGCTTTTAATCCTAATATTATCTGTCCGTATATAACCTAAAGCTAAGCTTTTCCTTTAGATAGGTATGCCATGCTGATTTTAGTGCAAGCTGTTCATGGACATACTGAGAACAGAATATGGCTTTTTGTGGCTGTGATCTTTGACTGGGCTTTTGTTAGCATGCTGGGTGAAGTGAGTCATACTTTTGTGAAGATTCTTTGTGCCTATTTCATCAGTTTCCAAAGTTCAGCACTTGTCCAAAAAGTTTTTTTTTAAAGCATGCATTGTACTGGTCAACTTGCAGAAGTAGGGAAAAATTCTGAAATCTCAAGTGTCCATTCTATCTCTCTTGATGTCTCCAGGATACTGAAAAATAATTTTCTTTTCCCACTATATACAGTTTTGCTATGTTATAGAGATTTTGTGATGTTTACTATTTATAACTACTGCTGCTACTTTTTGCCTTTCATGAAGCAGTATATTTATAAAGTGATTACAGTCTTAATTATCTTTGATCTTGCAAAAACTCAGTGAAGCAAGCCATTTTACAGATAAAGAAATGAACATGAGAAACAGTGGCCAGAGACATTTAATTAATCCATGCCAGATGTGCTTCCTGAATCCAGGTCTTATTTTAGTTGTTGTAGGGATTTCTTCTGAAATACAGTGTTCTAAAGTGGATATGTCCAACTCTGCATCTAAAATGGAAGAAGAGGCAGGGTCAGAATGCTTAGCTGAGTTACCAAGGCCTACATCATACAAGATTGTAGTTAGAAGTCCCCAGTCTTGATCTGCTGGGAAGGAAATGGAGATAGGTGAGCAGAGAGGCAGGCAGAGAGACAAGCTCGAGACAGCTGCCAGGACTTAAACATTAAACCAAATAATAGGGTGATCATAGGCACTGGGTCTTGTTAACAAATTACAATAAATAATTTCAAGTGTTTTCTCCTTGCCATTGTAAAAATACAATATGAATACATAGACAATTTGCAGTGAGATTGTCTCACTTGAATGCCATGATGCTATATAATACAACATTGGTAGAAATAATATGACAATAACAGTTAAGGGCGCAATCCCATGTAAGTTTAGACAGAAAAGGGAATACTAGGAGTTTTAGGACTTTATTCATTTATTATATTTGTATCATACCAGTTTTACTTTCAAGGAAATAATTCTATTTTTCCTCCTCTTGCTGTTATCCTCAACAACCACCCTGTGAGGTATTGTTGGGCTGAGAGTCTGTGACTGGCCCCAACTCATGCAGTGGACTCCATGGCTGAGTGGGTACTAGAACCCAGATATTAAGATGCATGTCTAAACATGCATAGGATGTTCATTCACAGATACATAGACAGTTCTTAGCTTTATTGTATAAATGTATGCAGGAAACAGCATTGTAACAGCTCAAAACTAAACAAAAGCAAAAACAGCTAGAGTTTAGTGTGTCTCCACAAATGAATCCATGAGTATGAATATATGAACATATGAAGTCAGTCACAGTCAGAAGACCTAACATTATTCCCTTCCCTGAGAGAAGACTGCTCTCCACAGTTGTAATCAACATCTTTTAACTGGGGAATTGGGAAGTTGTCAATATGCTATTTTTTTTTTTTCTAACTAAGGATGCAATTCTGTTTGTGCTTGTACAGAAAAGAGTTGTGAATCTCTGGGCATTCTCCAGCCAACATGCGTAGGTTTGTTTTCTAGATGTAATCCTGAAGTATGTTCCTACCTATAGTGCTGCCTGCCCACAAAGGTTTTCAAAAGGCTATTTCAATGATATGCAAGAAATGAAAGTAACTATTAAGGAGCAGAAGATGATGATCTTTTTTAAAGCTGTTTTCACTTCTAAAAGAGTGAAGTTTTATTTATATTGAATGGTTTTATCAGTAACTTCAGCACAGTCACTGTTATGCTCACAAAGGACTTACTTTGATGCTGTACCTACTACATAGGCAGATGCCAAAATTGGGAAGCAACTACTACACTAAAGCAATTCAAGGAGTGAAATAAAATCAATACCTCAAACTGAACAGAGTAACTAGTTTAGTTTGGAAGCCTATGAAATAAGGAGTACAATGAGCACAAAACTCCTTAGAATGTCTTGAATATTCTTTTCTATTTGACCAACTGAAACAAATAATTATGAACTTCCATGTTATTCTCTTCATGGTTGGGGTTAGCCACTGTAAAGGATTTCCCAGCTCACCACTTTAGTTTTGAAAAAGAAATATGTATATTTATTAATTCAATTTCTATACCACTCAATAGCCAAACTCTCTGGATGGTTCTCAAAATTAAAACCATAATATAAAGCATTTCAGAGTTTAAACTACCATATAAAACCAAAGTAAAAAAATCAGTGGCAGCATAGAGATTTAAACAGAGAGTAAAAATGTTATAAACAACAGAAACTGATATATCACATGCTTGGGAAAATAAGGTCTTCACCTGACACCAAAAAGACCAGGGTTTAGGGACTCTGGAACTGTCTCCTGCGCAATCAGCTGTCTCAATTCATTTGGAGGAGACACTCAGACAAGGGCATCTGTGGTTGATCTTAGGGTCTAGGCAGGTAGATAAAAGGGGAGATGATCCTTCAGGTAACCTGGCCCCAAGCTATTCAGGGCTTTTCAAATTATTAGCATCACTTTGAACTGATCAAGTAAATGGCCTGGCAGTGAGTGCAGACCACAAAGTGCTATCATCATGTGTTCATATTAGTCCATTAACAGTCTTGCTGCCCTATTTTAAAACAAATGAAGTTTACTCACCATTTTCAATGTTACACAGACTATGCATAACACACAGTAATAATCCACATCTAAGTGTTCAGGGCATGGATAACTGTAGCTCTGCTGCCTCTGTCTAGATAAGAATGCAGTTGTCGAACTGCACTACATCCATCTGTGCTTCTAGTGACAATATTGGATCCAAGAACAATCCCAAAGATGGGCCTGATCCTTTAGAAGCAATGCAACCACCTTCAGAACAGGCTGGACACCACTTGGAGGGGCAAGCAAACTACCCCTTAACAGTACCTCTATATTATCCGGAGTTTCTGTTAACTGACTCTTATCCAGTCCATCACTATGCTGAGCAAACGCACTGCCTCATCGGGTTTTAAGGAAAAGGAGAGTGACATTGTTGAGTACCAAATATTGAGGGCACTTGTCCAAATAATCTCATCAGCAACTTTACATAATTAATAAACACTCAAGGCAGAGAGTATTAATCCTCCAGCAATACCTTCTGCACCTGGCCATCCAAGACGGTTGCATTTCCTATGCCCCTTCCTTGATGAAGGTCACCCTACTGGGCAAAATAAAAACTGGCAGTTTCTGTTCCAAAACCACACCTAAAAACAGATTGAAATGGATCAAAATAATCAATTTAGTACACAATCACCTGGAATTGACAAGCAATCACCTACTCAGATGCGATGCCTAGAAAGGAAATGTTGGCAACATCTTCCATGTTAAGGCTAGGCTTCTCTAGGATTGCCCAATCACCACTTCCTTTAAAGGAGTTGGCACTACCCCTTTCTTGAGGAATTAAAGAGGAATAAAAAGGTAACAGTAAAGGTTTCCCCTTGACATTAAATCCAGTCATGCCTGACTCTAGGGGGTGGTGCTCATCTCCATTTCCTAGCCGAGGGAGCCAGCATTTGTCCGCAGACAGTTTCCATCGTCACGTGGCCGGCATGACTAAGCACCGAAGTGCATGGAACACTGTTACCTCCCCACTGAAGAGGAACCTTTTTATCTACTTGCATTTGTATGTTTTCGAACTGCAAGGAGCTGGGACAAAGCACTGGAGCTCACCCCATCTGCAGATTCAAACTGTCGACCTTTCAGTCAACCAGCCCAGCAGCTCAGCAGTTTAACCCACTGCGCCACCGCATCCCTTTTAAGGAGGAATACCTCTCCCTATTAGATGGAATAACCCATGCATAGTGAAGTTAGGCACACAGGTGATTGACTATACTTAGCTAAATATCTTGTCCACATGCACAGGCCTCAACAACTGAATTCAACCAATAAAACAAAATTAATGATTTAAGATCATCTACATTAACTAGGGTATCCAAGTAATGTAGGCACAGTATATGAAAGCAAGCCTAGCACTGAGTAGAAAGACCTTCAGCCAAATCATATTGAGAATGATTGCTAGAATCATAGTTCATTGATAAAAGCAAGGGTTGCAGTATAGGCTCTCCTAGCCTTGAAATTCTGCCCATGTGCAAAAAGTCTTCTCCTGTTAGTCACAGCAGTTTTTGTTAATCATTTCTTTTTGAAGTTTAATGCTGAACACTACAAACTACCTTAAGTATTGAACCTTTTCCCCCGTATTCTAAATTGCTGAGCAGTTTATTATGTAGTAGCTCATGTTGTGCTTTAATAAGATCTTGTCTGCATTAACTTTGATTATGAAATGGATTCTCAATGTTTTCTTGCTGGTTTTTAAATGCTGACAGCGCTTTGAACTCTCAGTAAGTCGGCTTTGCCTGCTCTGCACTCTTTTCCATCAGGTATGGGACAGCAGAGGCAAAGCTGCCATGACACAAGGAATGGTGATGTAAGGTGCATGGCTACCCTTCATGACATAACAGGGCAAGGACATGCCCCCTTATGTCGTCTTGCCTGCAGAGGACTGAGTGGGTGAGGGATTATTTTGCTCACACCCAAAATATGGTCTATCTAGTTTAGCATCTACAACCCTCTAGCTTATCTAGTCTAGAGATCTGGTCACACAGTGGCCAATCAGATGCATATAGGAAGCCCACAACAGGAAAAGAATGCTGCAGCATCTTCCTGCACATTGTGCAGAAACCAGTGGATCAAGGCATATTTCCTCTGCTGCTTGAAGTGATATACAGCCACCATGACTAGTAGCCTCTCATTGGCTTATATTCCATGAATTTGTAGAATGCCATCAATCAGCAGGTTAAACACTATGTTGAGGTGGTTCCATTTCTTCCTGGAGGGTTAATCACAGAAGGTGATAATGGTGGACTTCTTTTCCACATTGTAACTTTTGGCTTATAGCATACAAGGTTCTGTCTCGTCCTTCTTGTTATTTAACATGTACCTCAAAATGTTGTAGGAATGAATTCAGACGTTTGGGCTGAAATGCCAGAAGTATGAGGATGACACACAGCTGTATCTTCCATTTCTGTGTACTGAACCCAGGGAGAGTATGGTGCTCTTGAACAAGAGTCTGGAGGTGGCTTGAGGATAAATGAGAATAGTCTGAAGCTTAAGCCAGATGAGACAGTAGTCCCATGGAATGGAAAACTGGCTTTTCTAGATAGAGGTGCATGCGACAGATGAACACCCCTGAAAGATCACCCCTTTCAGCTTGGGGGTCCTGCTCTTCATTATCCCTGGACAGAAAGGTGTCATTCATAGCCAGAAACTCCTTTTACCAGCTTAGTCTGATTCACTAACTGCATCCCTATCTAGAGTGACTGAATGTAGTTTCAGTTCCACATGTGCTAGTTACACATTGGCTTTATTTCTGCAGTGTGCTTTATGTGTTGACAGTTTAGAAGCTTAAATTAGTTCAAAATGAGGCCACCTGAGTATCAGTGAGCACCAAGAAGTGACAATACATACAAGTTTGTACCAGTTACAGTGGTTAAGCAGAACACTTCTAGACCCAAATTGTGATTCTAGGATTAACCTTTAAAACCGAAAATCACTTGATACTTAGGTTATCTTAACGACTGCTTTCCCTCAAATGAGCCTGCCCATTTATTAAGATCTTTGAAGGTCCTGCTCATTTGCCCATCAATAAGATAGGTTAGATTGGTGAGTGTAAGAGATACATTTTCTGCAGTGGTCCCATGTTTGTGGAATTCCCTTTCAACTGATCTATACATTATCCTGCTTCTTTCATATCATTTTTCTGTAATGGTCAGGCTGTTTCTTCCATACCTTTTTTTTCCTGTAATGGTCAGGCTAATTTTCTTCATTTGCACATGATTTCATCATCAATAGCATTCTCACAATTTTTCTTCGGAACCTAAAGGGATCTTTTATTTAGACATTCTCAAAATGATTTCATTGTGAGTTGTATTCCACAGCTCATCATCTTATGTGATCTGTTTATCTCAGAGATTATGTTTTTATCTTTTCTGAACAGAAACGCTCTGCATCATAGTGCCTATATCCTTTTTTTCCTACCTAATCTCTGGTTTTACAGATGAACATTTCAGTTTCAGTTGGATAGACCTTCCTCCCTCTGACCCATACATTGTTCCAAAAAACAATGTGTAGCTATACTTGTCAAAGCACTGACCTCTCATTTTCCCCTTAGTTCTGAGTCACACTTAAGTCCTTTCCAGCTCTTACACATTTTTTGACATATTGTCATGTAACAAATGGAAATTGTCCCCCACAGTTAGGAATGGATATTGAGCTGATTCGTAATATCAACCTTTCCTCACAACTTTCCCTTAAAGATGCACCTGTAAGCTCTTAAATGGACTGGTTGAAGCCTCCCATAAGAGCAAATACAAAATCCAACTCTTTTTCTCTGTTCCTTTTCTTGAGGTATTTGGGTAGCAGTCACTGCATACTTTGTTGATCATGCTGGCATGAACCCTAATTGGCTGTCATGTCTTTCATATGTCAATCCCTCACAAAGACTTTGCAGTCACATTTATCTCTTGCCATTTCATCATGTGCCTAATTAACTTGCAGGGTCAATACATACCACACTCCTGAGAGACAAGTATAGTCTTTCTGTACTTGTCAGACACTTTCTCAATAGGGATAATTAGGCTGATATGGTATGTTGCCATTTCTGTAACCTGCTGTACCAGAGTCCTTTAAATATTTTGAACACTTTTGGTCAGCTGTCTGTCTGTAGTGGACCAGACTCAATGCAGTGCAGTGGACAGAATACTGAAAGTGGACTAAGGAATGTTTTCTTATCCAGGAATCCTCTGGAGTCTTGCAGTCCAGCAGTTCAAAGCATCATTCTATCTTACAGGGATTTTATTATAAGTTAGGTGTTAAGGAACAAGGGCATTGTTTTCTCTTATAGCAGAGCAGTGTATCAAATATATAATAGCCAGCTTCTCTCTTTTGGACACACTGAGCTTCTGGTATGGTACAGTCTCCTATTCTTTAGGAGCATCAACACCAGAAGCTTACCATGATCAAATGGTGGAATAAGCAACATGTTTTTGCTCTTTCACACAACAAGAAGTTCCATGCCGCACATCAGTATAGCATAGAGTTGTCATTAAGATTCTTCTTACATCTTAGATGATAGTCTGTTTTATGTAAACTGGATTTAGCCCAGCCCTTGACATACTCACTAATGAAATAGTTGCACAACAAACAATACTAGTTCAAGCAGCAGGCAATCATTCTTCTTTCCCTGAATTACTATAATTCCCATGTCTCAGCCAGACTTCAGCATAATTTAAACTGGCCCCTCTGCAGCCTTGCTGAATGCATGGTCATGAGAAGTTTGTCAGAAACACAGCTCTTTACAGACCAACAAACAGCCATCCGGCAGTATCCATGTACCCACGCATTTGGAGGATTTAACGCCCCACTGTTCAGGCAGTAATGTGTCGGATTGGTTAACACAGCATCTTGAATATATATTTTAAATAGCATATATTAAGAGGAACAGAAAAGCTACTACCCAGGTTAAAATATTACAAGTAAAACCAGAGGTTTTAAAATGTGGACAAATGGTGCCAAAAAGACATCAGAATCAGTGCTAGTGTGCACTGATCTGGGGTAAACATTCGAGAGCTACAGTGCCACAGATGAAGATTAAGAATTTGTACTTTGGTGTTTAAAGTTTTAAAGGTTAAAATCAGCATCTTGAGTTGGCTCTGGAAACAAATTGGGAGCCAGTGCATTTGTTTTAAGCACAAAGATGCGCCCAATATGTCCAGGGTCAGTTATTAATCTGCTGCTGCTAAGATTTCTATTAAGCACAGTTTCCAAACTATTTTCCAGGCTTCATACAATGCATTGCAGTAATTCAAAGTGATGTTACCATGCCTGGATAATTGTGGCCAGGCTAACTCTGTACAAGATAAACTATAGCCGGTGTATCACCTTATGAGGTTAAAGGCTCTGCACTGCTTCAAGGCTATTGGGACTTCTTGAGGTATGGTTGGATCTAATCAGAAGCTGTGCTGAACCTTCCCATATAGTCTTTTTTTACCATTACCAGGTGAGGGGTGGAAATTTCTTCTTCAAGGATTGTCATAAGAGCATATAATACTAAAAAATGAACTGAAGTAGGTCTCTTGTGATGAACTTAGAATACAACAGGCATTGCTACTCCAGCATGTCATTTCTTATAGCTGTATGTCAAAAATGTATCTAAATACACTTATCCAAAACATACAAGCTGTTCAGTCAAATAATAATTAATATGTCTGTGTTAGATAAAAATGTATTTATGAGTATACATATTGCAGGGCTCCCCAACACAAAGCCTGCAATGTTCTTCATTCCCTGTCCCCTTTAAAATATAATGTTTAGTAATAAAAAGAAGAAGCAACAGCTTTGGCACCAGTTTCTACTTTCTGCTCCTGCACTTGCTGCTGATCAGCACTTTGGTAGACAGGAAAAGGATGAAGGGGTTATGCCCTGGCCATATCCAAATTTTCTCTACCCACACAAACCTTTCACCTTTGCTACCCGCCCTCTCTCCTCTCTTCTCTCCCCCCCCCCCCGCATTCTCCATCACCTAGCCTCTAGCCATTCTCACATCCTTTGCTCCTATATCCCAGTTCCTACCTTTATTCTTTGTCTCCCTCTCACCACCTCACCTCTCTATTTCTTCCACCTCCTAGTCCTGCTTTTTCTGTCTATCTCTCTTCCCAATCTCTCATCTCAGTCCTCATTCACGCACATGCACACACACACTTCTTTTGTGGGTGCTGTAGTGACAGAGGCTGAGCTGCTAGTCAAATGAGGAGGAAATCTTTCTTTCCTTTTGGGTTGTGCGGGCAGGATGAGCAAGCCAACTCAGAAGTAATTTCTGTTGAGCCCCATGCAAACAATCATAAAATGTTAGTGTATGTTTGTGTATTTTTTTGTTCACTGCAGTCAGTTATGTAGATGGGCTTTGGAATTCATGTCCTTCCTCTGCTTGTACTCAGCATTTTGGGCCATGGCTTTTGACTAGATGGGCCCCATTGCAGCCCTTGTTGAACTAACTGCATCCTCTGTGGTAGCCCTTTTGTGATGGTGCTCACAGTAGTTTCTCAAATTCACAATGTGCCCATGGATCCAAAAAGGTTATGGATCTCTGATCCAGTGTAATCATGCCAAGACTGTATAAATATCAAATGTAAGAAAATCACAGATCTGCATATGGTCAAGCAGTATTAGACAGCGTAGCTTCCTGTCTGTAAGACAGCTATTTTTATGCCTTTAAAACATATGCAAAATCTCAGTGAAATCACTGAAAAGCTTTCAGGAGGAAAACATGCATGAGATGCAAACAAGGACATTTAACTTTAAAAGGCCAAACAGTTATTCCTGTCTATTTGATGAAAGAACACATTCACAGAGTGGACTGTGTGCAATTAATTGTCTGTGTCGAACACTTCAGAAGGCTTTCACCAGAGATTTCCGCTGAACCTTCTGCTCTGATCAGGAAAAGGCAGATAGCCTCATACTCTCATGGTGCCTGAACAACCTCAGGTTCCTTATGCAGAATACAGAGACAGCATTTTCTTGTTAATATTCTTTATTTTATTCCAATACCTGCCAATAGCTGAAGCTCTCTTTTTATTTTACTTAATTCATAAGATGCAATATAATATAGTGTAAAAAAGAAATAACATTGAAAAAATCATTAAATTTCACCATAGTAAATTAAACATGAATTTAAAAACCGAAGTCAAATAACTTAAATAACTAAGATAGCTTAATGCAACTAGACAAGTTAAAGCAGCAGACGGCCTTCCCTGGGTGCTATTAAGAACTGTGTCTTGGCATAGAGAACAGTCTTAACCTGGCACTGAAAGGATAGCAGAGCTGATGCCAGGAAGGCTTTGATGGGGGGTTGTTCCATGATTGTGGCTCTCCAAGTGAGAATAGGTGGCCAAATTTTGAAATATATTTCAAGCTGAAGAGAAGTAGACTCCCTTATTTTAAAAATGTGGTTTAAAAATTTTATCACTGAAAAAAATGTTGGCTCCTGTTGGCAAATGGTCAATATTTAAAAGATGTTGTGTGCTTAAAGAGATAGCAAAAAGTATGCACTGAAAATCCCCTAAAGTTTAGTTTCTATGAAATAGTTTGCACTTAACACTAGGTTAACCTAGTTAACACCTGCTACCGCTCTTAGTTTCTGTGTTGGAACTCTATTTAGGTTCTATTTAATCTATCAGAAAGATAGCAGGGACACTGAAAAACAAGCCTGCCTTCCAGGGCAATTCTTTTCTAAAGTCTTTTCTTGGAAGCCATGGATGTTAGATGCTTAAAACAGTTATCAGTATTTCCGTTGTGTAGGACAATTGACACTTCTTGACAAGATTATAATATCAAATGAAATAATTCAGTTGCAAGGTATACAGTACTAATCTGCAAAAGAAAAGAAGAAAAATGTAATGTTATCAAGGCACTGAAACTAGGGTTAAAAACTTGTGGCAGATGACTCCATTCCATGCAAAGCATAAATGGAGAACGTTTAGCCTACAATTCCCACCAGTTCTGGATAGCATAACCAGTTGTGAGAGATCATGGAATTTGTAGGCAAAACATCTGGAGGGCTACAAGTTGCCCACCCCTGGCTTACATGGAACTGTGTCATGGGAAATATCTAGCCCATATTTGAAGTAAAAGCTCTGAAATGCAAAGCTTCTTGGACTGTTACTCAAGGAAAGTAGCAACACCTACTTTCCAATGAATCTTTGAGCTACTTCTTATTTGACAATTGCAATAAGATACATGCTTGCTCAGCTGTGGATGTTCAAAATCTTTGGAACAAGGACCCAGTGAATTATCAGTTGAGCATGCAAGGTCATTTTCCATGCAAGTTTTCTGTGGGTTTCCAGTTCATACCAGTACCATGCAAAGTTATTCATGTAAGATGAAAAGGAGAAAGTAGAAGCAGTTGAAATTTTGAAGGAAGAGGGCCAGAGGGCAGATAATGTTTCTAGTTAGAGTTAGTTTGAGAGGTTGAACCCACAAGTAATAGTTTGACTGTGGCAGGTGTGTTTGTTTCCTTCCACTTCTTTTCTATTTGCATATTGTAAGCAATTGTCACAATGACATCTCCAGCACTCTCTCATACAAGGAAACTCAATTCTGTTAACTCTGTTCAAAAAAAAGGGAGTGGAACAGTATGTTTTCATGGGATCTCATTCAGAGGCAAGATACATTTAATTTCTTGGAAGTTTGATTTATGTTAATCATGCTATCCAACATAACATGCTTATGTTAAGCATGGTACCCATGCTATCTATTATTTCTTTATTATACAAGAAATAAAAACACCATCTATATAATCTGAATATTTTATTTATTTATTTATTTATTTATTATTAAAACATTTTTATGCCGCCCCATTCGCCGAAGCCTCGGGGCGGCTTACAACAATAAGTTAGATCATCATAAGTAAAAATTAAAATATATAAATTAAAATAAAATACAACTATACAATATAAAATAAGCCCAATTTCTCTTTAGTATTTGATCCACAAATGTTAATGTTAAGGATATCAGAAGCAGTCAGGAAACATCAAGGCTTAGTCCAGTGGAAAACCCATTTCACTTCTTCAGATAAAAGTAGAAAATGAAATCTGTTGCTGTTCTGATGAAAGAAAATTAATATAGAAAGTCAAATCATTTGTTATCTTCTTGAGTCTATAAGAAAAACCTGGTGTTACTTCAAAATATATTGACTTTAATCTCTAGCCAGTTTTAAAAAGACATTGACAATAGATTTTAATTTTGGTAGTTGATTGCACTGTCCTCTGAATTTTTCTGTTTCTTTTTCATAACTATTTTGTCACATCTGCTCCAGTTACCTCCCATTTAAAACTAATATTGCTATCAAATTTCATAATTTGTCAAAACCCATGCATTTATAATGTTCACCTTTGTAACGAGGTTTGATTAGTATCATAAAAATTAGTATTATTAAAATCAAAATCATTATTTGCAATACATTGTCAAGCTTTGGAATATGTGACAGTGGTTGCTTTAACCATTTTCATTCAAGAAGAAATGTGATGATTTCACGTTAAACCTTTAGAGAAAGGTTGGCATTTGAACTATTTCCGCACAGAACATTCTAAAAAAAAAAAACAGCCATGTAAGTTGCATACACCTCCAGATACAATGTCCATCTTCTCCATAAAAAAGTTAGCAACAGTGAATAAACATTCTATAGACCAGCCACAAAGAGACAACCAGTCAGGAAGGGTTATATATATCTTATTAGTGATGAATGGTGTTATAATGCATCAAGTAATTTCAAACCACAACTTCCAGAATATAGTTTGATATTGTGCATGTACAAAACCTTGTGCATAGAGAATGAAATCTCAGATTAAGGAAGATCTCTTATCTGAGATGACTTGAATGGATATATTTGGGATAACTTTGCCCATCACTATTTAAAATCTGTTCTGGTATTAATGGGATGCAAATATACACTGCTCTTACTACTGTGACCAGCCTCATACATTTTTATCTTTGTAATACCCTCTCCATAATTTTTGAACCTGGGAAAAGCTTTTTGTTTGGTCTTCCAGAGCAACTGCATTATCTATAGTAAAACAAGTAACTACTATAGCTTCATCTCAGGATTCTAGTTTAAAAGCAAGCCAGCAAAGTATTATTGTGTACTAGTGCTGGGAACCTAGAAAATGATCCTATGATCTGCCACAGGTTTTTTGTTTTTCTAATAAGAGCTTATTTCATCTACTGTTCTATTCCTCACATTTTGTTTCTTTATGCAGGTTTACAGGACAGAAATTGCACCTCTTAAAGAGAATGTGAACAATGTTAATGACCTGGCTCATCAGTTTACCTCATCTGAGATACAGCTTTCCCCATATACTCTCAACCGCCTCGAAGACTTGAATGGAAGATGGAAACTTCTGCAGGTAACATTCCATAATGTAGAAGCCTGAAATTCATTTAGTGGTGGTGATGAGATTTTTGCTTTATGTTTGCTCCCAAAAATCAAACCAAGAAAGAAGTGGAACCGCACCCAATAAAAATGTGGGTGGTTTATTTTAAAAATAGTAAAGACCACCAGCATGTTTCTCTTTATGCCTGGATGTCTGAACTGTACTCTCTATCTTCAGAGTTATAACACAACTTTTAATGAAAGACTAGTATGTAACATATTTCTAAGTGTGCAGTATCAATCATGTTTTTAGTTGGTGATCTAAATGTCTTGACTTGGATAAGAAAATTACTTAAAAACACATTCTCTGAAAATAATAAGTATTTACACATGTTAAATAATACACTATAATTCGTTCATGTTTTAAATGCCCAGTATGCACAGCTGCTTAGAACAGATGGAAATTGGTAAGAATTTGACATAGGCTTCCACATGGGTATCATTAAACAGACTGGGAAGCATGAAGAGAAACAGGTGCTATGCTCTCATTTCCTGATACCTATCCACCAGCAAATTGCTTTATGGATGTAGCTCATTTTAGATACTTAGCAATAGATCTGAGCATCTCTTTATGGAACAATGGGAGCAGAGAACTCATGCTGTTGCACAACCTCAGTTTGCTCCAACCATTGCTTTTGGTAAGAGGAGTAAACTGTAATTCTTGTGTGCTCTTGTTTTTTCCTCCTCAAAATGCTTCAACTTCCACTTCCTTTCTTAGAAGATTTTCTATTACAGGTAGAAAACTGAACTTTGGTTCCACAAAAGATCAGCCTCAAGTTCATTTTATGTTCCCTTTTAATCAGTTCCTGGAAACATTAATTTAAACACTACCTTTTACAAGCAGATTAATTATTCCTTGCTTAGTGTATTAATAGAATTAAATTCAAAATTGAAAATTATTATATTCATTGTGGCCACTGGCAGAGTTTGATCAAACTATTAAGCTCATAAAAAGGTGGCTTTGTTTTTACAGGATAATTAAGTTTTCTGTTAAAAAAACAAGCTCAAACTTACATAGAAAAATATACTTAAAATAGTATAATTTTTAAAATAGTATAAATGGAACAAATGCATGTATTCCTAGAGCACCATGTGCTTTATCTGTATTTCAGCCGTTGTCACCCCAGTGTTATCCAGGTGCTTTGGACTAAGGGTCTCAAAATCCCTGCCCTTGGGCCATAGTGGCTAGAGCAGATGAAAGATGACATCCAACATGTCTGGAGGGCACCAGGTTAGGGAACACTGTTATGTAGTAACTTAATTATATATTGAACATGTATGATCAATATGCCTATTAGAAAAATACAAAGATTAAGTAAAGGACTACAGAGATTTCAACTGCACAGCAGACATAGAAAAATCCTAACCCAGCAAATTGGATTGTCTAAGCATGAATGTTTGCCTGCAGATAAATTCATCCAAACGGTACAGGGCAAATTCTTTATCATCCTTCTACCACAATCCATATTAGATGTGCATTTGTCTCTCAGTATGAATGGGAAAGTGCCTTCACACAAGCCGACAAATGGCTCTGTGACTGTCTTCCTTACTTGTGCACAGAATTAGATTGCTACAGCAAGGAACGGGGACCTAGATGCTACTTTGGGCCCCTCTTCTGAGCAGACTGCAGGAATTGTATATTTTAGTTTAATCATACGTTGCTACAGGTAATTGGAAGAGCAAAGGGGTTTAGAGAAAATATTAAAATGCTTTAGGGGAGGGAAGTATTACGAAACATTACACCTCACCTTAATGATATGTATAAAAGGTCTTTGTCAAGTAAAATTTCACCTTCCCGAGTGCAAATGCTTAATTTTGAGATAAAATATAAAGTTATTCTTCACCAGAATTATTTTTTCATAAGTTGCATGCACTTCTGTCAAGTAATAGCATCTGTCTGTTTTTAGCTGACACAATGTTTTCCCTATCAGGGTCCAGCATCCTCTTCCAGTTTGTAGACACTGTAATTTAAAAAATATAAAAAGATCTTAGAAATCATGAAGAAAAGCATCTGTACTATTAAAAGTCTCATCTTCCCAGCAGAGGGAGATTTTGATCCTTCTTAGAACATGAATTTCTCCTTTTGTTCTAGTACCTAAGAAATGGCTCATCGAGAGCCGCAGCCAGACCTGCCATTTCCATGGTCTGCAGGCATGGGGCCTATATCAGGAAGGAAGCCAGTGTGGTGTAGTGGTTAAGAGCATGGGACTTGGACTCAGACAACTTGGGATCGAGTCCCCACTCGGCCATGGAGCCAACTGGGTGACTTTGGGCCCAGTCCACAGACTCTCAGCCCAACCTACCTCACAGGGTTGTTGTGGGGATAAGATGGAGGAGGAGAATGATGTAAGCTGCCAAAAACCCTTTGTAGGAAAAAAGGCAGGATATAAATTAAAAAAAAAATGAAGGAAGGAAAGAAGGTTCTATTGTATGAGTCTCATGCTGGATTTTGGCCAATGTTAACAGCAAACCTATCGTGTTTTTAATATCTTAACTAATACCTGAAGGAAGTTGTTTGAGTTAATTACAATAGATGTGCAAACCTTATGCAGAGAAATGGGATGGAGCAGGTGGGGTGGGGCATACCATATTATTTGGCTATTTTATCTTCTTTAGAAAAACTAGGATCTCGGATTAACACCAAATTCTGTTAAATTAAATTTTCTTTTCCAACAGTAATGTTGGATTCAGTGCACATTTTCTGCCCCTCCTGACTTTGCAGCCTGAAAGGCAATAGCATTATAAGCAGGTGAGATTTTGCATCATACAAATGTGCATAACTTTCTTCAGTATAATCTAGAAAATATGATTCCTATCACTTGCCATTATTGATAGAACAGCAGCCCAGAACACAGTACCCAACAGGCTCAATATTTTAGAAACAGTTAGATCTCAACAGAATACAAAAATGATTACTTTTCAGCATCTGAACAAATGCTTATCTGGTCTGGTTTTTTATTTAAAACTGTCCAGCTAAGTGACCCTTGGAAGATTATAGTATATTGTTATGGAAATGGCTATGATCTGTTGATTTTTTTCGTCAACATCTGGTAACCAGGATTCTACTAGTCTCAATAAGGAGGTTCTATACAGTTGTTACTGCACCAACAACTCCATTTTCTATGACTTTATTACTACCTCTGTGATAGTTGATTGGGTCTTCCAGATCAACTTCATTGTAATCAGTGGAGAAATTGGCTTGAGATATGTCATGGACTGAGATCTGTTGACTGTAATGAGAACTAAACTCAACTAAATTGGTCTGAACTAACCAAATGAATTCCGTAAGTTAATTATCCATTGTGTGAATAATGTGAATAATTAACCATGTCAGTTTTGTCTTTCCTCAGCCTTATTTTTAACCACCAGAAGCCTGATTTTTTTTTAAAAAAAAATCATTGTTGTCACTCAAACTGTATGGTTTATTAATCCAAAGATGATGTTATGTACATATTTGAAGCCATCCCATTTTGAGGTCATGTTGTTAATGCCTTGCTTAGATTCACACTTTAGTGTGGCAACTTGCACGTACTGTAGTTTAGTGTCACCATGGGATTCAAGGAGAATTGGATGTGCCAAATATTTTTTCCCCTTTTATACAACCATAGAACTAGCAGGTGGCAGTGGTTGTTGTTCTTGTTGGAAAATTGGAGGACATTCAGGCATACCAAGTAAGCCTATTTTGCCTCCCTTCTACCTCTGGTCTTGGTCACTATAACTTTAAATTCTTCTTGAGTGGCACAAATTAAAAATGGTCTAAAGAGCTGCACTTGGCACCTGCTATAACAGAATCACATTTTATAAACATCTGTGTTGCTCCCTGATTCATCCTTAAGCTATGTACAGCTGTGTTTCCAGTTCTCAGCTAGCAGTGATTTAATTACATATCTATCTTGTGCATCTAATTTAGTTAATTTATTCAGAATTAACGGTATTCTATTTTCTGTTAAGGTTTGTGGCACTGTAACGATAGTATCTTGTCATTAAAATACTATAAGGGTTGCATTACTGAGGGTTTTAATTTACATAATTATATATGAAAAGAATGTCATTGGTGTAAACAAGTAAAAAGATGGATTAGTTTGTCATTTATTATTACTTCACTATTTATTTATTTATTTTAGAATTAAATAAGAAACTTTTATAAAATATTGTTTTCTATTACAAATTAATGAAAAACTTTTTAAAGTTTTTAAAAGTTATAAAGTCATGCCTTTTTTACTGACTTTCTATGTCCTAACATACACAGTGAGCTGGATCTCAGATGACCAGTACATGACCAGATATGCAGTACAATAAAATATGTATATCGTGTTATTATATTATCCCAACCAGATATCCCCGAAGTTCTTTTGTTTCAGGCTTGATTGGCATAAATCTCAGAATCAACTTGGATTTTTCAGTCTTAAACTCTGAACCCATGAAATGCAGAGTACAGTATTGGACTTGGACTTAAACCAGGAAAACCTGCTTTAAAGTCTTCACTTAGCAGTGCAACTCCCTAGTGTGGGGCAAGTTACTCTGAAGCTGCTGCCCAAGACAGAAACCCCATGTTCTTTGTTTCATGTTACGTAATCCATGGTGAGCTTCGCTAGGTCCACAAGCAGTGACCTGTGAAGTGATGTATGATGGCACAATGTGAGAGATTGTCACACATTTTGTATCACTAGATCTTCTAGAGGGGAGAGGAGGCAGTCATGGGGTTTTCATTTTCAATGGCAGCAGACTCCAACATTAGTTCCAGCTTTTCTCTCAGCCTAGAATGGTTCTTGTAGCACCCTTAAATGTAGGTGATCAATCAAATCAATATGAAAAACCAACATAATGCATCAAAAAGTCTTTTTGAAAGGAAACAGACATACATACCAAGGAAATAACATCATTTATTGGCTGAGCACTTCTGACCTAAGCACAGCTGCTAAGCCCAGAAACAGCTTTGCTAGCTCAAGATGCTATTCAAAAATGGTTACCCAATATGTGCTTTTTGGGAGAAGAAGCTCTTGGAAAATATGATATTCTTGATAAATTGATTGAAAGAGCCATCAGTTTCATGATCTTGTATGATTCTGTTGCTGGAAAGTTTAGAAGTTGCAGGGACTTGAGAGAGAGAGAGAGAAAATATTTCCAGCAGAGACTGCAATCAATAAGAGCTCCTTTTTGGTAATTATATGAACATATGCTTACCAAGTAGGACTTCTTCTTGTTTGAAAAACAAGAAGTCTTATATCCTTTATCACAATATGTTTTTGAATTTTAGAAGCTGTTTGTCATACTTTGCTTAGAGCTGCTTTTGGATCAAAAGAAAGGTACTTTTTAAAAAGCAGTCTTATTCTTCTTATTCATATCTGAGGGGAAAGGATAGGGACTATTAAAATTAACCTTTTTTGTTTCCTTTGAAATTTCATCCATGACTTATTTTCATCTTCCAGTATTTATCTTTCCGGTTAAGAGAAATCCGTACAGTGTCTCCTCACTCCCCTTGCTTTGTGTCTCCAGAGGAAGATTGTGTCAGAGTGCTACACTCATCGGAGACAGGCTTTTAGTGGTGGAAGTTCTGCGAATTGCAACTTACTTCACACTGTCAATCTCGTTGGGTAAATTAAGTGAGAAAACAGCCAGTGTTTAAGTAAGTGCATAAAAGCATGGAAGGGAGAGGGAGAGAGAGAAGGAAAAAAATGCCTTCCCAGGATTGTCAATAGTTTTCCAGTTCCATATTTAGGAAGTGTATCTTCTTCTAAGACAGTAAGTGTATACCAAGGTTTTGGTTCTTTACCAAATGTATATTCCTGTTGCTGCTGTCAGTGCTACAATCATTTCTATAGCTTAGTATTTCAGCACCAGAGATGTTAACATGAAGCATGACCAAAACAGAATTGCTGAAATAACTCCCTGAATGATTTCCTATTTTAAACCTTCACTGGTTCTGAAAGTAAGGATAAATTGATATGCTTTGCATCACTGGACTTTACTAAAATAATTGAGTAATTCTAAAACCTGCTGGTTTTGAACCACTGTACTTTCCAGTAAGCATTCTAAAAGCATAAAATATGCTGGAAGGATCTGCCATGTGCCTTAAAAGATAGGTTCCAATTCAAGAGTCTATAGTTCCGATATTGGGCCAGGGGAGACACAGTAGCTTTCTTCAAGTGTTTAAAGTCAGAGAATGGAGAACACACGAGGAAGAAGGGGATGCTAGAAAGCCCCACTTTCTCTGTTATGTTATCATGCTCAGCTGAGCTACCTTACGCACACTGAAGGATGAACTTCTGCAACAAATAGAATAGCTTGTGTTCACACTACAGGTCATTCGTCAGGACAATCCAGTGCTCCCTTTGTTGGGAATAAGAGGGACAGTTGTTCTTGGCACACACCTCCCAGGCCATGCCAATCTGTACTAAGTCAAAGAATGAAGAGGAGGAGGCGGAAAGGGCCTGGGCAAGTGAGCTACTCTTCTTGAGTGCTCAGGCAGGCTCTGATTAAACCAAGATGTCTGTCAGGCAGGGGCATGAGAGAGGAGCTCTCACAGTCAGAAGCAGCAGGTATGACCACACCACAGCTTTGGGGAAAGAGAGCTAGCCAACTAGAGGATTGGAGTACAGCAGACAGGTGTGCCTGCTTCCAAACGGGCCTTCCTGAAGGCCCCATACATACTCACAAGGAAGGTTTCAAGAAGAGTTGCTTGTACTGGGCTCAATGACCCACTCTATGCATGCCCAGAGATGAATTCTGTGGTTATTGAGTTTATTCTTTAGTGAATAGAGCTTTTGTAAAGGAACTGACTGTTGTGCAAATGCAGAAAAACTCCAGCTCACAGCATCTTTGGATACATACAGTTAAGGGCTTTGCCAGTGTCTATCAAGTATAGTCTGACCATCTTCTTAAGTTCTTTGGTATGCACCAGTAGCCAGAATATATTCATGATGTGATCTCAAGTGCCTCTTTCATTTCTTCTTAATCCTGCTTGAATATCAAATGCTTCTCTCTTCATAATTAAATACTTTGTTACACCTTGAGCATCACTTTGCTTACATAGGAAATTAATGCAATGGTCCTATGATAGCTGTAGTCCTTATCACCTCCTTTCTTGGAGATTGGAATGTATATTTAATATTTCTAGTCTGTGGGGCATTGTTCTTCATTCCATATTTGTTGATGTGGGACATAGCTGGCCAGCATTGAAGCCCAGGCAGTCTGGTCATGTCCCCAAGTGCAATCAGTGAAAATGGAGCCTCCAACATGGGCAAGGATTGGGAAATCCTTTGCCAAAGCTCCTTTTCAGAGTTTCAAGCCAACCCCAGGTAGGCCAGCCTCCCAGGCAAGAGTGAGAACCACAAGGATTCAAATGTACCAATCAGCTTCCATGGCAGGAATTTCAATCCCATCAGTGTCTGTCATTGCTACCTGGTCACTGAAGAGAACCGTACCATGTAGAAAAGGAAACTGTGCCATGTGTTCTGGGTTGATCAGACTTTTGCTTGAGATCAGACTATTCTCAAGAATAAAATACAGTTTCTTTCCCTGTCATTCTTATCTTGCTTGATTGGGCTCACACACCAAGTCCAGACCCCTTGAGTCCTTTGTTTTCATGTTTGAATTTGGACAAATTTACTTTCTGAATCTGC
This sequence comes from Varanus komodoensis, assembly GCF_004798865.1. Classification (NCBI taxonomy): domain Eukaryota; kingdom Metazoa; phylum Chordata; class Lepidosauria; order Squamata; family Varanidae; genus Varanus; species Varanus komodoensis. The sequence goes on along the minus strand of NW_025335941.1, from coordinate 5,027,708 downwards.
TCTGGGTGGTTTATTCCTTTCAAGTGCTTTCAGACCAGCTTTCGCTTTGCTTTCTTATATTGCAGGTTCTTCCTCATAGGATTGTTTTGGTGTGTTAGCAATTTTCTCTTGGATGTATTCATACAAGTTTTCAATGCAATTTGCATCTGTTGTTGGAGTATAGTCTTGAATGATGGTTATGTTGATAGATTTTCTGAGAATTCTGATTGCTATTGCTCTGTAGGACTTTGCATTACAGGCCCTTACTTCCTGCACTACATCTTGCCTCTGTAGTAGAGTCACTTGATTTCTACTGAGTTTGCCATTTCCGGATTAAAACACTTTGGGGTTGTCTGACTGAAAATGTCCCATTCCAGGCTACTTTAAGTCTGCTCACATCAAGTATTGTGATGTTTATCTGTTGCATTTCTTCCTTTATAGTTTCCGGAAGTTGTGTCACATGTTCCATGTTCCAGTTGCATGTGTTGTGCAGCACTGGACTTTCTTTTTGCCTCTGTGCGTTCCAATCACTAGTCTTCCTTTTGGCCTTCTCTAGTTGCACCATTAGGGTTTAGGGTTAGGATTAGGCTCTCTCATCCATTTGGACTCAAATACTTTCCAAGCTGATTCCAATGTGTAGAATTCTCCTACATCACCAAAGTTCCCCTGAGCTCAAAGGTATAACTTCGTGTAAGTTTATTACTTGAATGTCTAGATGAATCTTGCAGAGTGGGGAGCAGGAATAGGTATGCTGTTCTTTAACCAATTATTTCATCCCAGCTAACATCCAAATATCTGGAACGGGGGGTCAGGATTTATTCTGTATAGAAAAATGCACCACAGCATTCATTACTTGATTTAAAATAGTTCAAATTTTAAAATGTAGGATATAGAATTTCTCTCCCTCTGTTCTCTCAGATAGTTTGACGTTTACCAGAAGAAAATCAAAATGCCTAATTAAAGTCAGTGCAGCCAGAGCAGCCTAGATTTATTTATGAACCAATGTTGTGTTGTGCACTTAATGCGATGTTTATAAATCCCATTAGAAGAGCATCTTCCCAGATTATTGTAAGGTTGTTTTCTTAAAAAAAACAAAAACACCTTGCTTTTGAGAAATATACTCAGATGCATCTAGGTGAACTTCTAGAATTTTAATTGTATCTGTATCAGATGAGCTCCAGAAATATAAAAGGGTTTTGGAGAGATTTAATTTTAGATAGCAGCTTAATTAACAGCATTTGGGGGGAAAAACTCATGCAACTTTAATTAAATGTCTCTACATTAATTTAGTCATTTAATTGAAAATGCATTGGGATAGCCCTTACAATTTATTGCCCTTGCAGTATGTAAGAGAGGTGTTTAAAAAAACAACTTAAAATTGTGATAAAACTTTTTTATGACATTTCTATCTTTCTGTCAGTTATACTTATCTTGAGAAACTGCATTTCAGATTGTCAGATTTATACAGCTTTTATAAACCTGTGAATCACACATTGATAGAAAAGGATGCCTGGGAGTACATAATTTTAAAGAACATATCATATAACTGTAGCTGCAATTTAATATTCGTTTACCTGGGAGTAAGAATCACCAATTTCAATGGATTTACATTTGTATAGAAATGTATAGAACTACACTGTTGGAAAGTCTAATTTTGATATTTTGTCTAAAGATTCATTATGCTACTTCATTGTTATAGTAAGCAAGGATCACCCATGCCAAGAAGATCATCTAGTTTCTTGTTATTTGTTTTTCTTTCTTTCCAGCTCTAAGATATTTACAGCATATCATACATCAGCTTAATAAATGAGAACTGAAGCAATTTAAGCACAGATAGATATTTTACACTAATTTTCTTCCTTTCTTCTGAGAATTACTTATTAGGATTCTATCTTCTCAAACATCTCTCATTGTTGTTATTATTATCACATACAGAATATTTGACACTGAGTATTATGCACACATCAAAGCTCAAACCGTTATACTAGTCATCCAATTCTTTTATTCCATTCAGACTGGAAACCAAGATGAGCCTTCCAGGAAGAAATGATCTTTCACAGGATTGTTTTTTCTATACCATTTGTAGGAAGAATTCCAGTTATTTATTTATTTATTAAAACATTTTTATGTCGCCCCATTCGCCGAAGCCTTGGGGCGGCTTACAACACTAAGTTAAAATAATTATAATATAAATCAAAAATATAAACATTAAATTAAAATACAAAAATACAGTATAAAATAAGCCACCCTGGCCAGATAAAATCCAATAATATTAACAGTTAAAATGCCACTTGAATAAAAAGGTCTTCACCTGGCGCCGAAAAACAAAGAACGACGGCGCCAGGCAGACCTCTCTGGGGAGCGCGTTCCATAACTTAGGCGCCACCGCAGAGAAAGCCCTCCTCCGAGTAGCCACCCTCCTAATTTCTTTCACAGAGGGTTCCCGGAGAAGGGCCTCCCCCGCCGATCTCAAGGGGCAGCTGGGCATATATGGATGCAAGCACTCCTTCATATAGGAAATAAGCAGGATTGTATTAATAGGCTATCTTCATTTTTAGTAAAAGGAACATGAAACACTACCCTTTCAGTTATATCATATTCATTTTATTATTAAAATCTCTATACTGCCCAATAGTCTCTGGTTTGCCTACAAAGATTAAAACCTTTAAAACTTTTATTAAAAAAACATAAATGTATAGATGTATAACCATACAACATGAAAAGATACTGTATCTAAAAATTTTCTTGTTGCTACTTCATCATAAGTTGCCAAATGTCTGTAAGAAGTAGGTTATAACCTTTTATCAAAAAGCTAACAGTGTTGGCACCAAGTAGGCCTTGTCAGAAAGACCAATCCATATTTGGAGGTCATCTGCTTAGAAGGCTTCCCTCCATGCTGCTTTCTATGTAGGCTAGGAGGCTGCTGGAAGAGGGCTTCAGATAATGGCTTTAGTGTACAAGTAGGTTTCTTCTGCGACAGACCCTCTATGAGTTATTGTTTCAACCCTTGTAAGGCTTTATACATCAAAACCAGCACCTTCAATTGGGCTCAGAAACATACAGAAAGCCTGTGTAAGTGGTCCAGAATTGGTGGTATTTGGTCAGAACTTCTCGCCCTTATTATCAATCTGGTGGCTGGATTTTGCACAGATTGAAGCAGTCTTCAGTGCAAATCTCACACAGTGCATTTGCATTAATCTAGTTTGGAGATTACCAGGGCATAGATAACTAAAATCAGGTTGCCCATATCCATATAGAGGTGCAGCTGGGCCACCAGCCAGAGTTGGTAGAATACACTCTGTCTCACTAGGGCCACCTGAGCCTCAGGTGCAAATGTTATCTCCAAGAGAACCCACAGGCTATGAATTTGCTCTTTCTGGGTCATATGAGACATCCAGAACTGAGCACCTGCCATGCTATCCAGTAACAGCATCTCAGTTTTGCCTGAGTTTCACCTTCTTAGTCCTCATCCAGTCAATTAGTGCAGCCAGGCACCAATCTAGTACACCCATAGCTTCACCTGATGAGAATGAAAAGGAGAAATAGAATTGCATGTCATCAGTATGTTGATAACAATTGCAGTCCAAAACTCCAAATGTTTAACTGTTTCATGTCGTGATTAAATAGCATGAGGGACAAAACCAACCCATGCAGAACCCTGTACTAGCAAATGCATGGGGCTGAGTAATATTCAATCACCTTCTGGAGCAAACTACTCAATAGCACACCCAAGACCACCTCTGGTAGCTCAGATAGGAGTCTGCAGAGCTGCAAAGTGGGTAGTAGTGCACCAAGAATATCCCCAATCTGTCCTGCTAATCCAGCACAAGGCACAAATTCTCCAGACCAGTAGTCAGATTTAAGGGTTAGGGTTGGGGTTAGAGTCCGCAGAAAGTAATGGAATCCCTGCAGAATATGTGCATCTGCTAAGTTTCCATGTTCTTTTTCTTCAACTCATACTTGATGGTTGACTATTTTTCTTTCTTGCAAGTTTCTGTGTCCGTTTTATGACCTAGAGACTTCCATTTCCCATTCTTTTTGTTATCTGTTCAATTTTCATCTTCATCATATTTTCAGATAGAAAGTAGTAACACTTAGGGACCAGGTAGACTTTGCAACAAAAAGGCATTCACTTTCACCTTCTGAATTGCTTTACTTGTTTAAGCTGGTGTTCTAGAAGCAGAACTTGTTTAAGGTAGTTCTTTTTAAGAAAAAACAAAAGAATTTACATGCCTTTCATCCCTCTGCTTTCTCTTTTCCTCAAAGGAAGTATACTTGCTGTTGTGGTTCTTTAGCTGATGTGAGAGAAAACTATCCTTTCTTTTTCCTGCTATTAATAACTCTTCAGCCAAGTGTTATGCAGCTCCAAAGACCATCTCAATTGGCTCTCTCTTCCTTTCTGGGCACAGGATATGTGTATAGGTTTTGCACACCCTGGCCATGGACAATGTTCAGTGTGACTAAGATCAATTTTTTTTCCTCCAGTACAACACCTTTTTTCAATAAGTTCAGTTGCTCTATTTTAGTTAACACACTCATTAAAAACTCACATATCTCTGCTTATGAGGATGACATGCAGAAGCATGTTACCTACTGGCAAAGTTGCTTTTAAGGGCCAGTGTAGCTATGTTACATAAAATTTGTAAAATCTATGAAATAAAAATAAAATAAAAAGTGAAAGATAGGGGGAAATAGTATAAGTAATAGTATAGTATAAGTATCCAAATGTATTGATGACTTTGACCATTATTCTTTAGATTTTATAGCAATGGGAGAAAAAGACTGCTTCTTAAGAAAATTTCAGCACTTTTGAAAAAATCCAAATTCTACTAAGCCCTTTTAAAACCCTGTATTCCAAATGCACACCATAAAGTGCTCACTGAACTGAATTATATTTCTCTGAGAACAATTTTCAACATGTTGAAAACAGTATTAAAATAAGATATATCCTTTCTTTACTTGTTGTAATAAAATAACTTTATAGCATTTTATATATTATTTATAATTATAAAACACATTGTATATACATACATACATACTAATATGGGTGTATATTAGTATGTATATAACAAGCTTTATTGATTTTGATCAAGCCTAAAACTAAGGGCACATTCTAAGGAGAGGTAATACAGATTTGTCATTCATTCTTTCACTCCTCTCAGCTGGGCTTTTTCATTTTATTTGATTATTTTTTAAAACCTACTCCTAAACTAGAGTACTTTCTGAAAGCTCTTCCAGTATTTCTGTGGGTGAAGTAGAATTCAGATTCACTTCACCTCATTCAAATGCACAGATACAATGAAGTGTAGAATTTAAGGGAAGGTGGATTGTTTAGATGAATTGATCTTAAGAACAGGAGCAAACCATTTAGCCCAGCATCCTACTTCCAATAGTAGCCAGCTAGATTTTTTTGAGAAGGCCATGGGTTATTTCTCCTGGGCAACCTGTATGAGAGTTTCTGCTAAAGAACACTTTATGAAAACCTTAAATAAACAAAAAAATAAATACACATTGAAGGTCTGTGTGGCCATGATGACTAATTGACACTGGCAGACTTACAGTACAATCTGACACATTTCTGCTCTGAAGCAATTCCCTCACAGGCGAATGGACTTGTTCCCAAATAAATGTGTATGGCATTGCAGCAATAAAGCTAACCAAGCAATTAGGCACAGCCACATCTTATGGCAGCAAATTCCATAAGTTAACTAGGCATTGTGTCAACTTTTATTTCAGTTTATCAAATGACCTTGATTCTGGTATTGTTAAGAGAGAGAAAAAATTGTCAGCACAGCATCTGTTTTCTCCATACCATATGTAATTTTATAAATGCTTATTATGTCTCTATACATGCAATCATCATTCTTGTATATTTAAAAGGCCGAAGAATTTTAGTTTTCTTGTAGCCTTAAAAGGAAGATGTCCCTAACCTTTGTTCCTGTTGATTGTTATGGTCTGTGTGAAAGGAATAGCCAGCAAACTGAGACAAGGGTTGTGCTTGAGTTCAAAATTGCATTTGTTTGTATGGATATATTTGGAAGAGATTGCTAAGTAAAATTATTTAATAATTGGCTAAGTTCTTGGATGATACAAGTGTGGCTAACTCCCAGGTACATGTGGCATGTGTTAAAATGCACCATACATCATTTTTGGATTAATAAAGCACACACTGGTAAGAGATTAAAATTCTCAGTGTCCACTAACCAGGCATTCCTGTACCCTCTCTGAGCCTAACACAATGTATAGATATTATATGGATCCGGGGATGGGAAAGTATGCTCAGTATGCAAAGAGGGTGTTATTTCATTCCCCCTGCATGAATAAGCTGTACGAGTTGCATTTTAGCTTACAACTGAAATGGCACTGCAACTAAGAAAGTTAAGGGCAAAGTGAATTCAGCATATCATCAATTCAACAGATTATTAGTGAAAGAAACTGCTGCACTAGGAGAGCTGCCCTGATTGTTTCCATTGTACAAATGGTTGTACACACACTAGCACTAGTAAGACCTAAGAACTGCAGGGGGCTACCTCAGCTGAAGTCTGCTTTTGTGAATAGTTAGGAACTTGGTTTTCATTAGTACGATGTCATTTTTATTGGCAGAACAATGTCACTGAATATAATCCTTTGCTTTTCAAGGGGTTCAAGCAAAAGGTTTACACCACAGGAAGAAGTATATGATCTCATACCATCCCTTTGCTATGAATTCTTTGGTAAAGTTGCAAAGTATCATTAAGCAATCCAGCCAGGTAATGTCAAGATGGCTATCTGAACAAATCTTCCATGAGTACCTTACTGACACATACAGTAATGACTTTCCCTTTTTGTGAACTTTCTGAAAGCAAAATACATTTCGCCATCTCTAGTGTGACCTCTCAGTTAATAGCTTTAGTGGCAAATAATCAGATGGTGTCTCTAAATTCATGAATGAATGTTTGGTGCATTTGAATGAGATGAACTCTGTAATCTCACATAACATTTAGAGGAAAATGTGAGAACACTGAGAATTCATCCTTTTACATATTTTGATTCATGTCAGTGTGTTTTCTTATTTTATTCACCTTGGATTTTTTCTGATTTCATTAGCCATTTGACAAGTATGTAGGAAAGACACTGAGACCACAGTCTATTCCCATGGAATATAATAGTATTCTTGGGGTGGGGGAATCCCAGAGAGTTGAAGTGATGGCATCCATCACTTATCTGGATAGGTGCTGCCACACCAAATGTATGAGCTTCACTGGTTCCCATGTTGACTCTGGGCATGAGCTTTACCTGCATTATACCTCCTGCCTTTTGGCCATTAACTCATTCTAGCATGTCAAAGCAATTATTACAGTACACCAAGCCCCTGAGCAACATAAAAACACTGCTGCTTTAATCAACATATGACAAATATTTCTTTTTAAAAACCATGCTCTCCTTTGGCCCTGCAGCCAAAAAAACTGCATGCTGAGCCAATATTGACTTTTCCTCCTGCTTTCAGAATTGCATTTACAAGTTTGTGAGTTGCATAGACCCAATGATTAGCTTTATCCAAGTAACTCTGCATTCTGGCTTAACTTTGCACAAAATGAAAATAATACAGCAGCCATGGGAAAATGGTATTTGTGAATATGGACAACATGCAGTGCAGTGGACCTGAAATATAGGCATTCATAGGACTTTAAAGGGATGCTGGAGGTTTTTTCCCCACCAATCAGGAAACAAGGAATTTCCTGTAAGGTCCAGCATATATGATACGTATGTTGAGAGAGATAAAAATATTAAAACATGATGACTTTCAAGTCATGATGACTTCTCCAGAGCCCTTCGCTATGGAAACCATAGCAACCAAAGGATAGCCATACAGGCATAGGGATATGATTGCTTAGTCTATATAAAAAATAAGCAATTGTACTTCTCTGCAGTGTTTATTCTGTAATATATGTGGCATTCTGGGAATCTGTGCATGTGATGAAATCAAGGTTTTATTGGCACTAGTTTGTGTCTGACATGCACCTGTTTGCAACTTTACATCTTGGGAGGGTGGCATAAGCAACCAGTCAAAACTTTGTAAACTTTTTAGTAGGCCATTATATCATAAGGAAATAAAGGATATAAATTTAGGGGATGTATTTATAGCATATAGTATGTATTAATGAAATTGTCTAGCTTTGTCTCTGTATATTTATTCCTCCACTGCCTTCTAAATGTGCACATGAGATATAAAGCTATTTAGTAGCAAGGGAACTTCGGTGAAGCAGTGCTGAAAAGGAATCTTTCATGGCTTGATTTCAAAGACAATTTAGCCTTGGCCATTTTTTATGCCGATACTTAATCTTCTATCTGAATTAGGAATTGATAGAAACAGGGGCATTGAGTCAATTAGTCACTAACTACAATGGGTTAATCAGATGCAACAGAAAACCAAGTTTTCCTATCGTATGCATTAGCTTTGAGAGTGCATGTTTTGCCGTCTCTATTCTTTCATGACTGCATGGAGATCCGAATTGTTCGCTTCTCATTTTAAAACAAACCATGTGCAGCAAAGGTAAGGGAGCCAAGTCACTTTTGCTCCTCCCACACCTTCATCTATATCACCTCCTTTCCATGGTGTGGGGGGAGGAGATGGGACAAATGAAGCAAAAAGCAACCAGTTCTGTTCATTTTTCCGGTGCAGGGGAAAAGACGGGACTCAGTCACTTTATTTACACCACAACCTTTCCACAGTGAGGGAAAGGAGGTGAGACACATGAAGCATAAGTGAGTGGGGACCCCTTCACTTTATGAACAGAATGTCATAGTGGAAAGAAAAGCAGGGGTTCCACTGCTGACAATCACCAGCAAGAGAATATACACGCATATCAACCCATGACTGAAATCAGACCCGGCATAATTATGAATGTGTACTGCCTAAAGGAACAAAGGGTGTGCTGTATATAGTGAGATTTAGCATGAGTGGAACTTTGAGAATAAGCAAAGCAGCTGTGTTACCAAGTGTCCTCATCCTCATGTGTCCGTAATAATGTATACAAGAGGAACGTGTATTTGGGTCTTGCACCAAAAATCTTAAAGCACCATGAGTTAAATTACTGTCACACATGACATAATTATCAACCAAAAGAAAAGCCAGTGCTTTGACCAAAGGAGCATCTCATTTCTTATATATGCAGCTCTGCAGGAGGCTGCCTTTGAAGACAAACTGAAAGTTTCAACTAGAGAATGGTTGGAAGCAGAGGTGACACCACTATTAATTCATTGCAATGATTTCCAGCAAAATTCCAGGTATTACTGAAACGGCTGATTTTTTATTATGAAGCCCTAAAGGATACCTGAATTGGTACAAAATAGAGCTGCTAGGCTACTTACTTGGCAGAGAAGATCGCATGATGCCAGTTCGATATCATCTTTACTGGTCACTTACTGATGTTTGGGCCCCATTTAAGGTGTTAACGCTGATGTATAAAGCCCTAAATGGTTTAGGGCCTGGATATCTGAAGGATCATCTCCTTCCATATACACCTACCCAAATTTTAAGATCATCTGCTAAGGTCCTTCTCTGACCCTCTTTGAAAAAGGCTGAAAGAGTGGCTGCTTAGGGAAGGGACTTCTCAGTGGTAGTGCCCCGACTACGGAACTTACTCCCTGGGGGGTGTGCTTGGTGCTGACACTTTATACATTTTAGTACCAGGTCAAAAAACGTTTTTATTCACCCAGTATTTTAATGGTCAGAATTATTTTTACTGTATATTTTATATATTGTAAGTTGTTTTATTCAAGTGCTGCTATGGGTTTTTGTTCCTTTGGAAGCCATCTAGAGATCCTGAGTGGATATAAGATGGGATTGAAATGTTTTAAATGAATAAATAAATAAATGATTTGGAACCATCTTAGCTGAAGAACCAGAGGTGGACACTGACTAGAAGAGTCAGCTGGAACCCCAACTTGTTGATTTCATAAACAAGCCTAATTCTCAGTTCAGATAAATTGGAAGGCTTCCACCCAGTATCAGAATCTTAATTCAGAAGTCCAGATCTTTATGATTTTCATTGTTGAACACTGGAAAAGGCCTTTGATGGAACTGGGTAAGATTTGTAGGCACAACATTGAGAGAGGATTACTGTTGCCAAATATCAGACTAATAAGAATACATTTTCATGATATGCACACTTAATTATGGGCATAGATGTAAAAATATAGATCTAGACATTTTTTAAAGGAATTCCTGATAAACATGGTAGAGTGACCTTTACAGTTGTGGATTTTGAAAAAAGATAAGCATATTAAACTATGGGGGATGTATATGGAAATAACATACATACAGAGGTCAACCTAAGAACCATGCAAACATTCAGAGGATTCCTCCAAATTCTGTATCATCAAGGATACTCTGAATTAGATGTGATCTTGTTTGGAGAAGTCCTGCTTGAATTCAGACATCTCTTGAATTTGTCCAAATTATCATGAACTGGTTTTGCATAGAAAATGCATCCCTAATATGAACCTGCTTGCAGTCATCAGATACAGCATTTTCAGTAGTTGCCCCAGGCTGTAAAATGACTTCCCTACTAAGTTGCATATAGTCTCAATTCTGTCAATGTTGAAATTGTTGTTGTTTATCTGAGGTAACTTTTCCCATGAATTAGGTCTTTTAATTATTTGGCGAAAGGGTTGGTGGGGGTTTTAATGATTAAGTGGCTGTGTTATATTTTAAATGACCTATGTTAAAATGATTTTTGCACTGCTGATTTTATTATGATTCCATTTTGCTTTATTTTTATGTGAACCTTTGTGGATGCTATGTCCTAAAAAGGGATGCATATATATCCTTCTTGCTATCTTTCTTCTATGCTATAATATTAACTATCAGTGTTCTTTTGTTGTTGTTTTTATATTAGAAGCATATAAAGGTTAATTACTTAGGCAGTATTCAGATTGGGCTGGCAACAGTTTGTTAAATCTAAGGCAGAGGTGGAAGGACATTAACACAAGGAAAGAGAGGGGTTGATAATAGATGTCTTGCAGATACATAGAGATCCAAATGGGGTTAGAAAACAGAGTGAATATGGCAGAGTGCAATTGGTGCTGGTGGCTGTGTGATTAATTTGCTTGAGGAATTAGAGACCTGGAAAGAAGGAACAGTGAAGGAAAAGGAAACTGGAGCACAGGTTTTACCTATCCTAGAGTGAAGGGTGAAAATGATGTGTCTCCAGGGGAATGTTTGTTGATCAGTAGACCATCTTATGTGCTATAGGACTTTCTTGGATAGAAATTTGGAAGGGGATTACAAAGGTGTACATTCCCTTGTAGCCCTGAATTTTAAGCAAGTTTGAAAAAGACAAAGCAAGAGATGAGGAAAGGACACTAGAGAAGGAAGAAAGCTGAACAAAGCCAAAATTGAGTTGATCAAACCTGTTTTGAAACAGAGATCCAGGTTTAAAATTTCCTCTATGGTCTTTGATGCAAGGGTGGGGAGGCTTTTCCATTTCTTTTTTTCTGTGGGGAGGTGATGTTGGTGATAGCTGGGCTAAACTTTCTGGACATGAGTGAGGGACACAGCGGTACGCAGTGCGCAAAAATGGGGTTCCCTAGACAAGAGCAGCGCATCCTGGTTAGATCTGCTGCTTTCAGCGCTGCTACATGTAGTTTTCTTTTAAGCCACCCTGCTGAATGGGGCAGCAGAGGGGGCACCACGTTTCAAGAGCTCCAGGCCTTCCTTACAGATGCATTTCAGAAATTGGTGCTTGGGGTCATGTGCTCAAGTCATGGGATTTCACAAGGTTAATTTTGCCCTAATGCTTTTTAACTAGTACCCAAAGTGTCTGAAAGAGATCATCCAAGGATGGGGATCAGTTTTCATCAGAACACTTATGATTTGCAACCTGTTCTTTGAACCATATTCTGGAGAAGTCATAGAGTTTCTAAATTAAGTTTGGACTGAGGTATGGACTGGATGAGGTTGAACAAATTAAATCCAAATGAGACAGAAGTGCTATTAATTAGGAACCCTACTTGGCCAAGAATAGGGTGTCAGCATGTTTTGGATGGAATTTGACTTGTTTTAATATGATCAATCAAAAGTGTGGAGCATGAGATTTTTCTTGGACACAACCTTGTTAATTAAATGTTCAAGCACTGGTTATGGCTAGGACTGCTTTTGCATTTAGTACACCAAATGGGTCCATTCCTGGTATGGTCAGGCATAGCCATAATCCTGCATGCATTAATAACATCTTGAGCAATGCATATGGCGAGGCCGTCCATGGGAGCCACCCCTGAAAACCACTCTGAAGCTTCAACAAGTGCAGAATGCCAGTGTTAGCATTTTAAGTGGACAAAATGCTGCAACCTGGTGAACACCTTTTATTGTATCAGCTGCACTGACTGTCGGTTCATTTTCAAGTACAGTTCAGTATGCTGGCTATCACTTTTAAAGCCTTAAGCTGTCTATTAAAGCTGTTTCCTCCCAACTGAAACTACCTGACCTTTGTCTACCTGTATGTGTCTTCATGTGAAAGGACTTTCCTGCTAGCAGCACCCCAAACATGGAACCACCTGCTCAAAGAGCTTAGGTCACCTTCACTTTTTTATGTGTTCTTCCAGCAAGTGAAACCATTTCACTTTAAATAAGCTGCTAATCATTTTGTTTGTTTTTATTAGTGACCTCTAGTTTTGTTTTTATATGTGTTTACTTCTGTTTTCTTCTTAGAACTGTGTCTTATTGTTGTGTTTACATTTTGTAAAGCTCTTTGAGCATCTCCCTTTTTGGAGTAATCATCAGGGGTATTATTAAATAAACACTAGTTTTAGTGGTGGTTTCATATCTTTAGGAATGGTAATACATTTTCATAGGTAAGTATCTTAGTACATACCAGTGTATTTCCCAGTGCTTCCACATGGTGCTTTCTCCATAAGGACATGGCAGGCCAATTAAAAGTGTGTTTGGGATGGCTTGATTACTTTCTGGTCTAGGCATCTGCATATTTTTTAATATTCCGGATATTGAGGGAGAGTAAGGTAGAATCAGTGACTTTATTTCCCTGTATTCCTAAGTTTTCCAAACAGTTTGGTTAACACACTTTACCAGACAAAATGAAGATATTAGAGTCAGGTTTCTAGGGGAATGACAACAAGGATGAGTAACCCTTGCATGAAAATGTATATGTTTTGGTAAACTGGGCTACCTAGCTAGGCAGAAATAAAAGGCACCATGTGGTTTTGTTTTACTTTAACCCTGTTGAAATACGACTGTGCAAAACTGATAATTTGAAAGCATATTGAAAAATAGCAAAGTCTGTGACTGAAAACTTGGTTGGAATATAAGATCCATGTGCCTGTAAGCAATGTACTATGAACAAAAGCACATAAATTACAGAAATGTGATTTCATTAAATATTGCCACTAAGAAAAGGTGACTATTAAGTAAGTGCTAAACATCTAGATGCAGGTTCTTCTGTATTAAAAAAAACAACCCACATTATTTTAGTGTACCTCATTAGTTACATACAAAAATACATAGTTCACATATGAGAAACGCCATATTTAACATCTAACAAAGGACAAAGCCGATGAATGAAAGGAAGCACATTCTAAATGCAATTGGAAATAAATATTAGCACAACTGAGCAACATTTTTTGCAGTTATCACACCATAGCAACAAATGTTAATGCCATTATTTAATTAAACTTTAATCATATATTCAATATGTTAATATTGGTTTAATAGTTGTGTCATACTAAATTGATCTTCTCTATAAAAATATGCTTTCTTGATTTGTGTATTTATAAAAGTGGATACTTGAACAAAGGTTTAAGATGATGGAACCTGTTTCTGTGAAAACTCTGAATGAATGTGGCACTCTTACAGTCTGCTACACCCTTAAGACCACACAAAATTTCTTAAGATTTGGGCCAGCAATATGAATTGCATTTAGAAGTGATCCACTTTCATGTATGCAAGCTCCCAGACTTCCCCCTCCAAAACCCCCCCAACACCCCCCCCCGCCCCTTTATCTCCCATTAGTAAAATCTCCATCACAGCATACATTAGCTAGGCCTTTTAAATCCAAATTAACTGCCTGCTTTCCAAGTAGCTTTTGGTTCCCATGTGAATAACCTTTAATTGTCAAGAGCTGCAATTCTGCAAGTGAATACAGAATCATTCCATTTTGGAAAGGAAGTTGTGCTGTGTTTCACAAACCTGAGAACAGATTACCTGCGTATGTCCCACGTGTTCTCAGTCAAATGAGATTTTTCCTTTGGTCTTAATACTTCTGGACCCTACTAAACAGTACTGCATGAATTTCCTGATTCATCATACCTATATCTGGAAATTTTAATATGCACATGCTTATTAGTTCCTTGCTGTTAGGTGCTTAGTGCCTGATGAGCTGCTCCTTATTATGATGTTCTTTAGCTGCACAGTTTGCTTTAACTCTCTTTCAGTCAAAAGCTCCAACAGCTAAGGAAAGATTATTTCTGCATTACAATCTTGTACTTCATGGTCAGCCAAATGCACAAACAAATTAAGTCAAAGACATTGGAGAAAAGAGGATTATATTTTTCATGTGTACATGCAAAACATTCCTGCATACAAACAAACATGAATGTAAGCATAAAAAGCAAGTTTAGTGCCCTATGTTTCACACAGTTTCTGAAGGATTTATTATCTCTCCTGAATTTTATTATATTTTACTCCCTTTCAAATAAAGGTAAACAAAAATGGAGTGCAGATGAATCACATGAATGTGAAATTTCTTCATTTCTTAGATCATTCCACTACAGGTCCAAGGATCCATTGAAGGCTGAGAAGCTGTTAACATTGCTTACTGACAATCCAAAACCATTGCACCTTGCTGTACCATTTACTAAGCAGCAAAAATCATGCTTCTTCTGATATTCAGAAAACGGAGAGTAACTAATGTTCATTAGCTCATTTTTCACTTTATTGATCAGGGGAGACTTACACTTTTCTAATTTTCTTTTAATACAAAGCAAACAAGTTGCAATTGGAGCTGAGCCCAGTGACAGAAAACAAGCTTTTCAGGTGATGTATTGAGAGGCATTTCAGCAAGTTCCTCTGGAGTTAGCATTCTTCAGTTGCATATAGAAAGCTTTAGAAATGCTTTGTACGTATGGCTGAGGTGAAGTAGGAGAACCAGATTATTTTATTAATTTATGTATGCATAAAGGCACCCTGTTAGATCCTTCTGTTGTGACAGGACAAACCAAGACTACAGTTCTGTACACACTTACCTGGAAGCAATGCTCACTGAACACTGGACATTTTTCTACACACATGTGATTGTGGTAGGAATGAAACACTCAGCAATTGGGACTTTAAGGCAGCTGCTTGTATGACTTTAAAAAATCTACTTTGTCATTCTTATCCTGTTGCTTAATATTGCCTGATAGCTGCTTGCGTTTTGCCTTATTATAAAAATAGATTATCTCTCACTGATGGCTATCCCTATTCCTCACATTTATTATTATTATTATTATTATTATTATTATTATTATTATTATTATTATTATTATTATAACATTTCTATGCCGCCCCTTGCCGAAGCCTCGGGGCGGCTTACAACACAATAAAATACATTGAAATACAATAGCACATAATAAATTACCATTAAATACAAAAATTACAAAAAATACATTGAGTTACAAACATAATAATATAAAATTAAAATTATCAGTATAAAATAAATAAATAATATAGGAGGAGAAAAGAGAAGGAAGAAGAAGTTGCCCTGGCCAGATCGTATATTTTAACAATTAAAATGATGTTTAAATAAAAAGGTCTTTACCTGGCGCCGAAAAATAACGACGGTGCCAGGCGGTTTAAATACCTGATCTTTATTCTTCAAAATTTGCCAGAGTTTAAATACCAGAGACCATCATGGGTGAATCTGTTTCCTCCAATGTCCTTAGAAATAAGAGCATTATTCTGAAAAGAAATAAAAGAATTTCAAATCTCATTCAGATCCTGGAGGAAGTATAGCCATTTAAAATGCTAACATTTTAAAACAGTACCATATATTGGACAACATACTAGGTGGATTTCATTCATGGGGAAGAGCAGATATTTTTATTTATTTATTTGGCTTGTGATGAGATTTTAGTAATGTGCAAGTCTCAAGCAAAGATATCAACAAAGAATCAGAAATATCATACAGAACCAATGATTATCATTCAAATTGCTCATGAAATTGTAAATCATCCTAATGACTGTGTAATTTGGTTTAATAATAGAGGTAAAAGAAGGAGCTGTTTATTTGCATGAGCATCAGAAGGAATATATATAAATAGACAAATATAGAGACACAGAGAGAGAACTAACTGAAACTAATTTTATAAAACGAAGAGGAGAAAGTCAGTGTTCAGAGGAAGGCAAGTTGTATTTGTCATATTTATTTGCTGATTTCTGAGTTGCAGATAGATCTATATCATAAAACAGAAATAAAGAAGGTCTAACCAAGAGCTCAAGATGAATGTGCACAAGGTCTAATTCTACTTTAAAATCATCACATAATCCAGCCTCCCCAGTGAAAAGCTCTGAGACTATTCCACTGAAATCATTTGCACACCATGGCTTACTTGCATATAGGAAGGGAATTAATTTCACATAGGATCTGCTCAGACTTCAAAATTCAGTTTCTAGTGACTCATCAAACAGTATGACATCTTTTTAATTCATTGCTGCATCATGTCTTTTAACATAAATTGGTTTCAGAAAGGATTCAGTATTTCATAGGGGATGGCACTTTGCCATTTTAACCAAAAATACCCCATTCATATTCAAAGACTGCAAACTAAGAGAAGGAAGATGAAGGCTACATTCTGTTCTCATAAGCAGTACAGGAACATTTGAATAGGGATGTATGCAAAATTCATTTAGTTTCTTTTTCTTTTTTTAATCAAGAAGGATCCAGTTTGCACCTTTCAAACAAAAGAAGGATATATCTGGATCTAAGTCTGCACATTTCCAAGCTTGATTTGCAGACCAAAATGTGATTTGCAGACCAACTCCTCCCCACTGTTTGACAGCGTGTGTACACTTTTGCAAAATGAAATACATGCGTTTTTATCAGTGGGGGAATAAGATGTGCATTTGGAAAATGTACGTGAAAATACACATAGATTTTCATGCATAAACAAAACAAAAGTTCATAAACTGACACTTTTCAGTCAGAACTCACTTGGAGTTAGAATTCTGAGAGTTTGGTCAGCTCTTAATGTGGCTGATGTCCACATCCCTGCATCTGAAGTACCACTGAAGGCAATTGTTGAAGACAGAATGCTGAAGTAGATGAATTAATTAGTCTAAAATGTCATCATTTTGGTTAGATGTGTCATTAAGTGGTATATAGTATTAGGAATGAATGCAACACTACCACCCACAGTATTGGCTATAAACCTATGCAATATTTGTGAAGATTATGTCTGTATTGTCCTGTGAATGACCTTGTGGAATGTTTGAGTATTGATGCATCAAACTGCTTAAAATAGCTCATTTTTGAAAAACAGTTATGTACCCAGGATTGTAATGAGTGAAATGCTGAAATGCACAGATAAAGGTCATGAAGGGGAGGAAGCTGCTGCATCACTGTAGGATTATAAAGGGGACCTTTGTTAGAGTTTCATTATAGGGGACATTTGCCTGATCCTTTACATTTATATTACTGTGTAAACATGTACTTAGTGAAACTCCCAATGCTAAATATAAAATTAAATATGTGTGCAAATTTTTATCCTTTACAGTGAAGATCACTTGTGGTTCTCCATGAACAACCACCTATTTTAGAAATAGATTTCCTTTCCTTTCCTTTCCTTTCCTTTCCTTTCCTTTCTTCTCCTGAAGCCAATCACGGAACATCTGAGTTCTCAGGTTAAAAGTCAACAAATAAAAAAGTTCTAATCACATCTACTGCATAGTACAGGAACCATTACATTAAGCAACTACTGCAGATTTCAGTATTATTGTAACTTGCATTTACAATAAAAAGTCATTAAAAAGCTTTGCAAGGAAAAGGGTCTGTGATTGCTCAATGGAGAAATCTCAGGTCACAACAGGGCTTGTGCTTAAGATGCCAGTGGGATGTCTCAGCCTAGCAAAGTCTGCAAGTTGCAAAGTCTGTTACAGTCAAACTAATTTTCTTGCCTGTCTGGGAGGGTGGAGAAAAGGGGGCTATGATTTCATTGCCCATCCTCTCAAAAGGGGCCTCTACCAAGGACAATGGTTGCAGGAATGCCTTCCATTGATCTTGACTGCAGCTGTGCAGCTGGCAGGACCAGCAAAAGTCCTTCATAGCTGCAACCACCAGGGGCCAGTAGAAATCCTCTGAAATCTGGTACCAAACATGCTTAACTTCCATATGTCCGCCTCACTCTATTTCATAGGCAAGCTCTAGGACTGGCAGGTAGAATTCCTAGGGGTCTACCAATTGTTGCTTGATTTTCTTCCCCCACACTTGCTGTTTACAGAGGAACTCTCAATCTAGAATCCCCTGGTCCCAGAGAAACTCTGTGGCAAAACAGGCAATCAGGTTAGTGGGTTTACGATCAGTCTCTGCACCCCTGAAGCAATGGATCCATACTCTGGGCTTGACAAAATTGGCTGTTAAGGGCTCAGGGCTGACTCAATTCCTTCTTGGATCCAATGGGAGAGACCAGAGTTGGTTGATGGGAGAATGTGTCAAACTCTCTTCTCTCTTCCAAATTCTCCAACTGGATCTACCCATTCCCAGAGCCCTCCTTGCTTGCCCTCACCTCCTCCTGGTCTGTGGAGGGGAGCAACCCTAGCACCTCCCTTCCTTGCTCCAGCTGGGGAGAGTATAGGGCCCTCCTTCCTCTCCTTATCCGAAGGTAAGACTCTTCCAAATCATCCCCACTGAGCACTGCCAGAACATCCGCCAGCTGCACTGTGCTTCAGAAGCTGGCTGTAATCAGAATGCTGTGCCCAGGGTCTCCAGGCATCCTTGGGTCTCTTTGAATCCTGACAACTGACAGTCTTGGACCTTACAAATCTGTCGTTGATCAGAGCTTTGTGTTCCTTCTCTCACCTAACAGTTGGCTTAACCCCTTCTGCATCTTCTAAGAACATGCATAGCAGTGCTTTGAATGCTAACTTCTAGAATCCCCTTCTCCCATCAGCAGAGGTTAGAAGCTCTGGAAGCTGACGTAGAAAACATTTGGAGAGATTATTTCTTCTTGCTCTGTTCTGAACCAGGAACATGGGACATTGTTTATAGTCAAACCTGTATTATATTACACTAGTGAAATTACAGGAATTGATCATATGCTTTTCTTCCAGGAATTATGTAACAGTATTCTACATGACTATTGTTAAGTATTATTGCCCAAATGAATTTAGTCTGTACTAATGGTCTTAATGTGTTTATAAAGGTTTTTATTTTTCCTCTATACTCAATTATTGGCAGCATTTAAATAGTAAAGATACCTTTATCCCATCATAAATGTTCATGTCAGTAAGCTAGCCAGTTGTAAGCTCCTCCTATTGTATGTGGGCATTCAGTAGTTGTTTAGTATAACTGGACTAACTAGAATTATTATTGTGAGAAATGTTCCCTAGCTGGCCTTTAAGACACACACACACACACACACACACACACACACACACACACACACACAGAGAGAGAGAGAGAGAGAGAGAGAGAGAGGCAGAGGGGGCGATATTAACAAAGTCATTGTTGGTTTGGGAATGGAATTATTTTGCAAGAATGATCTCCACAGACAAGGATCCACAATAAACAAAATATGCATTACCGCATCATTTCCAGAGACTTTTTAACTGGAACTACTGAGAACAGAAATTGTAGTTGAATTTTAAGATGGACTTGGCAAGTGTCCAGATTAAGCAGGAATGTTATAAATCAAGGTCATGGTCTCTCCGCTTATTGCTTATTTGTAATCATCCATTTCAAAACTATAATTTGTTCAAACACAGAAGATAAAGGAAGAGAAACATCCACTTTTCATTTTACTACTGCTAAATAAACCATGTGTTGATGGCTGGAAAGGAGTTGATTTATGTCTTGCTATTTTAAAAAAGATTGCTTCTTTTTGTATGAGCACAAGAGGGTACACACATGCATGATTGTATATGACTTTTTGGCATGCAGACTTTATTATTTATGTGTGTATTTGTTCCATTTATATCCCATCTTTCATCCAAAGAGCTGAAGGCAGCATATATGACACTCCTGCTCCCCAATTTTCCTGCACAACAGTGCTGTGCTATAGATTGGCCCAAGAGTCGAACTGCTTAAAGTCACCCAGTGAACTTAATAGCAGAATGGGGGCTAGAATCCAGCTCTGTGAGTCTCAGAATGTATTGGCCTACAGGATGCTAAACAAATACTTTGTTTTCTCTGTCAAAAGTATTAATTCTGGGACCTTACTGTGTTGCAGCAGTACTAAGAGTTTTATAAAATCTAAAAGTTTGCTCTTGTTCATTTTTTTAAGAGACATCTGACTTTATTGTCTTTTTATTACACTAAGTCTTTTCCCTCCTATCCAGGTGGCCATTGAGGAGCGTATCAGGCAGTTGCATGATGCCCACCGAGATTTTGGCCCTACTTCGCAGCACTTCCTTTCTAGTAAGTAATAGCTCTCTCGCACGCTCTTGCTCTCCCTCTCTCTTTCTCTCTCTCTCTCATTCTCTCTGGTTACTATTGTTGCTAAGTAGCACATCTTCTTAGACCTTTAAAATTATATTATATTGTCAGTCTACCATAGAGATTTCATTAGAAAAACACTGTTATAGACAGTTGAATAATCAAGCAGTTAAGATGCATTATGAGCTTCAACTGTGGTTCAGAAGTCCATAAACATAAATGAAGCCAGGTAATACCTCCTCAGAAAGGCTGCAATACCAAGCCATACTTTTCACAAACAGATGATAGGATAAACCTATACCTTGACTTCAGTCTGCAGTTGGGATTGTGGTGACATACACTGCAAAATCAATTTCCTGGGCATAGAAAGATAGATGTCAAAAGGAAGGGCTCTAGCTAGCATAGTTTTCCATCTGGTACTCTATGTATAACAGGGATCGGCGACTTCAGCAGATCTGTGGGGCGGAAGAAGGGCGCAACATCTGATCCCAGAAACCTGCAAAGGACATTCAGCAAACAGCAATAAGTTTGGTAGCAAAAAGCTGTTTTCACTTTAAAGACACACGGGGTGTGTGCAGCTTGCCTGGTCCTGTTTTATTGAATGAGCTTCCGTTATTGAGGCCTAAGGATGTGCAAAACAAGTCTGGCCCACCATTTGCTCCTTGCCTCTCATGGCTCATTACAACAATTGAGGAAAAGATTTTTACTTGGGTCTAGGAGGCTATAAATGCCTCCTTGAGAGAGGGAGTAGCGCCAGCCTCTCTAAAAGAGACTATAATTAAGCCACTCCTGGAAAAGCCTAACCTGAACCCAGAGGATGTTAATAATTATAGGTCAGTGGCCAACATCCCCTTCCTGGGTGAGGTGCTTCAGCAGGTGGTGGTTGAACAGCTCTAGGCACTCTTGAATGAAATTGATTATCCAAATCCATTTCAATCAGGCTTCAGGCCCTGTTTTAGAGCAGAAACTGCCCTGTGAGATGACCAAGAGAAAAGACGGGGGGGGGGGGGGGGATGCAATCCTGTTGCTTCTCCTGGACCTCTCAGTGGCTTTCAGTACCACTGACCATAGTACCCTTCTGGTTTGGCTAATAGAAGATGGTACTACATTGCAGTGGTTCTCTACTACTTAACCAGCCAATTCCAGAAGATGGTGTTTGGGGATTATTGCTCTGTGCCATGGCAGTCATGTATGAGGTACTGCAGGGTTCTATTTTATCCCCTATGCTATACTACTTGAAACTACTGGGGGAAGTTGTCCAGAGGTATGGGCTGAGGCACCACCAATATGTGGGTGATGCTTGGTTCTACCTCTCTTTTTCATGAAACCCAGCTGAGGCAGTGGCTGCTCTGAATCAGTGTCTGAGCATAATAATGGATTGGATGAGACTGAAACTCAGTCCAGACATGGCAGGGGTACTGTTAGCAGGTGGTTCATCTGTTCAGTTGGGTGGTATTCAGTCTTTTCTAAATGGGTTCTACTCCTGCTAAAGGACAAGGTTCATAGTTTGGGGTGGGGGGTTCTCCTGGATCCAGAGTTGTCTCTTGAGGGACAAGTGGACTCAATGGCATGAGGCACTTAAGCTGATATACCAACTATGACCCTATCTGGACAGACAGAGCCTAACTATAGTAATCCATGGTATGGTAACCTCTTGTTTGAATTACCGCAATGTGCTGTACACTTTGAAATCATTCCAGATACTTCAACTAATCTAAAACAGGGCTTCAAGATTGTTAATGGGAACTGGCTCTCGACAGCATATTATGCCTGCTGGTCTGAGCATGCTAATGTATTGAATTATTCAAAGTGCCCAATCCAAAATGCTGTACTAACATTCCAAATCCCAAATGGCTTGGACAAGGTTATCTGAAGAATCTCTTCCCAAAGACCTGAACTCATCTTTGAGGATCCTTCTTTGGGATCCCTTCTTTAGGATCCTCTTCTAAAGGAAGTGAGGCAGGTGAGGGTGACCTTTTGGTTGTGGAATCCTGGTTGTGCAATGAACTCTCCAAGGAGGTGTGTCTGGTACCTACTTTGTATTCTTTTCAATGCCAGGTGAGGACCTGTATTTCCCAGTATTTGAAAAGTTTTTTAAAACTGTTTTTATATATTGCATTTTATTCTATACCACTGCTATGCTTCTGTGACAATTCAAATGCAATTGCTATGATGATTGTGTTCTTTTAAGTGTGTGTATGTGTGTCTTTTAATACTTTTGTTTACCTTTAAGTTATGTTAATTTCCCAGGGAGCCTTGGCTAGTAGGAAGTATAAAAAGGTAATAAATAATCATGCTTCAGAAGGTTACGAAGCATGTACCTCTTGTTTTAAAGTAAAGTGCAGGTTTTCTGCAACTACCAAATTAAGCAGTAGGTCAAGAGTAGGGACTTGGGGTGACAGGCAGTACAAAACTCATGGCTGGGGTAATCTGGATTGCCCATGGGCCATATGTTACCTCCTGCATGATGGAACATTCTAACTCTGCCTACCACCTACAGTCTTAGGTAGCACTGTTGAGAAATACATGCTTACCACAACTTCTGGTGTCTGCACAAGCTAGGTTTAATACTTCGATATATTTTCATAATTATTGTATTTTAGTATGATATTCTTTTTCCAGCATTTTGCCAACTTCAAAGAAATTTCTCTTCCTAAGAAGTGGAGAGGCTTGCTTGAGTGATTACAAGATCGTGTTCATTAGAGTGCTGGGAAAATGACTGTTATCATGATAAGCAGGAGATATGTAAAAGGGAGAAACTGTACATTTCCTGGAGCCATGACTCCTCTGCACTCAAGGGGTGAAGTTTATTTGTTCCTGTAGGAAATAACACAAAACTTCATTGATCTGGGAGAATGTGAATGGGCTCACTGCATGTTATGAGTGAAAGGGGGAAGTGAACCTGATTCAGAGTGACTGAGACAAGAGCCAGCACTTGGTTTTCTCCCTGAAATACTAGTTCCTTTGCTTTTTGAATGGAGAGAATTTAAAAAAACCTCCACTACTCAGAAGTGGAACAATCTAGCTGTTTCAGAACTTTGCCACCTGTTTTTCCTGAGTATGTAAACCAGGTTTTGACCTCTACAGAGTGAGAGCCACCTTTATATGAAAACATTTGCAAAATGCACATTGCATTGATTCCAGAATCTGCCTTCCGTTGAGGGGAGGCCTCTGTGCAAGAAGCTGCTTCCACCTGCTTCTCAGGAACATCCCTCATCCTGCATCATGGCTGTTGCCATTCATCTACATGTTCTGTGTAGCTGCCATGGCAGGCATGGCAAGGGAGTCTGCTTCTGCCACTTCTGTTCCACATGCCTAAGTCTGGATGCAGCTCTCTGTGTAGTATTTCTGCATAAGTACCATGTGTGCAAAGATTCACATGACCTGCAACAAAAATGGTCCATGAAAATCTATTATTACATTTATATCCTGCTTTTTTCCCTCTTGTGAGGAATCAAAAGTGGTTCATACAGTTCTCCATCATTCTGTTTTTATCCTCACAGCAGCAAGCCTGTGAGATGGTTGGGCTGAGAGTCCATGACAGGCTTAAAGTCACACAATGACTTTTGTAGCAGAGTAAGGACTAGACCCCAGATCTCCCTGGTTGCTGGCCCAGCATCCTAACCACCACACTGGCTCTCAAATAAACCATTCCTTGATGTTGATTTAGTCAAAATCACACTATTGTCAGGGTGGGGACAAAGGAAGAACACTGAGCTCGCATGCCTCATGAGATGAATAGCTCCAGAGTTATTTCGAATGAGGTAATAAGGTTAGAGTCCCAGCACAGTATTTCCCAAAGTAGGTTTCTTGACCTGTGGGTCTTACAGAAGATTGATTTATTTATTTATTAAAACATTTATATGCCGCCCCATTCGCTGAAGCCTCGGGGTGGCTTACAACAGATCTGGTGATACTGTGTTATGGCAGCTTTCAGGGTGTGACTTTATACTAAGGACAGGGCTCCTAATCTGAACCTAGCGTCAGTGGAATGATTATTCACAAGTAAGAATGAACAGTTGCTTGTGAGACAAACTCCAGAGAAGAATTTGGCATGCAAAAACTTGGAGCACATATGGGTCTCTGGCATAAGAGACAATGAGTTAGTTATGGTGCTCTGTTAAATCCTTGCACTAACTGATTCCAGGATATAGGTGCCATCAAGCTCTACTTTGTCTCTTTGTGGTTGAACATGAACAAGGGGCTTGCTTCTGTCATTCTATTGGCTGGCTGCCTCTGCATGGCAACATCATATGTATGAATCCAATATACCTAATACCTGTGTGTGTATCTACATAAGGTAGTGACGCAAAGATGATAATAAGGTTTCTTGGAATCACAGTGTGAGATTTACTCTTGGCTTATTCTGGACAAAAGATTAACACATTGCCAATGGCATAGAAAGAGACAAAATTTTCTAAAGAGAGAAAAGGGAAAAAGCAAGGCCTTACACAATTCATTTGGAAATGACTACATTTTCCAATGAAGCTGAGTTTTCAAAATGTTCCCCTCGCCTGTTCCTTTGGCACAGATGTTTCTAGCTAGTCATTATCATTTGGCTGGACATATGCAGCTGTCAGCCTGCTCCCAGCTGTGGTGTTCATGGAGACAAAGGCTACTTTTAAATATAAAGTTTATTTCATCTACAAGTCGTACAGCATTTTTGAGCAAGGCTATTATACTGATGTCCAGCTGAGGACAGGAGAAAACCGATGTGCACTCTTGCTTATTAAAGAGTTTTATTTTTCAAGATGTCTTTCCATAGCCCATCCCCCCCAAGAAGTTAGTAGTGATCAGGTGCTCATTTTAAAATTATTTTAAACCATCAATACTACATGTCATCCTCTAATTGGAATGACTGGAGGAACAAAAACCCACAGCAAAGAAGCTTATCATTCCAAGAAAGCAACTTAGACTCCTTCTGCTTGGGTCTTAGGGTAGGGTAAGGTGGCCATCACTTGTGTAGCCTTTATACACAAGTGATGCTTTGAAGTCCTTTGAAAGGATATTTGAAAGCAGCTTCAAAGCAACAATACACAGAGTGAAATGAAGCTGTTCGAAAGCCATAGCTTTGGCCTATTGTAGTATGATTAGATGGAAATAAATATCAAAACTATATTTGAAGAACTGCATCAGTGAAATGGAGCATAATCACAGGATAATGGTCTCCTGCTACTTTGATGCATAGAAGGGCAAAACCAACCAGTAGATGATGATATTGTATGTCCAAAGTATAACATATTGTAAGCACATATTCTGTTGCAATTGCTTCACTGCTATTAATACCTTTATTAATGAAGTAGGTGTGAGCACAGGACATAACAAGATGGATATGCAGGGCATTATAGTATTATTGAACATCTGCATAGTAACTTCATAAGAAACAAAGTTAAGGAGTTTTGGTTAAGATAGAGCATAGCCGTCTTTAGTATAGCTTCTAAAAATACAGTGTGATATGAAGAGTAAATTGTTTTTACAAGTAACAACTCCTTTTGAGCAAATGGCTTGCCAGCATATGCATCCAAGTTTCTTCATGACATCTATATGCAAGTTGGACTAGTTTAAAAAAAATGTAGACTGCAAATTTTAAAGCAGGTCAACCTTATTTGTTTGTTTAGAATGCACGTGTGCACACACACTCACCTTGAAGTGATCCAATTACTTCAGGAAATTAGCCTGTACCACTGTAGGCAGGCGATTCCTGTGCAGCAGAGTCTATAGCTGGTGAACCAGTGAAAGATGGTAAAAGGCATTTGGTGATCACTTGGAACTCCAGTGATAGTTATGAAGCTAGGAATACTCTTAGACTGTGAAGCTGCTCCTTCAAACGGAATACAAAGCCATCCAGACATGGCAATAAGCTTATCTCCTGGACTTGTGAACCACTCACCCATGGACCTCCTTCTTGTCATGATTCAGCTTCAATTTATAAGCCCTTATCGAGCCCATCATTGAGTCTAAGCAGCAAAGCCAGACTTGCCAAGAAGCTAAAGGACAGGTAATTGAAGCTTCAGCACTGGCATTGGGATAATGTGCTGTAGCAGGTTAGCTTGAGGTCCAGGGAAGAGTTGTGTGGTAAGTACAGCTCTGTTCTTTAATGGAGGAGAAAACCCATGAAGTTCAGGGGAAAATCTGCTTAAGATGATTAGGGCCAGCTTTGCTTCATCAGTTCCAGACACTAAAGATTAACAGAAAACTGACATCCCCATCATGCCCTATTTGTGAAAGTACCTGAGGATTCCAGCTGGTTACTGCTAGCAGATAAAATGGTATTATGTTTATAATTGTCACAGCATAGCAATACTTATGCCATGTGCATTTTCTATGTTTCTTGTTCAATTGAACGTTGGGAGATGAAGTGGTAAGCTCTGCTGTTACAGTGTTACCTGTGGCAGAATGCTGTCCGTAATTTTCCTGACAGGGCAAATAATACTTTCCAGCCTTGAAAATAAAAAGTAGATATATCTGTTAGACAGTTTAATCTCTGAAGTATATAAATATATATTTTGTGGAAAGTAATCTCCACAGGCTCCTACCCTATTAGGCAAAGCCTAAAATTGAAGAATTATTCAGCTAGGTATCTATTTTTCTTTGCATGCATAAGAATTCAGAGTCAAAATGTTAGCTCTCATATTATGTTTGTTTTCTTCTAGTATAAACTTCTTTTTCTCTTGCCTTTGCTACATAAAATATATTATAAATAGAAACCACCAGTTTTGCCCCTCTTCTCATGCTTCAGGATATCTTGAAAATGAAACAAAAACAAAACACAAACATCTCTTGGTGCCACATCTCTGTTTGGTCTGTTACATGTTCACCTTCTTAAAAAGCAGACTGAGATACAAAGCAATTTTAAAAGTTTTGCAACAAAGCTCTGGGGTGCAAAGGGAAGGAAGGTTGCAATATTATGGACACTGCCTTTATCAGTACTGTGCAGTTCAGCAGCCTCACAAAACCATCACCCGACTTCGTTTCTGGAGAGAAAACTAAACAAAATTAAACGAGTGTGCTTCAATGACACTCCCTTCAGCTTATGCAATATTGTATATAAACTCATACCTTTTCATTGCAAAAGTCTGTAGCTTGAATCTTGAGAAGGAAGGTCACCTAAGAGAACTTCCTTGGTTCTTCCTCCTGAAATGCCTCAAAGAGTCAAGACACCCAACAGCACAGAATAGGGCTGTTGACTGTTCATGGAAAGTTCATCTAAGATGCCTCCATCCAAAGTGGCCAAACCCTTTCCACTGCATCCCTCATATACCATATTCTGCCATTTAGGAGGGTACCCTGAGCCTCTGGAGAGGCTTTCTGGGGCTGAATGAGCTTCCTTCTGCTACTGAATCATAGGATCCAAACGACAGTAGCTGGACAGAAGTAGTTTTCATCAGGAACCTGCAATGCAATGAAACCCAATTTATGTCATGCATAGATAGTTAAATCCCACTGCATATTATAGATGGAACAAGGATCAGCCTGGTGTAATAAGAAAGAAAAATGCAGATATCTCACTGGATGCCAGGCATTTTAGTGTAACCAGAAATAGTTGTCAGAAGGATGTCCCTTGCTGCTTTAACACACACACACAAGAGAATGGAAGGTCATAACAGAAAGAGCAAGGGCCCAAAACTGGGGTCGCAGAAGGACTCTGAGAAAGCAAGATTCATGATAAAAGGAACACAGGGAATCTAACAGAATATATTTGTAAGGACAAAGGCCTGAGGAAAAGCATAAAAGCAGATATATGGCTTTTTATATATCCTTTAGAACAAATGCCACTTTGAAGTTACCAGTTCCAAAAGAAGCATCTGCAAAAGACATTTTCCTTGGAGTCCAGCTTAGGCAGAGCAGAGAAGCAGCAGTTAGAAGGAAGTCTGCCAGCATTTTATAAGATTATGGAGTTTACATTGGTCTTCTCCAAATCATCCCCTGCATTGCTTTGCAATGGACATTGAACTGTTTTGCTAATGAACACTTCATAGTCCATATGTTCTATATACGATTTTATAGCAACAGCAAGTATTTATTGCTTATGTGTATATTACAAGCCATGTAGTTAATCAGGGCAATGCCCAGTTTACATTGAATACACAATCTATTCCACACACCAACTTCCATGTTAAGTAATCTGGCCTTGAAGTCATACCACATTCAACATAAGAGCACATTCACCTAGGTCACAAACCCTTGTCACAATACTGATACAGGTGGAGGCCAGACTACCATGTTTAAACAAGATGTAAAGTATGAAGAATGCTACCTGGACACATTTTTCATATATGTCTCAACCTTAATTCAAGCATGATCCAGATGGTTTAATAGGGCATAATTTAGATGGTTGCACGTAATGAATCACAATACATAAAAATGACATTGTTAAAGAAATATAACATATAGCAAGTAATGAAACAAAATTGAGAGCCAAATCTGACTTCCATTTCCTTGCCCTGGCATTGTAGTCCCACACAGCCTCTCTACAAGCAGGTTTGGGGGTGGTATGGTGGGCTAAAGGGGAAGGCAAAGTTCTCCATTAGCAGTTCAAGTTCTACTGGCAAGGGGCTTACCCAGAATAGCATTCTGTCAGTGACTGGGTTCACGCAACACACCTTTCTCAGGGTACTACCCATAAGTTGTTATATTTTGTGAATGCAAACTAATCCATGCAGGGTGGGATGTTTGAGGGGAATAAGCTACCCTAATAGCCAATGGGTTGTTCCTCAGGTGGTTGTACATGCAACTCACTGTCATTTCATCCAGAGCAGGGGACTGACCCCCATTGTGGGTGCTGGGAATTGGCTGCTAACTCCCTTGGCAAGAGCAGAATAAACCCCTTGCCATTCTTGCCAAGCATGCCTATGCACCCACCAGCCAGCCTCACAGGTTTCAGTCACTCTCCCACTTCTTAGAGTTACTGTGACTTTTTCTACTTTAAACTATCTCCAATGAAATAGCACGAGCCAACCATCCAAAAACAAAACAAAATAAAATAGTGTGTGTTGGGGGGGGAGGAGTTTACACAGATATGTAAACTCTCTGTCCTTATATATTTTAAGTGCCAGAAGCTTCCTTCAACCCCTTTCTAAAGCACACTTGAAAAATAAAGCATTACCTTTGAGAGCTGTCAAAGTAATTATTATTATTACTGCACTGCACTGCATTATTATTACATTGTATTTCTATTTTGTCTTTTTGCAGAACCCAAGGTGGCTTGCATTCTTTCCTCACAACAGCAACCCTGTGAGCTAGGTTAGACTGAGATTGAGTAACTGGCCCAAATTCACACAATGACCTGCATGGGTGCTAAAACCTGGATCTCCCCGGACCCCAGTCCAACATTCTAGCCACTAGACCATACTGGCTGTCTAGTCCAGTAAGTGGGATGGCTTGCATTTTTTAATACAATAGACTCTCCATTAACTGGAACCCATACAACTGGGGGAAAAAATCAAAGAAATAATACTTTAAATAAAAACCAAAATAAAAGCAATTTCCAGCAGAAATTAAGTTTAAACTTGGTGTGGTATGGACCATGCCATGCCACCTGCTGCCTGTCGTGCCTTGAGTAAGCCCACATGTTTGTTTCCCACTCCTGCCAATTCAGCATGTGTAAACATTCCGGTCATTGGAATCCAGTGTTACTCACATTGTGCTTTCTCACCCAACCCCAAGTAAGCCCAAACAGGTCCCAAGTCAGTGTAAACACATAGCACTTACCCTCAAGCAAAGGATGGAAATATCATGCAATGCCCCTTAATATCAAGTCAATGCAGTTTATGGTAAGCTAAGGTATAGTATGGGGTAGTGCGTTTTTTGTAAATAAAAAAAAAAAAGTGCTGGAACTCACGTCTTGGAGTCACACTTTTACACAATGGTCGCCGCCAGCCGTAAGCACTCAGTGCACGACCACACGACCGATCCCAAGCCGAGCAGCATCCCGAGCCAAGCAGCACCCACACAATCAGAGCCGACAATCACACAAACAGCCCGCAGGCACTATGTTAATGATTTTTGCCGCCAATCTGCTATGCCCAACAGGGCGATTCCCAATCACTTGGAAAAATCCATCAAAAAAAGGTGCCAGAATGCTGTTCCGGTGCATTCTATGGCAAAAAAAAGCCCTGGTATGGGGTATAGTATTAATTGGACCAATTTTTAACATTAACTGTCAAGCAGCCAGAAACTGCATTTATCTAGCATCTTCCAATGCATATGGGTGCCAGTTAACAGAGTTTACTGTGTTGCTGAAGTGATAATCACAGAAACAACTTTGAAAGAGAGGGCAGACTGAGGACAAATGAGCCCTGTTACAAACTGCAAAGGATGTTGCTGCAAAGGGAGTGAACAAGCCCCTGCTCTCTTCTGCAAACTAAGATGAATTATGCCTTTGGTTGCATTTAATAGCTTGCCTTTCGACAACTGTCAGATGTAGCCAAACAAGGGGAGACTTACCTTCAGTTTCTGTGACGCAGAGCCCAAGATGGGTACTTGCTGGACTTTGTGAGCAAGGACCCCACCACTGCATGCTGCCCATGTGGGGTTTCCCATTTCTGCGACTGCAAATACACAGTTTTGCAAGTGTAGGTACATTTAAGACAAATAACAGGTTTTGCAAATATTTGTGAAAATTAATTAGGGCAACTTTTAAAAACTGCTTGCTAACCATGGGCAGTTCCTCCAAGGTGCCACTGGGGAACTTTGAAGTGATTATCTGTACTTATCAAAATGGGATCATGAAAGTTGGTTTCACAGACAACTTTTGGGATCTCAAGAAAAGAATTCAAAGTGGGGAAAAGCTATGGCAGATGGCCTTCCATGGTGATATCTGGATCACCTGTGGAAGGATCTGCTGGGGAGGGAGCTAACAACCCACAATGAGCGAACAACCCACAATTGTTTTAGGTACACCATTGGTTGATTCAACCACAACTAACCCACCGTGGTTTATTGATATCATCAGTAAGTAATTCAAGTACTATGACTGGATTCATACACCATACATCCAAACCCTTCCCATAGAGTGGCTTGTTTGGTGGCAACAAGCCACCCTGACAAACTATGCCTGGTTCTAAGAGTTGTTGAATTCATGATGGGTTAGCAATGCTGTCTGAACCTGGGAAACTGATCACATTGTGGGTTTCAAGAAGTAGCAAGCAAGCGAGCTGCTCAACAAAGCCCTTGCAACCCTTGGTGAATTTGCATGTGCTGCTGCCAATGACAGCTCCTGTTCCACTGCATTTTGGAGCACTTGTCATTAGCTTGCTAGCTTTTAAACAAGTTTCTTTGGAGTTGGAACGAATGTGTGCAAATGTATTTGCAATTTTTCTGGTCTTTCAACATCACATATTTATAGCTTTCAAAAATATGTTCAAAATATGTGTAGTCTTGCCTGGTTTATTATCTTGTCAGTTACAGCTGTCAAACATTAACACAATAATGAGATGAGACTTCACACAGGCTAAGTTGGAAACAGTTGACAGTTGTCTATTGCCTAGTTGTCAATTGAATGCACCAGCAAACAGGAAAGAAACTACCAATGTAAGCTCATCAAAGGGGAATAGTTTCTCCCTTAGCAAACTATTCTTCTGAGTTCTAAGTGTTGTACTGACATTTCCTGGTGCCTTCCACCTTTGGGGCACTTCCTCCATCTTCAGCCAATCCAGAACTAATGATACTAAGATCCTTTCTTGCATTTGGTACTTTGGTTTAACAGTTGTCAAATAAACCCCAAGTAGGTAGCTGGTGGTGACAAAAGCTTTATTTTATTTATGTATTTATTTCCATTTGAAACGTTTATATCCTGTCCTTTCCAATGAACGGCTCAGGATGGCTTTAGAAAGAAGATGGAAGACATAGCTAAGTGCTTGTGTTGTCTATAAATCACATTCATCCCTCCCTCTCCTAAGCTGTTTGCACTACAGGGGAAAAGAAAGATAAGTATCCATATTCTTCCTGTCTTCTCACTCACCCTACCAAAGTTATAGACAGCTTTGGGTGGATGTGATTATGCCTGAAGAAATGGCATTGGGAAAGATTCAATCTCCTTACCTTGGACCATATTTCCAATCCAATTCATGCCATCCACCATTGAGTTTATGATTTGAAGACAACACTGCAAGATAATCACTGATCTCCCAAATCATGTCTAGTTCGACCAGTAGAAAAGAGGAAAGAGTAGCCAGGTAATATGTGTACATTCTTGCCTTCCAGTGTTTTTTCACTGTCAGTAGAGATGATGCTGGCCCAGTCCTTTTTCAGGATAACATGACTGCTCCTCACAATACTTTGGTCCAGCAGGCTGATTTAAAGTTACTTAAGCATCAGATTCATGCATGCTTGGTGAAGTTTGTTAATTGTGGGAAAAGTTGTATTGAACAATAATTCAAGTCTGAAGTATTGGGATGTTTTAATTTACCAGAATTAATTATCTGAGTTATTTCCCTTCAACTGGCATTTTCTAAGTTATTCCGCGTTTGTTTTTCTCTGTCTGTTTATAAAATCCAGAATAAAGCTAAGTTCATTATATGTATGTGGATCATAATTAGTGGAGTTATTGTATTGCATACTTTAGGAGACCATGATAGATGCATTGTAAATCCATTTGTATTTTATACAAGAAATTCTGTATTTTAATGCATGGCTGCCCTACATTTCATTTGAATGAGGTACCTAATACACAGGAAAGCACTCACCACTAGCTGTTTCATAAGTGGAGATGAACCCAGCATAGTTTCTGAATGCTATGTGTCATTCTTTGTTGGACACCTTTTTCTCAATAGCTGTGCAGTAGATGGATGATAATATCACAACCATCTGCAGTTTATGGCCTTAACTTAAAGTAGAGATTTGCTTTCAGGATCATAGAATGGGCAGTCTTGGTAAGACAAACAATATAGTTAAGTGTCTAAGAAGGCAGGATTTTGATTCCAAAACTAAGGAACAGAAGTTTGCAATACAAATTCCATGAAATCCTAAAGAATAGATAGATGAAGTGATTGGAATAATCAGTTTGGCAAGAAGCTCAGCTGATACGTAAAGCAGGACTAGAACTGTTCTTTTATATTAATGTGGAGACACATTAATTTTATATTAATGTGTTGCAAATATTGATTACTGGCTATATTAAAATGTACAAAATGGAACTAATAGCCCAACAATATACTGTGTGCTATATCTCTCTGATTCACTGATACTTTCAAACCAAATAGCTGCTTAAGTAACATGGCTGGTCTGTAGAACAGGAACATGTAAGAAAACAAGCCCTAGGTTTTCCACCTTCTGGAAACTTAACTGTTCACACTGATATAGAGACACATATTGTCTACACAGTAGATAGATATTGTTGCTGGCAAAAATGATATTCTAATTTACAAATAGTTTCCTTTTCTTTTTCTAAACTCACTATCTAGTACCTAGATAGCAGTAGATACTGCTTTATTACCACTGTTAGATTGTAGATAATCTAGGAAATTTCCTTTTTTTTTTAACTCTATCTCTTTAGGGAAACAGCATTTCATGTATGTGAAATCTGTAGAGAAAGAGCACAAAATCTTGTAGGATTGTAAGTTTTAAGTAAACATTGCTTCTCCTACTTATCTACATGCAACAGATAAAAACAGTGTCAGCCTCATATATGTGTGACCATGTGGCTTCAAATATTCAAGGTGTTAAAAATGTTTTGCTTAAGCCTTAAAGCTGCCTGCTTATTGACTTCATTATGAATCAAAACCACAAGTTCATAGGAAAAGTACCATACATGCATAAAAGCATTAAAGAATAACTTTACCGTTGGCCATTACTTGGATTAAAAGGGACCAGTTTTGCATTGCACATCAGTCAAAATCATTGAAATTATTTAAATATTATATTTATGCATACCCTTAACTGCTTTGTTTAAACCATGTAAGAATGACCACTAGCATTTACAATATTGTGAACTGAAATAATTTGCAGAGTAAATATGGAATGCATATGCCACAACCAGGTTTACTTAAACACATCTTATATCCAAACCTCAATGATTCAATTAATTTGTAATTAACTTTTACACATGAATCACAGAGCAGCATAAAATTAAAGTGCAGAACATTTTAAAAACTTAAATTTTATTTATTGTTATAGCTAAATCTTAAGTTTGGTTCACATTACATTGTTCATGTGTTAAATAATTGCAGCTATCACATGATATACTTCACACCACCTCTTTGTACACAGATCTCCCCCTCTCTCTCTCTCTCTCTCTCTCTCTCTCTCACACACACACACACACACACACACACACACACACACACACACACAAGACCAGAGGTTTTGTGGAGCC
The DNA here is from genome assembly GCF_004798865.1 of Varanus komodoensis. Classification (NCBI taxonomy): domain Eukaryota; kingdom Metazoa; phylum Chordata; class Lepidosauria; order Squamata; family Varanidae; genus Varanus; species Varanus komodoensis. The sequence continues at coordinate 4,992,794 of NW_025335941.1, read as the reverse complement.
ATATCTATAGGATGAAAGCACCTGTTTTGTTTAGTTTTTGCTTGTTTGTTTTTCAAATTAACTGGGACAGTGATATAATTTGCCACCCTGTTTCTCTGCTTCCCCTGAGCATAGCTATGGTCCTTACAGTAGCTGGAGGAAAATGAATTTTGTCAACAGCAATATATTGTGAGCAATTCCTGTCGTAATACAAAGTATTTTGGGGTATTTTGGTCTTGAACGGATAATAAACAGTCGAAAAGAGAGAAGGGGTGGGGGAGGGTGACAGACAGTGAGAACCCCCTGAATTTTTTAATTCCCCTTGGGGACATGGCTATGGGAAATATCCTGCTGAGGTACTGTGCATGATACAGACACACTTGCCCCCAGAGCAAGCAGTGAAATATAAGAAGGCATTCTGAAAGGTTAACACATTGAGCCATTTGATGCACACATGGCAAACTCCACTTTTTTTATGCTGCTGCACTCCTCACAAGGACCATCCCATCCGCCTTAAGGGAGGAAGTAGGTCAGTGCAAGCGATTCTTTGCATTCAAAATACGGGTTCCATGAATAGCTGTTTCTCTAAACTTAAGACAATTTCATTAATTATATACATAATTATAAGCATAATTGTTGCAAACAGCTTGACTTCTATAGAACTCTGTGGAGAAAGTATGATGTCCTTTATTTAAAGAGAAGCAAATACTGGGATGTTATGGAGATTCTCCATTGTGGCTTTTTTGCAGTGGGGAGGAGGTTCATTTTAAGATGCTGAGTGATTGAATAATATGCTTCCCTTTTAATGAAGCCCACTGGATTTTTGAGAGAAATTTTCCCATTTCTTATCAACATCTTGGGTATTTTCTAGTTTTCTTGATAATAAAGTTTCATACTCTGTGCAAACCATAACAGAAAAGTACTTTTGAATTTCTTCTGCAAATGGGAAAATGTAACTATCTTGAGCATAAGTAATGCACAGGGGTAAGCTCTCTGGTAATACTAAAAACCATTTTACAGACCGTCTCCCTTGATTGACTACTAAAAATGGGTTTACTAGGAATTAGAGACACATGTATATTATCTAGCCTAGCTTTGTAATGGATGGCAAACCTCTACTGGTATCCAGAGATAAGAAAGTTGGGGGTTTACCAAAACAGAGATGATGGTTCTTAAAGCAGAGTTGTAATAGGCACCACATATTTTGTCAACTCAGATTTATGCAAGACTGGCAGCATTCAGCAGAGCAAAAACTGTGTGATGGGCAGCCTCAGCACAATCTATCAAAGGAACACTGCATCCAATTATGCCGAGTGTCGCAGAACTGTTTGTTACTTCCAAAGCATTGGTTCCAGTGAAGATGACTGCTTGTATTCACTAAACACACGAACACACACACACAGACACACACACACACACCACACAAGAATAATAATTTGGTGTGCAAGATTCTAGGATAATAAGTTTCAACTTGAAATGCTGTTGCCCAGAGAATTATGCAACTCCATAACTGGCTATAAGAACCAATATAACATGATACCACGATGCAGAGAGAAGAGCGGGTTGGAACCAGAGTTAGTCGTACTTAGAGTAGAACCACTGTTGAGGTCAACAATTAGAATAGACCCATTGAAATCAATGGAGCTTATGCTAGGTTAGCCATGACTAAGTACAGCTAAGCCTATATGATGTGCAGAGTTGTGACATGGCAACAGCAAAAATGCCACAGGTAGTGTTAAATCATAAACATTTGTTTACTATTTCAGTGATTAATAAGAAATTAGCTACATGAAAGAGAAATGGAGAAATACTTTTTAAAAGTTGTAATTTTCTTCTTGGGTTATTCCTACTGCAATAAATTGTTTAGGAAGAACATAAAATATGACACTGTTGAATATGACACTCTTCAGGAAAGCTTAAACTGAACCAGATTATCATTTTACTCTGCGCTACTGAAATACAGCACTACATCAAAATGTCATTAAAACTGAAGTTCCCATAGCTGAAAATATCCCAAGCACTCTATGTAAAAAGGCTTTCTTGAATTTTATTCAACCCATTGCTATTAGTTGGACTGACATTTTACTTTGTCATTCAGAAAAAGTCATTGCTAAAGTATTTTGTTAGATTGTGCATATGCTGTGCAGTTTAAAGTAGCATTCTACAGGATTAAAATGGCATTTTACACAGAAATACCCTATTTAGCCACATTGATATACATTGATAAAATCATTTTAATGAGAACATGCTGCATCTTGATAGCATTTACTGTATTCAAGCCTGTAAAATATAAAATAAGGAGTTTTATGGCACCTTAAAGACTAATTCCCCCAAATTTAAAACAGCATGAGACAATATTAATAACACCAACAACATCACCAGAGGCTTAAATCGAAAATTTGGAGTTTTATTACACTATGGAAACAATATTGTGCCCCCAAAACATTGTCTAAAGGACCACAGGATAGCAAGGAGTCCCCTTCTGAGGCTGAAGTCGCTGTTCTGACCTTGAAAGCCAGAGGTAAAAGAAACACAAACCCATGCCTCCACAGCCAGCACAGAAAGGACCACACTGACTGAACTTCAGGGACAGAAAATCAGCCTGGGAGAGGAGGAAATAAGGGCATTTCAGAGGGCAAGGGAGGTAACTAGAAGGACCAAGATGCAAATTATTCATGCTCTTTTTCTTCTTCCTGTTGCTCATTGAGGAAAAAGCAAAGTTTGCATTTGCCACTCCTCCTGCACTGTTGGCTTCAGCCTGACAGGGCACTGGATACATGGAAGCTTCTGAGTTTAGAGGCTTTCATCTTGCAAGTGCTCAGGTCATAGGATTGCAACCTACCTAGGATTGCAATTGGCTTACCAAATGCTAGGATGTTTGCAGTTAGCAACAGCTACATCATGAAAGACGGCAGTCTGTCACACGATTTATCAGCACTTTCTCTTTTGTATTTCCTTCTGACCTCACTATGCTTTCTACCATCCCCATGTACTGCATACAAAACTTGAAGCTCTCATAATTCTCCATGCTTCTGGTGAAATGGATTATAGCCCATGAAATCTTACGCCAAAATAAGTCTTTCAAGTGTCACAAGACTCCTTGTTATTTTTTCTGCAATAGGCTATTCTTTGGGCCTTTCATTTAACAATGGAAACAGATCTGGAATTTTTTTAATATAGAATATAGTGAGGTGTTAAGTCTTTCCACAGCTTGATCTAAACCAGTGTGTAATTTTGTTCAACAACAATTAATTAAAAACAAAGGCAAAGCACCAGAAGTGGTGGCCACAAAAACCCTAAAAGCATTTATCACAAAGTAGGCAGGCGATGTGCTTCTTTACTTTCTTATATTTTCTTTAGGTTTGGTAGTTGAGGAGGATTTTGCATTTATCTTTGCAGCCGAATGAGTTCAATTTCACTCAGATTAGAGCAGAAATTCCAAACACCGGGTTAATCCTTTTTGCCTTCATGGGCAACTGAGCAAACAGACCCATATAAGTGTGACCGAGTGTAAAATTGTAATTCCAGAGATTAATGTTGTCTTTCCTGTTTGCTTTGAACTTGACCTCCATGTCTCTTTTATTTGATTTTATGTTTCGTTTTTGTTTTGTTTTTTGTTAACAGCTTCTGTCCAGGGCCCCTGGGAGAGGGCAATATCGCCAAACAAGGTGCCCTACTACATCAAGTAAGTATTAAAACATTATGATTAACTACTTGGAGCTAATTATCTTAGCTTGCCTTGAAACAACTATGACAATTCCACTCTTTTGGATCATACTGATTCATGCTGAGTATTTTTAGTGTGTCCTTCATTTCCATCAAGAACATATAGAAAAATATTGCATGTAACAGTGAGAATTGTGATTATTACTTGGTGTGAAAAAGACATCATAGTGTCATACAATTGGAGTCCTGTGAAAAGTCCACAGCAACAATAATAATGAATGTCTATTGTTCCTTTGCTTGATTTTTTTTTTAATGTCTGTACAACTACCATTGCTTGTGTGGCAAGTTTTTTTTCCCTGCTTAAAAGTTAAGATGGGAAATCAGTATTTGCTCTAAAACTCTATCCCAGCTAGAATCTAGAGTGGGGTGGAGGGAGAAAAATTCTTTCAAAATATAGCCAACACCCCCAACACCACCACCACCAAACTCAGGAAAATTCTGCTCCAAAAAAAAAAGGAGTTCCAGTTCCATACATTGACCTGGTTTGAATGAAATAACAGTCCACTGTAGGTGAATTAACTGTCAAGATACTGCTGTTCATGTTGTCCACCTTTATGAAAAGGTAAGTCCCAAGTGGTGGTTGCTGTGGCTTGTCATATCATGCAAACCCAGGCAGCAGGAGTTATTTATGGGTTAACCAACATTTGCATAACCCAACTTCTGTTTTAGGGCAATGGATAGGTTGTTGGACCCTCAGATAACCCCAGTGGCCAGGTTTGCATGACATGACAACCTACAGCATCCCCTGGCTAGAGCTTGCATATTTATAATGGTGTACAGCATAAGCTTGCAGGTAAATGAACCAATGATGGTCAGGTGTGTTATGCCAGCTGGCCCGTTATATATTGCAGCTAGTTGGATGGCCAAGTCATTTATGAAAACTGTGTTCAGAATTTTGTTCGGAGTAAATGAGACATTTCCTGTGCGACACATTTAAATTTTATGGTCTGTTCAACTTTAACATTCACACAAGCTTTTTTTTCTGGAGAGGGAGAAAGTGATGGCCTATGTAACTACTTATTGTTCTTGGAATTACATAAAAATGTTGAGTTCCTGTTGAGTTATGTTCTATAGCAAACATGAGTAGAAAGAGCTGTATAATACCAGTCAGCCTATGTTTAACATATATTTATTCTACAGCTTAAGCTAAAGCATAAAACCGTACAGTATCAAACATCATAATACATAAAGTTCTAAAATGAAGAACAACAAATAAACTGAAATAAAAATCAGCAACAGTGTATGAACTAAAAAGCAGTAAGAGGTTTTAAAAATACGTTATGTTAAATGTGAATAAATAAGTGATATTTTATTTGCAAGTTTTCAGTCTGAGTCATTATTGCCATGTTGAGCAGCATTTTTACATTCATCTTACATAAATGTTCATACATCTTGCATAGTGGTAGCTCAAGACTATTAAATGTTCAGAAATAGAGAAAATGTACATTTTAAATTATATGAAAATATTTTCTTTTATGAAAATAAGCCTTTGCTTAACTCCTGCTGTTGCCCTATCATTATAACGCAATGTATTTATATAATATTGGTCTTAAAAGTATTCAAGGAAGTTAACGTAACCTTCTGGTCTATGCACAAAGTAACCATTATCTCAGGCCATTTTCTGAACTTGGGTATGATTTTATGTTCCACAGAGACATAAATTGTTTATCCTGAATACTGTAGCACACTTTGATAGATGTATTTCTTGCATATTTGATTATTTCTATGCATTTTCTCATTTTCCTCTTGATGCTTAGGGTTTTTTTTTCTTTTTTCAACTCATCAGTTCCTCATTTTCAATGACAGATCACTTTATGAGTTCATAAATCAGAAAATGGTTACTTTAAAAGCTTTAGCAATGTTGTCATCAATGTTTCACTGCCAGGCAATATCAAGCCACTTGGCTTTGACAGTTGCAACTATGTATTCATGTAGTTGATTAATTAGCAGCAACCATCCACCATTAAAGTTTCTGTGTTGTGGTTAAACAGTTTCACTTGCAGGGAGGAGAAAATATACAGGGCGCCACAAAATAAAGGAGAGGCCACAACTCCATTAAAGGAATATGATAAAGAGCTATTAAGACCAGCCTCAGGCCAGTTAGAATGTTTCCTGTTATAATCCCTGGGGAGACCGACACAGACAAGATTAACTATTTGATATAAGTCAATTCACCACTCATTAATATGAATGGAGAAGCAGGTGTGAGGTAGGATTCCAGCTAATGCCATCTACATCCCTTGATGGTTCTACCACACCTTTACTAATTGAGATGTTACCACCTGTGGGCCACTTCCTGAGTGCCCTACTCTTCTTCAACTCAGTTGAATTTGAACACTTTTTCATGCAGTTTCTCAAAATTGCTTGTGCTCTTCTTCTATATTTATGTTTGTCCTGCTGCCAAGACAGTCAGACTGTCAGCTACCTTTCTTCCTCACAGTCCTAGTTATCATTTTCCTTTAAGCAAATGTATCACCTTTTTTGAAGAAGTATCTGCTGGAGAGGGTATTTTTACAGGTTCTGGCAAGAATTCCTAAAAGCACCCTAAACAGATCGTACTTCTCAAGAGCTGTATTCAGCTTCCTAATTGTTGTGTCCCTGCTGTATATGAGGCTATCTTAGGGGCTATGAATATTGCCACATTGGATAGCAAGAAAGAAGTAAATTCCATTCCTCTCAGCAATCAAATCGAGTGGCTCTCCGTCTTGTATAGCAAGGAAATTACTCTGAATTAGGAATCTGCAGATCAGTCAGTGCCTGGTATTACCTTTAAATCTATATGCTCATAAGTCTGTTCAGTCCTCTTTCTGCATTACTCTGTGATTTAACTGCTTACAAATTTTCATTAAAATGCATTTTTATAAATACTCCATTTCAAAATATGCATTTCTAAAGTATTTTTCAGTATATGCATTTTAGAAAGCATTTTGAGCTGGGTTGGAACACTGAGGAAATACAAATTGTGGGTGGATGACTAAGTTCCAATACACACATTAATCCAGGATATGCAAAGCAGGTTAGATTGTTTCTGAATTTAGAAAGATCAGATTGCTCAAGCATTTCTACTCTGCGCTAGGAGCTGTCAATAGGAATCACTACAGTGTCCTTCTGTTGCTACGTGGCCTTCTGTTACAGTCCTGTCTCCTCCATGCTTTCCCCAGTGCTGCTACTCACTGTTGCTCCTTGTCTCCCCTAGGGCAGGATGCACAAAGCTGAGACCCACTGCCCACCATACATTCAGGCTTGAAACTACATTGAAGAACCAAAACACTGCACTATATTCTCAGCACATGGTGTGAGGTTTCTGTACCCGTGATTGGTGTTAATGGGCTATCAGCTGTCTTTCCAATCATTAATATACAATCACTTTCACCTCAGGAGTTCAAAGAAATGCTGGAACATGCTTTCCAAATAGTATGTTTCCTCGCACATTGTTAGGTGGGATTGTAGGCAGGAACTGGTTTTAAGGCTGTGGATAACATCCAGATATGTTGTCATGATGGAATTTCTACATACACCATATAAACGTAAGCAGATAGGCAGCTATTCCATGTACAAATAGTTCAACATACATGAGTCTAAAGGACATCTGAACTAAGGCCATAGAGCATCCAAGCAGATATGCTCCAGTCACACATTTGAGCACAGTTTATTCAAAAAGGATGATGGGCTTTACTTATTACACAAGAATTAAAATATGCAGATGATTAAGCCTAGGGACTTAACTTGTTGCAATAATAAAGCACTTCTATGCATTCTAACATGGATTCAAGGAGTTCGTGAAAGACAAATGCTCCTAGGCACATTAAGCATACAAAGTGAAAAACAAAATGAATACAGTAGACACCTGTGTAAGGAGTTATCAAGAAATGAGTTTAAATGCCCACATAGAAACTAAACCAGGACTGCTGTGTAAGGAAACTTGGGGTGTAGATTTCAGCTCAGATTTTAAAGGGATGGTTCGTTCGTTCGTTCGTTTGTTTCTATGCCACCTCACAGCCGGGTGGGTTTACAACAAACCCTTGGAATTATTGTTCCAAGAGAGTTGTAGAAGTTGGAGCTCAAGCAGAGTTTGGTGATAAGGCTCTCTGGGAACTAGAGAGGGTAAAAAAGAAGCCTGGAAAAGATTGCTAAATCACACAAATTATAGGAACTCATGGGGGTTTCTTTCCATCTTCAGGTGGTGTGCAGAGATAGTTCATGCACATCATCCCCATGGCAAAAGGCATGATCTAACACTTGGACCAACCGATTTCAGAGCATTCCCATATACCTACAGACTCATACATTAGGAAAGGGTGGAGTATATCATTTGTAGAGAAAGGACTTCGAGAAGACATGGTAGATCCTGCAAAAAGTTTCTCTAAGGATCCTTTTATCTCCTTCCTGAAGATGCTGCTGGCATTTGGAGATACTCCTGCAGCTGTGGTGAGAAAGGAAGTCTTAAGAAAGGCTGCAGCTGGTTTGCCACTTCACCTAGAGCTGCAAGAATGAGGAGTTCTGGTCACAGGGCTAATGAGGTCCTTGGACAGAAATCTGGATTCAAAGGCTTAAAGTGATTTCAGCAAAGGAAGTGAGAACCAGCAGACATGGCCAGGAAAATGGGGCATAGCCAGGAGAGCATCCAATGTATGATACCAAACCTCTTAAGAAGATCAGAAATGAGATTTGGCCAAGTGAGCGGCAAAAGGTTTAGCAGAATGATGCAGGCTTGTGTGTGCCTATGGACAGTTAGTGTTGGAGCCCTGCGTTCTTACAGTGTCTTTCCAAAAGGCACAAAGAGACAAACATTTTGAGCCCATCTGTAGACAAAGTAGATGGAGGGAGAAGATGACTTTGGGGAGAACAATCTCCTTTGATAAGATAGATTATTTTCTCTAAGTCTTGTGCAAGTGGGGCTAAATCTAATGAACACAAGTGCTTCATCCATCCATCCATCTTATCACTAAATATATGACACCTTGTAGTATTTAAAGTACTTTTAATAAAAGAAAACCAAATTGTCATCAATGTCCTATGAGCTTTTAATGATCAGGGCATCGAGAGACCTGAGCAGGTCTGCTATTCCAAAGTAACTGAGAGTCTGAAGAACATTTTTAATGGGTGAAGGAGAATACTTTTCAACACTTTGTTGTGAGTCCCACTTGGAAAACTAGAAATGCCAACAACATACAGACTGATAGAAATGCTTCTTCCACATTTGTCCAATATGTACTAGTCATCCTTGTGGAACCTACAACATAATCTTTTATCCATTGTTGTCTTCTTAAGGACTGTTTAAAAAATGTTTATGAAGCTTGACCCATAGTAATATATCAAAACAACCTTGCTTGCTTTCCAGGTGATTAAAAACATTCTCCTTGTTTTATGTTATAGAAATTACCTTTTATTACAAAGTCCACTCAGTCCAGGTAATGCTCACTATCAAGACAAAAGAAAATGTTTATCATGTTTGACTTTACAGAAAAAGTGCTTATATTTAAAAAAAATTATCTTTTTTATCATTTCCATGCAGCTAGCTTACTTAGCCTCTGAAGTGTTTATATGAAATTCTCAAGTCCTCCTTAGATCGCATCTTATCTCTCCTGCATAATTTACAAATAATCCCATTTTTCCTGAGGCTAATACACTGTAGAGGTTTACTTCAATTTGAAGGCCTGAGGAAAGAAACATGTAAGCTTAGCAGAGCCCTGTCAGTCTTTATATTATTCATGGCTAAATGCCAGGACTCAACCTGTAACAAATGAAGCAAGAATGATTGAAAACGCCCCTGAGTCAGTACAGAGTGCATCAGCATGTCATGTTTACACACAGAATTGAGTGCTAATAACCTTTTGCTTTATATTAGCCACTACTAATACATGTTAGTCCATCTAATATGGGCAGCCAGCCATGGTGCCACATGGGCGTGTTCCTATAGCCAGTTAAGCATTGCCGATATACTGACTAGGTCTGCATGCCGACAATCCAACTTGGGCAGCCAGCCATGGTGAGTTTTCATGCCATCTGGTCCCAGTGCATTCCATGCAGAATGGCTTGATTTTTCTGAACAAGCTATCCTGAGAACCCTTGGCTTCTTCATACCTATGTTGAGTTGTTGTGTTGTCCAATCCTGAGAGAGAGATTTTATCATGGGCTGTTGGAAAGTGCTTCTGGCTAGTGCTGGCAGCATTCCTTCCAAGCACTCTTGCTTGCTTGCCAAACTCTGCCTCGAAACATACTGTGCTGTACTAGCCTGTATCCTTGCTCCTTCCTTCCAAGGCAGTCTGCTCCCTTAGCTCCTGCAGTCTTTCATTGCTTCACCTATCAACAAGCTAGTCTTTTTTTCTTATCCATGTGATCCAGCTATGTGTAATCTGCCTAGTGACCTTGAAGGAGCTTGCTATCCTGCCAGCTTCAGTTGTGTCTTCAGTTTGTTCTTCTACTACTCCTAAGCAGTCAGGTTTCCAGAATGGTTATTCAGTTCAAGCAGGATCCTCTAATTTATTAAACAAAGTAAATTACATTGTCTTTGACAGTTCATATACTGCAATCCATTGACATGATACCACATGTAAGCTTTCTTTTCATTTGTATCATGAATTACTGCTGATATTAAAACCAACCCCTTTTTGGTAAAAAAAAAAAAAAAATCCCACTGTCACTTGCCTGTTCCTAGTTTTGTTGTTGTTGCTATTAGTTGCGAAGTCACGTCCAACCCATTGCGACCCCATGGACAACGTTCCTCAGGCCTTCCTGTCCTGCACCATCCCCTGGACTTAAGCTCACACCAACTGCTTCAGTGACTCCATCTAGCCACCTCATGTTCCTAGTTAAAGGAGACCTAATTTATACTCCCAGTTAAAAGGCTTCCCTATACTCTACCCAAATCAGTTGCTTCTAGTATTTTCACTAATACAGCCTGCAAACCCTCTTTGCTATAGTGGTGTGCTTCTTGCAGGGCACACTGAATCCCACAGATAAAGCAGATGGCAAGTCCCCTCTGTTGTGTGTCTTACAGGACCCTTTCCACAAGCATTACAGGAGTTGGCTTAAAATGCTTCTGGCAGCCCAGCTGAGGTGAAGGGACTCCAGCATTCACCTTGGCACATTCATCAGTCCCAGGCTTTCCAGAGGCCCAGGAACACATGCAGAGTGCCAGGCACCCAAAAATTTCCCCCTGGTTTTTTGAGCAAACGTTTGCATGCCACCACTCCTGCATCCCTGAACAATACTAACAAAACTACAGGGGTGTTAAGCTACCATACATGGTATGCATTAAAGGACTAGCATTACTTTGCTTATTGGTCCTTCCCATGTAGATTTTCATTTGCAATAATCCAATGAGCGCACAAGATGCCGTTGCCTGTAATGCACAGGTGATAGGGTTGGATTCAGGGAGGACAGGTGTACTTACATGTTCATACATCTTAGCTTGCCATTGAGCCACTTGGGGTTCCCAAGATCATGGTAAGTCAGTCTTTCCTTTTCCTCTGATCTAATAAAAGAATTATTTGGATTTTCACTGGGCAAGAACCACCATTAACCACCATCACAGTGGTAGCCCACTAAACCTGGTTCTGCCACACATTTCCCTGTCTGAGGTTTTGATTCTGGGGATGCATGAAATCCAGTTTAAACATTCCATGGTATTGTGATTGACTTTGCCTGTATTCTTGTTTCTTTTTTAAAAATCCTTTTGCTAGTGCAAACAAAACATGAGGCATCTATTCAATATCAACACATTTCATTTCAGTGACACCAGGCTCCAAGAAAACTGAGAAAGCAGCTCACATCAATTCAAAGTCCAAATTACTTAAGCTGAACCATGTTTTCAAGCACAATGTGCACGTCAAAGAATCTGCTTTGATGAGCAGGAACATTATAATAAATCTCAAGTGAAGTATATATCCCCTGAACTTTGATTTCACTGAAAACAAAATGCTTAAAAATGAAAGTAGCAACTATATTTAAAGGTTTGTTCTATGAAGCTTTGCCCTTAGAAACCCCTTTCTAATGCTGTCATTTGTGTCATTCTGCTCCTACCTCCTGAATCAAGGACAATCAACTTTGCACAGTTTTTTAGAAAATAAAAACTTTGGTTACTAGGAAGATGTGTCATATGAAATTACCATAAGGAATTTCACATTGAACTTTAAACATTATATATTACAAGTGGGGACCTCAATAAAATATTGTAATGTTCTCTTAGCCTCTAATAGCAGCATCTGGGGTGCAAAAAGGACAAGTTTTTTTCCACTGTCTTGATAGCTTTCCCTGATGTACTAAAGGGCACAGAACTGATCTAGCAATCAGCCCCAAACATGAGTGCTTTATTGCTATAATAACTTGTGAAACAAGTGTAATATAACCTCTAGGATATAACCCACTGACCAATTCTCCCACCATTTTAATTTTGTCTTCCAACTAGCACACTCAATATGATGCTACCTTCAGCCATAGACTTAATTTCTATTCTTACACAATCTTCTCAACTTCAATTTCTTTTAAATGTCATTTATCTTCCCTGGGAGGGAAATGAGAGCTGTACATAAAAAACTATGAAGTCATCCAATATTTTAGTGTTGCTGTGATTCAGTAGCATCATCATCCCCCCTTAAAAAAGCAAAGAATAGAGTTCATACTTTGATGTTCAGTCTGAAAGTTTCCTCTAAAGACAGAAAGATGAATTGTTCTGCTATTTTGTTGTCTTTATGCATTTAACATTTCAGAAGTACTGGAAGCTCACAGGATCAGTTTGTTCATTTTTAAACTTTTTATTCATAAATATATATAGGTCTTCACAGTTTAGGCATTCTTAGAATAAATGAATACCTTATTTTTTGGAGGATCTGTTTTACTTCCAAACAAATATGTATTCCAAAGCTGAAAGTAAAGAAATTGTTAGTATCCGTGATTGGCTTCCAAACTGTAGGTAATTCTTGCCTCACAATAAAATCCTATGCATATCTACTCAAAAGCAAGCTATATTGAGTTGAATGGGACTTGTACAAGTTTGAAGTCTAAGATAGGTAATTACTGTCATTTATGGGATCATACGTGGGAAGGAAGATAATAGAAAGATTTTTAACAATTCCAAAATTATCAGTTGAACATTAAAAATCTGCTTTGCAAGCATTGATGTAGAGTAACAGCAGCATTTCAGTTATCAGTTTTCAGAGGTGGGGAAGCAATCTTCTCCATTAATAATGGAGGATACATGTTTTTGTATCATTACTGGTGAACTGATTTATCGGGTTTTGTAGCCTTTGGAAGTTACCTACTAAAATCTGTATTTTTTTTTTTTTTTTTTTTTTAGTACCAAGAAACTTAGGATATTGCTACTTAAATGATGCACCAATGTCAAGCTAGTGTTACTGACACCACTTGGCTCATGCTTGTGACATCACCAGAAACAAGTAATATATTTCTCATCCTAATTGCTAGTATAGTGCTAAACCTGTTATATTGAGGAGAATACTGTGAGAGATGCCTTCTAGTTCAAGAAAGGGTGGATACGGAGTACCAATGAGTGCTCAAGCTACCTACTCTTATAGCTATGGCCCAGGATCTTGGAATTTTTAATCTATTTTTCTTTGAAGATTGTATCACACACCTCTCTCTCTCTCTCTCTCTCTCTCTCTCTCTCTCTCTCTCTCTCTCTGTCACAGGCAGTCTTTTTATTTTACAGAAAGGTTGGCTATTTTCCTTCTCCATTAGACTTCTATAGTGCTCACATTACTATTGCAAAAATAGGACCGATGATAGAGGATGTTCTTCTCTTAGAGGGAAAAATTGTTCACATGCGTAAACTCTTATTCTGAGAAAAAGAAGGTTCAATTACAGATGAAACCTCAAGTAGTGTTTTAATAAGGCTATGAGTCTGACTCAAAGATCTGTGCAGTCCATGGAAGATAATTCATCAACTGATTTCATTCACATGTTGCTACTATCACCATCATCATAGTATGCCAGTAAGAGCAAGTAAGATGTAATACCTTTTTAACTTTATAGTAAAAATGTAGTTGTTTGGATGAGGTTATACATAATAAAAAACACTCATTCATGCATTGAGAGTTAAAGATGGCAAATTAACAGCCACCAGTATACTGAGAAGTACATATGTCAGCCCAATATGTTTTCCTGCCTTAAAAGTTCAAATGGAGCTTTTCTGAATGGATATATAATAATGCCAGATGAAAAATGTAAGAAATGTTTTGTGTAATTTGTGCTCCTGTTTTTTTTTTACATTCATAATTGAAGCAATTTAGGCAAAATACCCTTTAAAGCTTCATGTGTTAAGAACAGAAAATGCATCTTTAGCGGCTGAGTCTGTAGATACTAATGCCTTTCTCCAGTAATGATTTAACCATTGTCTCTTCTTTTCAACAAATGTAGCAGTATATATACCAAAAAACTGACTTTATCCGATGCCAAAATGATAAAAAAAATTTTTGTAGTATTCAGATTCTGAAGTGTACAACTGATGGAAAATAACAACCACCATCAAAAACATTAGTAACATAGAGGAGAAAGATAATTAATAAATACTTCTGTATTGCTGGCGTTTAGTGTAAGTGGTGTGAAGTTATGACTGTTGCATATATTTGTACACTACATGACTTCCATTTAATATTTGCTCAATTTACTAATAAGCTGCTAAACATGAATTTAAGGTTCCTTCTATCTTGTAAAAATTGGGCTATATTAATTCTGCTTCATGCACCATTATTTAGAAATTACAACTAATCTTATTTCAAAATTGCATAAAAGGGAACAAATGAAAAATATTAAGTGGAATTAAACTGAAGGACTAATATTAAATTTAACCCATTTAAGACTATTTATCATTTTTTCTTTTGGACAATAGTAAAATAATTCCATCATCTAATAAACTGTTAGAAAACTTAAACATAGTCATAATGTTATATATATATGAATGTGTGTGTGTGTGTGTGTGTGTGTGTGTGTGTGTGTGTGTGTGTAGAGAGAGAGAGAGAGGTATCAAATATCATACTCCCATACTAGAGACTTTCAAGAGGCAGCAGTTTGACAGCCATTGTCACAGATGCTTTAACTGGAGACCTTTGTTTCAGGTAGTTTTTTATAAAGTTGTTGTTGTCAACCATCCAGAGTGCTTCAGCTATGTGGTGACCTGGTGGTGCCGACAGGCAATCCTGTCTGAAAGGTTTGGTGCAGCAAGATCCACTTGCATTGGCTGCCACACCAAATGCAAAGAAACATTGTTTACCAAAAGTAGAACAAACAAAGTGAGCTTTCTTAGTTCCAAGGCTCTCTCAGTCCCTTGGGAATGACTGACCAATGACTCCACTGGGATCTTTGTGTTGGGCTTCTTTGCAACCCATGTGCATCCTTAAAATTAAATCTCAGTTAAATTGCAGACTGTACACAGCATATTTCATGCAATTGGGGTATTTGAAACAGCATAGTGTGACCAAAAATGTGGTGCACCTTTTGTTTAAGTCTCAGTTATACCATTGATTTTCAAAGTATATTAGCAAAGGGATCTGCAAGGAAGGAAAATCCCTTGTTTTAAGGACTACCTTGATTTACAGTAACCCTAAGAATCCACAATTCTCTCTTATTTATTTTAAGGCCGGTTTCATGCCAATATGAGCTCATGGTTGGTTCATCAAGCCTGGTGTTGCCATTAGGCAGACTGTGGCAAGCATCTCAGGCAGCATGTGTTCTGTGTAGTGAAAGTTCAGCAAATTGCCAGTAATACAATGCATTCATGTATTTTTACTCCAGATACAGGAGATAGGTGCTTCTTGGCTGTTGTCCCTCGTGCGCCAAAAGACTTTGACTTGCTTTGGGTACTGTGCAGCCTGACTTGAGTTGTACACACACCATTGGCTGTGTCGCCTCAGGCGTCAGAAGATTTGGGGGCAGTCCTGTTCATGAGTGGACAGATAAATTATACGGCCCTCATCATGATGCAGCTTTCCCTTTACAGTGATACCCTTTACTTCACTGGGAGCTCTTTGCAACAACAACAGTAGCAAGCAAGCAAAAAAAAAAAAAAAAAAATGACCCTCCCCATATTAACTTCCCATGAAAATTCAGGTTATGAGAAAGCATTCATGTTATTTATTTATTTAAAACTTTTCTATACCATCTGCTACCAAGGTCCCAGAATGATCTTAAAATAAAACAGAATGAAGCATAGCATCCAAATAGGTTTTCCATACATTAAAATCACAAACCTTAAAATACTGGGAAAACAGAAAGGTAAATGGGGGTGTCTTTGCTTGTCCCCTTTTTAAAGGCAAAAGCAAACCTGTCCCTCTTTGCTTCCCATTTTCTCCAAAGGGTACCTCAGTCTGGGCAAGCTCGCTTTGGGCTGCTTCATATTTTAATTCTGCTCTCACTTGGATTGTATTTCAGGTGGCCACTACTTTGCTTTTGTGGCTCACCTTACCGGGAGAAAAAAATACCGTGGACAAAATGTCAATAAAAAGCCATGCTTGGTTTGGAACTTGTTTAACTTAGATGAGTTTTGAACTATTGAACTGACTAATCTTTGGCCATCACATAATTCAAATTATCTCTTGTCTATATCCTGCAGTCTTCAAGTTGTAGCAACATCTCTCCCCGCTGTCACCCCATTCCCAAAATCATTTAACTCATCTATCTGTCTGTATATTACAGCTATCTCCACATTACATTTTCAGGGCAATTTGCAACAAGACTGTAGGAAACAACAACAAATGAACATAAAATGATAAGTACAGCATAAAGCAGCATGCAAGATTAAAACTGTGCCTAAAATCTTGAAAGAACTAAAAAAAATAGTCACCAAGAAGAGCCTTTGTCCTGTAACCACCCATGTCACTTCAGGCAGCAGAAGCATCCAGAGGAAACCATCTTAATGTATGGGTAACACATATGAAGAGGGATGGATACTTTAAGAATGTAGCAAAGTGCTTTAATGTTCACACAGGCCTTTAAATTAAGCCAGGAAACATCCTAGGAGCCAGGATACAGGATAGTGTAACATGATAATGTCTCCATTCCCAGGGAGTTGAGGGAAAGTATGGAAAATACTTTCACCACTCTTGAG
Source organism: Varanus komodoensis (assembly GCF_004798865.1). Classification (NCBI taxonomy): domain Eukaryota; kingdom Metazoa; phylum Chordata; class Lepidosauria; order Squamata; family Varanidae; genus Varanus; species Varanus komodoensis. The sequence continues at coordinate 4,976,026 of NW_025335941.1, read as the reverse complement.
GCACATGCTAATAGATGCATTCCAGTTTACACTGTGTTGAAAATGTGATTATTTTGTGTCACATACAAATGCAATTGCAGAAGTTGAAAAGTGATATGTGCAGAGAAAAAGCCTTAAAAAGTCTTTTCCTTGTCTTTTCATCCATTAAGCTCTGCACAAATAGGAAGGGATAAGGGTTTGAATTTAGTATAAGCAAAGTTATAAAAATCTCCTTTTGTAGCTCATATGTCATGGTCAAGGGATGCTCATTTCCAAGACAACTTTTCTTCATCAAAAATGGAAAAGCAATAGTTGGACAACTTCATCCATATCTTAAAACATAAATGAAATACAGCATCTAGAAAAACTTCTGCTCTACATCCCAATCATGGCAAACTAGGATGCTGCATGAGTAATAACCTAAATGAGCATACCTAAGTTTTCTGCATTTATTATGAACAAGTAGAGAACAAACTAGGCATAGCATTAGAGACTAGTGAGCTCCTGTAATACAGAAATTCTGGCACACAGACTGATCCTCAATTGGCAATAAAAATGTTCTAAGTACACAAATAATTTATTTAAGAGTAAAATAAGTAAATAATCAGGACTGTTGTTCTTTTTTTTAAGGAGAGTTGGGACTTGACTTTAATTTTATATCAAGAGGCAAGCCAACACAGAATTGTGGTGACAGAAAAATATTCTGATTATATTTTTTATTTATATACCACATGGAGTATTGTAAAAAAATTCTTAAGTGACAGAAGATATTAAAATAAACCTTGTAGAAGATTTGATGTGAGACAAGGAGTTCTAAAATTATTTGACACTTTTTATCTTTCTAATATTTGATCTTTTGTGAACTAAAATGTTGGAATTGATATAAGTATTGCATATAAATACAGAATAGTATAAGAGAGTGCACGTGTGTGTAAGAGAGGAAGAGCGAAAGAGAGGGCAGCATGGGTTTAGATGAACCAACATATCAGCCTAGGAATATTTTGCTATTCAACTACCAGTCTGATATATTAGAGACCTTTGAAGAGACAAAGTATAAAATGGAATTTCAGCCACAAGCTAAATTTTCCGTTACAAAATCGGATTCTGGGAATGGTCTTTCCTGTCCTTAGCCAAGGTATCCTTTTCCATTTAACTTTTTCTAATATGATTTAGCTTGAGCAGATCATCAAATTTAGTATATGTTGGATGGACTGATGCGCATTCATCTTATATAATTTACGTAGTAGAAAAGTAAAGCTGCAACAAATTCAGATAATGAAAAGTAGCCATAGCAGTAAATGGATTAGACTCATAGATAGTGGAAATGTCTCTGAGAACAATTGGATAAGTTACTTTGCTTTAGAGACATCCATGGCAACTATGGCAAAATGAAACAAGCCCAATGCTTTCTTAGCTAAAACTTCAAATCAGGAGGTCTAATTCAGTTGGAGTTCATAATAACCAAAAATATATGCATATATTCATGTTCTGTTTCTTTTGTGATGTTTCTGTACAAAGAAGAAGGAGCTCCTCTAACAGTCCTGCAAACAAAAGCTAGCAGATATCTTCCTAAATATTTATAAGACAATGCTTGCTCCTTAAAAATAGTGAAGTAGATTTTGACCATTGTTGTTAACAATGTAAGTTTTTTCCAGGTTTAAAGGGGATGTTTATGTTTGTGCTAAATTATTTGCAATTTACACAATTATCTCAGTCTTATGTTCCAGAAAGCCCTAGTTCAACTCAGTCACCCTGGCTTACCTTTTCTTCACTAGTGTTTTAGGGGAAAGCAGAGTGACTCAGTTAAAACATTGTGCTAAACCATAGTTTAGTATGATGTAAATGCACCTTAGCAAGCCTTATGTTTGCACATTAGGTCCTCCTCTCTGCTTCATCAGCATAGCCCCCAGGAAGAGTCTGAATTTTTTTGCTTTTGGCTTGCTTAACCGCAGTTCATTCTTTCTTCCAAATCAGGGCTAATGCTATCTACAGGTTGTTTGAAACAAGCCATCTTGAAACCCACTTGAAACTCCAACTGCACAAGTCCTTAGCAGCTTGGATGACTTTGCCATTGCAGCTTCTGTTTCTCTGTGTGTCTGTCTTGTATAATATGCAAGTTTCACATTTCTTCCACCCAGGCAGTAACTGCTGTGAAGGGGGTTTGATATTTTCTAAGAATTCAGAGAGAGTTCAGTAACTTACAAGTATAAACAAGATAGCCTTTGCTGAGATCGTTAAACCATCAATCAGAATCAAAATCTTAACTGAACACACACGGTTTAACATGGAATTGTATGTGCATTGTCAGTACAGTTTCAGTACAGTAGTCAGTACTGTACAGTTCAGTACAGTTGTCAATACAGTTTCAGTACAGTTTCAGGCCTTCATGCAGTCATAGTGACTTATGCATGGAAAGTGAAGAACAGATTGCAACCCTTAATTACTTCCCAAGCTTAAAGATTTCCCTTTTAATTGTTTAAAATCATATGTAAAGTCATTTTTAGCATCAGTTACTGAACATTTAACATGATTTTTCCCTACCTTTTAACTTTTCTCCAGAATGCATAATTCTGTTCAGTCCTGAAATCCAGGTTGGGATAGGGAATCTCAGGGTAACTGTGTGTGCATCATGGAAGACAAATGTCCAACATGGTAGAATCATATGCCTACATGCAAGGTCCTAATATTGGAAACTTTTCTTTTTTAAAAAAATACTGAACAAAATACTTGTCAGGGGTAATTACTTTTGACAGTATGAGCTTTGTAGTAATCTACAGACCTGTATTTTGAGCATCAGTGTTCTGTATTATTCTAATTAAAGTGGAACATTGTGCCCTTGCGAATCATTAATGGATTTTCATTTCATGAATGACATTTGCAGGAGTTAAAACAGGCAGTTCATATGAAGTCCACAGGCAACTGTGTTAAAATTAGCATCACCATAGCAACAGTCTTCCATCATTAGCATTTAGGGCAATAGGAAATGGTTTGTTGTGCTTTTGTTTGCAAATAAAGGCTTTTCTCATACATTTTATATTAGAGGAAAAATTCTGACAAAATACAGCTTCAGTTAAAATAAAAATATCCCACTAGATGTGGGTGTTTTGATTTAAGAATTTGAAGGTTCTCCCTTCCTGTGTATAAACTAGATAGCTACAGCTTTGCCCTGTAGCAATGTATGTCTAACCTCCTGAATGGTCTTTGTTCATCCCTTGCTTGCTATTGCCAGGTAAAGGCTTGTATACTGTCTCGTGTTTGCATTAATCCTGCATAACCATTAATATAGTCTGTCAATGGAGTAAGAAATATGAAGTATTCTATGACCACACAGAAAGGATAGGGCTTTCACACAACCATGGAAATTTCAGTCAAGCAATGGTATATATTTTAGTAAAAACTAAATTTAAAATGCCTGCATAAAAGCAAACATGAGAAAATGCATTTGAGAAAAGACAACAGACATAAAGAAAAAGGCACATGCATTGGGTGATTCAATGTATGCGGGGGGATGAAGAAAATTCCAAGAAACACACTAGGTAGAAACACTAAACTTGCCTAGATAATGGCACATAATTACATAATTAAAAGGAAGACATCTGTTGTTTAAACTGACCTGGGTCTTATGAGACATCATGGCTCACCATATTTTATTCAACTCGCAATGAGCCATGATGCCTGTAGATGGCTTTTTATATGCAACCCGCAGTTGGGGCTGTTATGTCATCCAAATGTGACTACGCAGGGTTAAGCAGCCCTCAGATAACTCTTGGTTTGCTGCATTTATTTAACTCTTATATAACAACCAATAGTTGGGTATGAATGACACAACAATTTCCAAATCTGGGCTTGTATATTCAAAAAGGTAACTTTCTTGATGTTTAACCACAATGGGCTGTTGTGTCTTGTAAACTTTCCCACCGCCTCTCTGACATCTGTAGGAAGAGTGATTATTCTCACAGGCTAAGCAGTGCCTTGTATGCCTTTCAGTATTTATCAGTATCTGACTAGGGAAATTCATGTAGTACCAAGTGGTCTTCACGGTATTCTGCACAAGAAATGCTCTTTCCCATTTTAAAAGTCAGTTTATTATTTTAAGCCACAGATTATTCATTTTTATGTGTTCATTACTGCTGATTAAAATTATTTTGGGCTGCAAACCTCCCGATACTTGATTTGTGGGAAGAGTTTATACTAACTGAATATATGGAGATTGCACACAGTGTGCTTATTGCTCTAAATGATTTTTCTACCACTTCTCATCCCAAAAGGCTTGTGAAGTGACTTACATAACCAATCAAAGAAGCCAGTTCCTGCCCACAGACTTGTAAACTAAAAGGCCACGACACACGAAGAAGAAGGAATGGGAAGGGAACGGGGGAAACATTAAGTCTTTCAGCTGGACTTGTGAACTGGCCCCACTTCCCCTTTCATTTATGTCGGTGCAGCCTACAAGGACAGCTACTTTTGGTGAAATTGGAAGGAGGTGGTCTTTGGCAGGGCTGGTGGAACAGCCCCATTTTGCTATCATAACACTCTGCTGGAAAGGCTGTGGTGACCCAAATAAATTCTTTGTTGTTAATGTCTCATTTTTTCAATGTGCAATATCATCCTTCCTGTATCTTTTCTACTCTTCAGTAGCCTACATTTTGAATTTTCAGGCCTTTTTGGCTTGGAGAAGATACTCCTCTGGTATCTCAGAACTGCAGGATAAATCTGATAACTCAGTAGTTTCCAGATTATTTTGCTGAATAGCCAGTGTTTTTAATAGATATTACTTGAATAGCTCTCTTCTCTTCTCTTCTCTTCTCTTCTCTTCTCTTCTCTTCTCTTCTCTTCTTCTCTTCTCAAGGTTAAACCACATTGGTATGTTGTGGCAAAAGGAACAAAGATTCTTATACACAAATTTCTTATTGTGTTATGAATTTTCCCCTTGCCTGTTTTCCCAAGATGACTTCCGCACCTAGCTGATCATAGACTAACATTTCACTTATTAGACTGTTTCCCTAGAGCAAAGTGTCATCTTGGATATGTGGTTTCTATCTATAGATACACAAAGGTTATTTTACAAGAATCTGTGATCAGACTTGTCTTTCTATATTCTAATTCAAAATGTCAAGCACTCTTTACATGATAACAAGTTATGGTATGAGATCATAAAATACATGCAAAAGTTCAAATTAGATATAACCAGCAAAACACTTCTCACAGACTCTCTAATAGATGTCTCATTGCTATCTCCTCTTGTGGTTCTTCCCCAAGCCAGGTGATTCCTGGCAACGGTGCAGTCCACCCTCAAGCACTGTGATGCTGCTGCCAGATCAGCATACAATAAGAACTCCCTGATCCATACTTTAATTGTGAATCAGGGGGATGACCCAGCCTGCATCACTGAATAGTCCCCTCCTTTTTTCAGTTTTGTCATGCCTGACGTCTCGACAGAGACGGCACCTCACGAGAAAGAGTCAAACATTCAAAATGAGAATCAGACATTAGAGCAAGATGACTTATGCTTGGGGCCCAGTAACCAAACGACCCCTCCACAGCCTGACTTGGGAACTACCGAACAAATAGCTCCCCCACATACTGGCCCTTTGCTCTCTGAACAAACAGCCCCGTCTCAGCCTGGTCATGAGGCTTCTGAACGGGAGACTTCTCTCCATTCTGAATCTGAGAAGCATGGGCAAGATACCCCCCCCCACCTCCTGACGCTGTGACTCCTGGACAGGCTCCAGGAGATACAGGGAGTGGGATGTCCTTAGTCAATGCTAGTCTTAGACGATTGGAACAAAAAAGACAAGACAAAGCATTGTCCCACCCAAGAGCAGAAAGACATGAGAGGAAAAGCTAATCCCATGTGGTCTCCCCAGAGACGTCACAAAGAGAGAGGCAACGGACTGGTTTAGACCTTTGCAGTAGAGCTTATCTGTAGTATCATAAATCTTGTAGAAAGTAGCAATAAAAGACATTAGTTTTATTGCCGGCTTCAGTGTGAGTTAATTAGACTCATGAGTTACGACTTCAAGTTTATACCCGATAGTCATGCGGACATACCTACACATTACTGGGATAAGAAGTAAACTAAACATCCTAACATACAACAGTTGTTGGAGTCTCAAGACTCCAATTTATTAGGGATAGGCCCCACTAAACTCAGTGAGATTTAATTGTGAATCAGTATATAATATTAGGCAGTTAGTCTCTGTTGCTGCAAAATTCCAATAATGTCTTTTAGATATTATGAGAAATTATAAAGCTTGAGAAATAATCTGGTTAGAGAAACATATGAAAGTGTTGCCATAAATTGTTATTTCATGTAATCTTTTTAATGACTTATACTTTTACACTCATTTCCAATCCAGCACCAACCAGAACACCCACTTTTGGGGAATTCACCAAGAAGATGATAAAAGTTAGTTTGGGTAACTGATTTTACTTTTCTGCCTGACAAAAACACTTAGGAGACAACCATTGTCCTGATTAATGACTGGAGACTCTCAGGTTGTAAAAGCTTAGTCTATAATATGCAAGAAAAAGTTTCACAGTTAGGAAAAAAATGCCCAAAGTTCCAAGGAGCATTTGCTTGGACAAACTTGTTCATTCCATGTGTAAGTGGAAGAAAATATCATTACTGAACTCAGAGTGTTCTCTTGTTACACTGGGAAGCACCAAACTACTTAGAGAACAATCCTATGCATGTATGGATAGAAAAGATCTACAGTATATCTGAATGGGGAATGGTGGGAGTTGTAGGACCTTTTTTGTGTAAATATGCATAGAATTGTGCCTTGGGGTGCCCAGTGTCCTCCATGCTCTGTGCAGATAAGCCTCCAAACTCAGAGGCTTTATGTGCATCCAATGCAGGTACAAGGTGCAGTGGTGGCAATTGCTGCCACCTCACACTTTGCATTTCATCTAGAAGCAACATGGAAAGAGAAGAAAGGAGGCTGTGACTCTGGCTGGATATAGCGTAAACCATTGCCTCCAACCTCCTCCCCTTCCCACATGGCACACACTCATGTTTGATGTGGGTTTTTGACCTCGGTGAGGCAGCCAGCATGGGTCTTTCCATTACTGGCCATAAGAGGGGCAGGGTGGGGATTCAGTATCTGGCATCCCAGTTTCATGGTCACAGGACCTCAGAATGTGACTCCAAATCCAATGACCAACATTGAGAGGCCATGGGATTTCACCCTTGAGATATAGTATATAAATGCCAACATATTAAGCATCTCCATGTTTTCATTTCACTTCATTTAACTGATTTTTTTAAAAAAATATTGTTCCGATTTCTTCTTTGTTGTGCCTAAAAGTTATATTGTTTTTATCATTAATTTATTTTGGAACACCTACCAATTAGACAGATGACATGCCAGCTGGAGTTTATTGTGTCTTATTTTTTTTCTTAAAAAAAAAGAAAAAAATCAATTCTCAGTGATGTTGTTAAACATATGCTTCAGCTTTCCCTTTGTGAAAAGTAAGAAATCAAATCATTACTTGGGGTTGAGTTTTTTCATTTTAAATATAAACCACATGTAGTACTTCCATTTGCATAAACAGAAGGCTGAAATGCAGCTTCTTTTGCACATGGACATGATTCCTTGGTAGAGTCATGGTAACATTTTCCCATACGGTTGCTGTTATGTATTCAGAATTACATGCCAAACCAATCACATTTACCAAATCCTGTTGCAGGCTGCAACAGCCCCGTCTTCCTCAAGTTACAGATGCACATGCTATATTATTCTTATTACATTCCTATAACATCCATAACCAAAACTCTCTGGGTTGGTCACAACATTTTAAGTCACTCACCTAGTTTTCAGCCATGCCTAACCTTGCTTAGCTTCCAAGATTAGGCAGTATCAGGCACTATGTTCCATTGCATTACATTATTGTAAACATACCTTTAAAGTAGCAGACCCTGATTCTCCCACACAGGAGTTTGCCATTGTTATCTCCAAATGTACACAGAAGGGTAAGAGATATTAATACAGTCCATACAATTAAAATATTAGCTCGGGAGTCTTCTTTGGAAATGAAATTATTGTTATTCCAAATTTGCTTTGTAATCAAACTAAAAACTGGTTCTACAGTCTGCTTTTTTTCCTCCTCTTTTGACAGTGGTGTTGACTTTTCCTAAATGAAGCATGAAGGAAGCCCATGCTAACTAATTAAAAAGTTGTGTAGAAGCAAGCACATACAAATTCAACATGTAAAGGCCTGCAGTGGGGGCAATGAATAACAGAAATATTCAGAAAAGTTTAAACTGGTGGCCATGTTGCTACTCTCATTTTACTGGGATTGTCTAAATATCATGGGTACCTACTAAAAACATCTGCAGTAGATCTGGTATACAAACTGCTCAAAGCAGGCATGCTATCCAGGCCTTTGCAGTGCTCAGTAATCACATCTATGATAAATGGTGTACAATTCTTCAGTACATTCAGGCATTTTAAAAGGGTGCAACCATGCACAAAATAAAAAAAATCCACAGCAAGGCAATAATTTTCTTGAGACAAATACATCTTCTACAAAATTTAAGTAGAAGATTTAAGTACTCTAGAATTGGAGTGGGCAAAAGATGGATCTGGAAGGTCTTTGGGAAATTTTGGTGGATTAGGAGGATTTGTGTCAATGAATCATATAGCAATAGCAACAATAAAATGAACTCTCCCACCCCCAATTATACTGTTGAAATGAAACAAGCTTGAGATAACCAGGAATTGATTTTTTATGTAGAAAGAGTGTGAGCTCTGGGCAGTCTTGGTACTCAAAACAAGTTCTTGTATTTAGAATTATTTCAGTCTGTTCATGTCTTTTGCATCAGGCTCCATATGGTGGATCTCAGACCACTGGTGGAAAGCAAATTTGATCCTGCAAGATATACTTCCTGAGGGAGAAAAAAGCAAGCCCAAAAATTTGGACAGGTGTTAAGACAATGGACCACAGTCAAGACAGACCCAGTCACAAAATGGAGATTTGCAGTCTGAATTAAATTTGTCATTGTTGGTTGGTGTTTCAGATGTCAGCTTATGCATTTTGGGCATTTTGGGAAGAAGGACCAATGGCTGATCTCCACCCAAGATCACAAAGGCCACCTGTAACTAATCTGCCTCTTGTTTTTGGTGTAATACACTGGTTGCTGAAATAGCATAAAATAGAAGTGCAGAGAAATATGACAACCCTTATACTTGCAGAGCTGGGAATTTTAGGTGGTGCATTCAGTAAAAGAGCTAAAGGCAAATTAAAGGCAAATTATTCCTGAAAGGAATGGAACCCAAAGTATACAGTCTTTCTTCAGGCAGCAGAAAATATTCGTATGGTTCCATCCCTACCACTAAAAATCTGTTCAGACTTCATAGCCATAATAACTAGCTGAGTTTCAATTCCCACCCACCCCCACCCCCACCCCATCCATCCATCTATGTGTATATCTTGCTCAAGGACCAGGTTGGCTTCTTTTGTTTCTTTTTATTTGTTTGTTTCAATAACAAAATATGCAATGTATCTGCACCCCACCGCACAGAATGTGTATTAAGCACAGGGCTGGACTAGAAGCTAGCTGATGCCATACACTGACAGTGATGCCATAAAATACCCTGATATCTTAAAACTGCAGTTCTGTGTTTGTGCATGGCTTTCCTTCCCCATTCCTTAACTTTTATATCTCTCCTTCCAAGTACATTCTGCAAGTAGTTGGCATTCAAGATGCCTCTTCTGTGACACTTGAACACTTGAATACTTGTCTGCATTCGTGCTGTCCAATTCCCAAGATTTTCTGCCCCTGTAGAGCCTCTGTAGAGGCTTCTGCGTGTCGTGGCACATGACTCTCAGTACCAAAACATCCACAGACACAGAAGGGAAATGCTCGTGTGCATTGTACGATACCTGATTGTGTATGGATTCCAATGGCACACCATTATGCAACTGTGCCCCCTCCCAAAATTTCCAGCAGCTCTCTGTGGCTGCTAGGTGGTCAGCAAAGTAAAGGGAAAGCTGGCAACTCCAATCCTTTTCATAGCTCTCCTGTATTTCACTGGTTTAAGGAAGAGAAGCTTTGCTTCAGCTGGCCTTGCTTGTTATCTCCAAATCACTGGCACATATTTTTAGTGTACAACATTAAAGAGGAAATGACTATTAAGCACAATTATCTTCCCCTTCTATGACCAAAAAGGGATTTCAGCACAATCAGATGATCACTTTTATTGCAATATGTCCCATTTACATTGTTTAGAAAAAATTACTATCCACAGTTAAAAGTAAATATTTACTAAATGAATTGATAAAACTGCCATTATAGTGCAGAAGGCAGGAGGACATAATTTCCTGTTGGCATGGTTATTAGAAGATAAACAACCAAGACAACTCCATAAACAAGGCAGATGCATTCAAATTCTGTTGTGTCTCAATGGTAATGGACTAATGGCATGACTAATTTTCATTAACACATACACACATACCTTCAACCTTAATGGGTTGAAGCATGGCTGGTTGGGCCATGCTGGGAGTGTAAAGGCTTTATATGTCTAAAGATTGTGAGATTTCACCCTGAACATAGTTTATAGCTAAGACCAGTAGTGCACATAACAATGTTTTGGAGTTGTGTAACCTAATGCTATTTTGGAGTAGATTTGTTTCAGTATTTCTATTTAGTTCAGTTATTTCTAGCATAACTAAAGAGTCAATACAATATTACTGTTCTTTCATCTTAATAAGATCATTGCCCATATTCCTTTAAAAAAGAATAGAAAAGGGGGAAGTATTGAAGGCTTGACACATTTCTTTAGCAAAGAACTATAAAGTTGATTGCAGCATACATATCTATTATAAAATGTGTACAGATGAATGCAGACTATCATTCTTCCTTTTAATGTTGCTACCCAGTCTGTGCAAAGTTGATTGTCCTTGAATTAGGAGGTAGGAACAGAATGACACAAATGACAGTATTAGAAAGGGGTTTCTAAGGGCAAAGCATCATAGAACAAACCTTTAAATATAGTTGCTACTTTCATTTTTAAGCATTTTGTGGACCCAAAAGTGCTTTTCCCCAGTGATGCTGCAATGCAGATTTTTTTTCCATTGTCATGCAAGAGGTCATACAAATAGCTATTTTGTTTAAAAACAAAATTCAAATGATAGTCCTAGACTTACAGTTATTTAAATGTTGCAGTAAATTTTCAGCTTTATGATAATGAAAAGAAATGTTCTTAAATCTGTTTCTTAATTACCACTAGTTGTCACTTTTTAAGAAGCAAGATAGCATCTCCTGGAAGCATGGCATAACAGAAAGGAGTGAGTGTGGTATTTAATGAAGCAGTACTCACAATCCAGGGAAGTTTTTTCATGAGCTGTAGTGTAAGAACACCCTGATTCCCCTAACCCCACAAACCTGAGGTCTGCATTTCAGGACACTTGTCGTATAATGGAAGTTACATTCTGTAGTAGTTGTAGTACTTTCAGTTTTTAATAAGTAGGGCTGTGTTTTCTGTAATATGAGAAATGGAATGTTTTGCCTTCAGAAACAGAACAACAAAACAGAGAACACTATTAAGCTTTGTGGGGATGGTTCCTCCAGAAAGGAAACCAAGGGTGCCTTCTCTGAGAAGAGATATAGTAATTTGTTACTAGGTGGATACTTTCTTTCTGCAGTGTCTTCAGGTTTCTGGGCCCAATTTATAGCAGAGAAAATTGAAATAGAGTATTTGTTTTACCGTTGTACTGCACATTTATGTAGTCGTCTCTAAACTTTTCTGAGTTTACAGAAAAAAATTCGGAGACAACATAACCTCAGCCAGACCAGTACAGTGGTACCAGTACGAACATTTCTGTTCACAAACAATTTGGTTCATGTAAAATTTTGCTTTCATTCGTGAACTCCGCATCGGGTGATGGCCATGTTCCCGCATGAACACAGTCATGATTGTGGCCATCTTCACTGCACGATCGCGATCGCAGCCATCTTCCCCACACAAACACGATTGCGGCCATCTTCCCCACACCACGACCATGTGTCAGAGCATGTTTGAGCGGGGAAGACGGCCGTGTCCATGTTTGCACAAACATGAATGCAACCATCTTTCCCGCTCTAACACATGGTCGCGGCTTCCTCTAGTCGAGATCGCAGTCGCAGACTCCCCCTCCCCCTCCAAACAATAACCTCCTGCCCACCCACCAGAAGTCGCCTCAAGCAAGGTTAGTGTTCTCTCTCTTCATACTCTACTGTACTGTACTTTGTTTCATATTTTTATGGTTAAAAAAAACATATGGTTCAGAACTGAGTAACCTTATTTACATTGAACCTTATGGGGAAATTTGACTCGCTTCACGACCAATTTGGTTCGTGAGCAGGATCATGGAACGAATTAAGTTCATGAACCAAGGTACCACTGTATTAACATTCTTTGTAGGCTTGCTGCTTATGCAATCCAGAAGCACAATTTTGTGTATTTGCACATACATGCATCTGGCAGTAGATTATGAGGAAAGGCATACTGATAGAGTGAACAAGAAAGAAATGGTGTAGTTTCTGAAGATCACAGAATTGTCCTGCATTTATTCCTTTTTAATATATTCCTTTTTAGTGCAGATCTTTTAGTGTTTAGTACATACAACACTGTATCATTCATAAGGAGAGATAAGAGACACAGTGTGAGATTGTATATAAGGAAATGGAAGGAGTTAAGGCCGATATGGATTTTTTTCAAGTTTTATACAAATATAGGAGAAATGTGAATTGAATGGTGTTGAATAAAATGTTCAACTCATGCCTAATACTGAACATCATTTTTGCCTTAACAAAATGCTTCTGTATTGATTGAATTTCAGTTTGGAGTAGGTATGAACATGTATCTGAAAAGCAGTGAAAAGGAAGATTTTAAAAAACAACACTGCTGTTCAAAACTAATGGGACTGCTTCTGCTACCCAAATACACGTACGTGTGTGTGTGTGTGTGTTTAAAATAAATGCATAGAAAATTAACTTTCACAGCCCTGTTCATGGATAGGATGGCAATTCATACTTACTCTTTGGCACAGATTAAGTTACTGCAGCATGATGAAGCAGGAAGTAAAATTCAACTCTATCATGTAAAGTTGTTAGCTTGTATAAAACCTTGTTCCCAGTATGGCTCAATTTATAGCTGTTCCTTTATTTAACTCTGCAGTACTTTTTCTTATCCACCAAAATGGCAGTTACCACTCTTAAAGCACCTCACAGACAGATTTCAATAAATTCCCTAAATCAGCAAGACATTTAAGTATATTCTCAGCATCAACTGCATCAACTGAAATGCTCTGAACAAAAATAATGAATCTCTGTCAAACCTGAATTGGAACCTAGGAAAAAGGAAGCCTACCTGAACTGTCCAAGCATCTGAGATAGAAAATGCTTGCTAATTCTGTGACTTGCAGTTTTGTTAAGTGAAATGCTGTGAGCATATTTGCTCCTTTAGAAGTGTCTGTACTAAGACTTAATGGCCCCTTATCTTCTGCATGTTAACAGGATGGTCACACGGTATGTGATACAGGTCTGTCTCTGAAAATACATAAATACATTAGAAGCCACCACAGAACCATTGACCATGTTAGTGGTTATAGGTTGGAAAGCACTGAGCTATGGTCGACTCTAGCTTTGGATGAATGCACACAAAAATGAGATCCTGTTATTGTGTTAACTAACATAGAAACATAGAAACAGGGTGAGTCAGAAGGGTCCTCCCAGGCTATCTAGTCTCACCCCCTGGCTCCAGTCAGTTCCACTCATGACATGCCTACCATGTGCATGTCCAGCTTATCCTTAAACACACTCACTGATGGGGCTTCAACTGCCACCCATGGAAGCCCATTCCATGCCCTATGAGTCCTAACCATCAGGAAGTACTTTCTGGCATTCAAATTGAATTGAATTCCCTGAGCTTTGTTCCACTGGAATGTGTCCTGTCCTCCACTGCAGGGGGAAAAAGGTCACGACCCACCTCTGCATGATACCCTCTCACATACCTGTATATCGCTAACAGGTCCCCTCTGAGGCTACTCTTCTCAAAGATAAAAAGACCCAATTCCCTCAGTCGCTCCTCATATGGCTTACCCTGCAAACCAGCCACAAACCTTATGGCCCTTCGCTGCACCGATTCCAACCTTACTATATCCCTCTTGTAATGAGGGACCCAGAATTGAACACAATTATTATTATTATTATTATTATTATTATTATTATTATTGTTATTATTATTATTATTATAACATTTCTATGCCGCCCCTTGCCGAAACCTCGGGGCGGCTTACAACATGATAAAATACATTGAAATACAATAGTACATAATAAATTACCATTAAATACAAAAATACAAAAAATACATTGATTTACAAATATAAAATTAAAATTATCAGTATAAAATAAAAATATAGGAGGAGAAAGAGAAGGAAGAAGAAGTTGCCCTGGCCAGATCATATGTTTTAACAATTGAAATGATGTTTAAATAAGAAGGTCTTTACCTGGCGCCGAAAAACCAGTAACGACGGAGCCAGGCGGACCTCTTTGGGGAGTGAATTCCATAGGTTGGGCGCCACCGTAGAGAAAGCCCTCCTCCGGGTACTTACTCTCCTAATTTCTTTCATGGAGGGTTCCCGGAGAAGGGACTCTCCCGCAGATCTCAAAGGGTGGTCGGGCATATACGGACGTAAGCGCTCGTTCAGGTAGCCAGGACCCAAGCCATTTAGGGCTTTATAGGTCATAATCAACACCTTGAATTGGGCCCGGGCTTCAATGGGAAGCCAGTGAAGCTGACGGAGGACTGGAGTCATGTGAGCATAACGCCCTGTCCCCGTCAGCAACCTGGCAGCTCTATTTTGCACCAATTGAAGTGTTCGGACTGTCTTCAGGGGAAGCCCCACGTAAAGCGCGTTACAGAAGTCTAGGCGGGAAGTCACCAGCGCGTGTGTCACCGTCGCCAGGCAGTCGTACTCCAGGTAGGGGCGCAGCTGATTAATCAGCCGAAGCTGAAGGAAGGCGTTCCTCGCTACCGCTGTCACCTGAGCTTCCAAAGAAAGCTCCGGGTCGAGGAGTACTCCTAAGCTGTGGACCTTATCCCTAAGAGGGAGTGTTGCACCATTCAGGACCAGGTCAAATCCACCCTCTCCGAAACCCGATCCGCCAACCAACAGGACCTCCATCTTGTCTGGGTTGAGTTTCAGTTTATTGGCCCTCATCCATTCCCTTACCTCGGCCAAGCACAGGTTCAGCACAGCCACTGCCTCACCTGGATTAGTGGAGAACGAGAGGTAAAGCTGGGTATCATCAGCGTATTGATGATTCCGCAGCCCACACCTCCTGATGACCTCTTCCAGCGGTTTCATATAGATGTTAAATAGCAGAGGGGATAGAATGGAGCCCTGTGGTACCCCATGGCATAGCTGCCATGACGCAGAGACATGGTCCCCCAGCACTACCTTCTGGAATCGACCGTTGAGATAGGAGCGGAACCACTGCAAAGCAGTGCCTCCAACCCCCAATCCCGCAAGTCTATCCAGAAGGATACCATGGTCGATGGTATCGAAAGCCGCCGAGAGGTCCAGAAGAACCAACAGGGATGTACTCCCCCTGTCCTTCTCCCTGCACAGGTCGTCGTACAGGGCGACCAAGGCAGATTCAGTACTGTACCCAGGTCTGAAGCCGGACTGAAAAGGATCCAGATAATCAGTTTCATCCAAGAGTGCTTGGAGTTGTCCCGCCACCACTCACTCCAACACCTTGCCCAGAAACGGGATGTTGGCCACAGGTCTATAGTTAGTGGCCATCTCTGGATCCAGTGACGCTTTCTTCAGGACCGGTCGTATTACCGCCTCCTTTAAAGGGGCAGGCACTCGACCCTCCCTCAGAGAAGCGTTAACCACTTCCAAGATCCAGGTCCCAATCCTGTGCTTGGAGTTATTTATTAACCAAGACGGGCAAGGATCCAATAGGCAAGTGGTGGGACGTACTCTTCCAAGCACCTTGTCCACATCATTGGGCCGCAATAATTGAAATTCCTCCAGTAATTTTGGACCAGACGGTGGCATTGGCGACTCCTCAGAGACCTCTGATTCATTAGTGGAGTCCAGCTCGTGACGAATCTGAGTGATTTTCTCCCTGAAATGCCTGGCAAAGTCGTCACAGCGGGCCTTTGGGGGTGGCATCGGATCTTCCTTAGGACCCAGGCGAACCAGGCCTTGCACCACTCGAAAAAGCTCCGCTGGACAGGATTGTGAGGAGGCAATGGAAGCGGAAAAAAACTTCTTTTTCGCCGCCTTCACCGCCACAGCATAGGCCCGATAGTGGGCTCTCAAGTGTGTTCGGTCAGATTCATTCCGTGATTTCCTCCACCTACGCTCTAGCCGTCTCCCAACTCGCTTCATCGCCCGTAATTCAGGTGTATACCAAGGGGAAGAGCGGACTCTGCCCGGTGGGGGAGGACGCTTAGGAGCGATCGTGTCCACAGCCCTGGTCATCTCTCCGTTCCACAGTTCGACCAGAGCCTCGACAGGAGCACCAGTCTTGTCATACTCCAATGTATTGTCAATACTCCAGCTGTGGGTGCACCAGACTCGTATAAAGTGGCAGTAATACCTCTCTTGATCTAGAAGCTACACTTCTGGTTATGCATCCAAGGGTGGGGTTTGTCCTCTTGACTGCTGCATCACACTGCTGACTCATGTTTAGCCTGCAGTTGACTAACATCCCGAGATCCTTTTCATAAGTGCTACTCTCCAAACACTTGTCCCCTAACCTGTACTTATGACACCCATCCCTATGCCCCAAACGCAAGACCTTGTACTTATCTGCATTGAACACCATCCTGTTGCCACACCAACAATTGCCCCCACTTAGGTTCTCCAGTCATAAGGCAGGCAAGACAGCGGGGCTCAGCAGAGTCCCAGGAATCACTGTCAATGGGGAGAGCACAAGAAAGGAAAGAGGAAAGCAAAAGAGCAGTGACCAGCAGAAGAGGAAAGTCTTACACTTCTTTCAAGATGTTGGATTTCTCTCTTTAGCCTAAGAGTAAAAGAGAAAGGGAGAGAACCAGCATTCCTTCCTGTGAGAGAATGAAGAAAGACATTCCCCATACTGGAGATGAGAAAGAGGCTAATGAAAGAGAACAAAGGGCTCACCTGTAACATATGAGAAGCATAAATAGGATTATGTTGTAAAGGGCCTAACTGTGATTCATCTCAGACTTTCATGAGTTATTGAGGCTAATGATGGATCTTCTCAGATGTCACAGTGCAAGCAGTGTAAAACGGAGCTAGCAAACTCATGCAAGACTGTGTGCTCCTTTCCATTTAATGGTTTCAAATACATATATTCTGCCCTTCAATTTAAAAACTCCCACGGTGGTTCAGATCACAGAAATAAATACTGTAAAACTTGATAGAGAAACTGCAGGGGTTAGTTGTGCACATCAAGGTGAATAGACAGCAGCAGAATTAATAAAATCCCTACTCATTAAAACAAGCCATGAACGTAAGTGCTAAAGAAGAACCATGCAGAATCCAACTGAGGGCCCACTTATTCTGTTTGTGCAGTGGCCAATCAGATGCCCTAGGGAAGTCCACTAGCTGGACATGAACTCCACAGCACTTTCCTGCCCAGGTCCTCCAGTAACTGGTGTATATAGACATACTGGCTCTGATAGTGAAGGTATCATATAACTATACCTGAGGAGAGCCACTTTTCATTCACCGCCCACCTAACATCAGAGAGTAAGGATAATATGGAGAATGGTCTCAGATCATGACATAATCTGTAGCTTTTCTGTTCACAAAAAGAGTCAGGTGATCTTATGTGAACTTGCTTTCCCTGTGATGTGCAAGTCATACAATGGACCATTAATGGGAGCAGAATTTTTGTAGACTTCAGTGTCCAGTATATTGTTAGGAGGAGTAACCATCTGAAGCTAAGCAGGGTTGGATCTGGTCAACATCTGGACAGATGGCTGCCTGGAAAACTGTTCTATTGTTTTGAGAAAAGGATGTCTACAGATGGAACAAATAAAAACAGAGCATAAATAAGCCTGTAGGGGAGTCCATATCAGCATCTATTCTAGGCAGTCAGTTTTTCAAATTAATTCCAATTGTTTTAAATGCAAAACTCATTAAAAGTTAAAAAGCATTGTGTCTTTTTATAGCTGTACAGGAAGAGGCAAAACATCACTATGCACTAAGTGACAGCATCTTCCAGATAAAGATGCATGCATTTCAAAAGGTGCTCAAACTAAAATGTTAAAGATGACTCTGCAGTGAAAAGCAAAAGCATTTCTTTGAAGAATGCTGAAATATAGATGTCATAATATGGGACTCCTTGGAATAAGACCTCATTATTGGCCTCAGCAAGTAAGATTTCAGTTTCACTCAGGTGGCCTTTTACCAATGCAAAACCTTTCTCTGCAGTCTAAGATTGTCTTTCAAATTGTATTCATTGACATGATCTCTAACATACAAGAAGTCTACTGTCCAATCTGTGTAAATTTTGACATCTCATTCTGTGCTTTGTTTTGTTAAACTGAAACAGCTTTGACTTCTGAATTTAATGTTAGTCTTTTAGCTAACAACAATTCTTAGAATGTAATAGAATGCCTTTATGTGATCTTCAAATCAAACCAAAACAAAATATACAAGGAAAAAAAGAAAGGTATATTTTTAGAACATGCATTTCAAGAGCCAGGTACTTTATGAATAGAAATAGTCAAGATCCCTGGATTGAGAGTTGAAGTCACAATACTAGATGCAAATAGATATTGCTTGATTCTTTGTAAAAGGGAAGATTAGTTCACTGACTAGAACAAAGGTACACAATCTTTTTGGCAGTATGAGAATATTGCATATTATGAAATTGGAGAATTTGTCCTGCCAAATGGCTGTGTCACAAAGAAAAATTAACCCTTCCAAAAGACTGAGTACAAAACAGAGGTGGGGTTTAAGCTGCAGCAGCTAAACTTTGAACTCATACTTTTCAGCATCAACATAAACCTATTTAAGAGCAGTCCCAGTTGCAGGTGAGAAAAGAAACTTTTTTCATTAGTCATTTAAAATGAAGTGGGATAGACTGCCCTGGTGAGCATCAAAGGCAGTAACTAACGATGACCCTTCACAAGTGGCCAGCCCCACCAGGTCTGTTGCACAACTAGGGCCCAATGTTTGTTCAACTGAGGTGTAATGCTTTTGACTCCAATTTGGAAGGAGCAGAAATGCCTTTCTGGAAGCAGGCAAATCAGCAGAACTTGCAAAAGAACACTGATTTAGGGTTATCCAGAATCTCACATAGCCCATGCCACCCAGCTTCACACAACACGTTACAGCTCACATCCATCATGGCTTGTACATTCAGGATGGTGGCTGGTGCGTGCCACTGAGCCTCCCAGTTTAATGAATTCATGGTGGCCTAGCATTACATATGCACGACTCAGAAATCAAAATAAAAGAATGTGAGATAATCCAGTCTGTCACAACTTAAATTGTAACATGAAACAGAATACAGTGCCTTGCAGAAGTATTCACACGCACACTCCCTTTGACTTCTCCACATTTTGTTGTGCTAGAATTGAAATGGATTTAACCAGCATTAAATCCTGGTATATACAAGATTCTCAACACTGTGTAGTGCAACATATTTTTATTGTGACATGTAATTTAAGTAAACAAAAACTAATTGGCATTTGTTGGTAGCATAAGTTAGTATTGCTTTGACATGCCGAAATGAGCTCTGATGTAACCTGCTCCTGCCAGGGTACCATAAGTAGCCTTCCTTTGTGTAGTTCCAGTGCCACGTGATCTCAGATTAAATACATCTGTTTCTGGAAGGCCCTGGAATTTGTTGGAGAGCATTTAACCCTAATCAGACCATTTCATGAGGACCAAGGAACTGCTGTACAAGTTCTGCAGGAGCACCCACAAGACTTGGGTTATTTTTTTAAAATCCCAAACTATGAACATGGAAATGGCAACAAAATGGAAAAGAAACCCAACTCAACTGCAGGTCTGTTTAGAGCAACTAGTTCAAACTATAAAACTCAGTAAATGGGTGAGGAGGGCCTTAGACAAGAAATAATCAAGAGGTCAATGGTAACTGAAGGAGCTGGAGAGAGCGGCAGTTTAGATGGAGAAATTGTCCATTGGACAACTATCACCCAGATGTTCCCTAATCTAGGCTGTATGAAAGAATGGTGAGACAAAAGCCATTTGGAGTTTGCAGAGTGGTGTGTGGGATAAACAAGCAAGCAAGCATTTGGGAAAGGTGCTCTGCTCTGATGAGACCAAAATTAAACTCTTGGGCTTTGCTGCAAACACTATGCATGGAACAAAGCCAACAGTGTTCATTGTCCTGAGAGCACCGTCCCCCTAGGGAAGCCTAGTGGTGGCAGCATCATGTTATAGGGATGCTTTTTCAGAGTAGAGACCAGAAAACTGGTCAAGATTGAGAGCAAGAGGGATGGAGACAAATATAAGGCAATTCTAGAGGCAAGCCTTCTTCATTCTGAGACCTGGGTCTGGAACAGACTGTAGGTTCACCTCCCAGCAAGACAATGACCCTAAACACACAGCCAAAGTAACAGTGAAATAGTTGAAATACAAGACCTGAATGTCTTAAAATAGTTCGAGCAAAGTCCAGACTTCAGTCCAGCTGAGAATCTGGCAAGACTTAAAAGCTGCTGTTCACCAGCAGTTCCCATCCACCCTGACAGAGCTGCAGCAATGTTGGCACAAAGAAAAGGCAAACACTGAAGGATCCAGATATGCAAAGCTGGTAGAGACACATCCCAAGAAGACTCATAGCTGTGGTTGCTGCCAAGGATGCGTTTACCAAGTATTGACTCATGGGGGTGAATACTTATGGAACCAAGAAGTGCCAGTTTGCTTTTGTTTACTTAACTTTTGTGCCACAATAAAAAGGTTTTGGATTTGCACAGTGCTGAATGTCTTGTGTACCTCAGGTGGTAACAATGCCAGTTAAATCCATTTTAATTCCAGGTTGAAGTCCAACAAAATGTGGAAAAGTCAAAGGCAAATGAATACTTCTGAAAGACACTGTAGCAGAACAGTTTCTAGAAAATTATAATGCACTGAGAGATTTAGAGGTCTGGCCATGTTCAGCCTCGAGAAGAGCAAGGGCACATATGATAGTACTTGAAAGGCAGTCACAAAAAGGAAGGACAACATCGCCTCTTGATCATTCTGAAGTGCAGAACACAGAAAACTGGCTCAAGTTACAGGAAGCCAGATTCCAGCTGGATATCAGGAAAAATTTCCTGATTCTTGGAGCAGTATAGCAATGAAACCAATTATCTAGGGAGGTTGTGAGCTATCCCACATTAGAGGCATTCAAGATGGAACAGGACAGCCATCTGGGAAAGATGGTTTATCTTGGAATCCTGCACTGAGCAGGGGGTTGGACCCGATGGCCCTCAGGACCCTTCGGTCTCTACTATGATTCTGTGAAGATACTTCTTAGTATAATAGTTCCACAGAATTTCAGCAATGGTTCAATGGCTTTCATGAACACATCTCAAAACATAAACAATACTCATCAGTGCCACATTTTATAGACAAATTCCATGCAGGTCAGAGAGGATTTACTGTACATAGGAAGTGATGTGAAATTCCACAAACAAGACAGGGCTACTGCACTATCAAAGCTTGCCTCAAAACACCTTTTATCTCATACCAAAGCACTTTAAATTCACAGGCTGGCACAAGTGGCTGGATTGCCAGCTATTTAATCACCCCTCCCCACTTTAATTAATCTTGAAAACTGCAGAAGTATTATGAGCACCTATTCATGCCCAGAATAGAATTTCACTAAATAAACCACTTTGTCCCACCTTCATGATGGAACTCCAGAGACTTTAACAGAAACATTTTTTTTAAAGTAACATCAGGGTTTTTTTTTAATGTCAGTTCCTGTTGTCATGTTTAAGCCATTTAAAAATGTAGCATGACACAAATACATACAATGCTCCTTGACATACTGTTTTATAAAGTCAACTTGTTCAATATCCTGATAGATGGCAGGGGATACATAAATTGCATGTGCACACACATTATTACAGGACCATCTACTTTGTTCTCCGCCTTCTGTGTAAAACCAAAGATGCCACAGATGTCACATTCACATGCAATCCAGGCAAAGAGTAAGACACAATAAAAGAGCTTTCTATAAAAAGCAATCCCATCCCTTGAAGGGAAACATTTTATTTTTTCCAAGAGTCTCAAAGGGGACATGCATATTATTTTACAAGGATTTGTTTTACTTGATCTTATTGTATTCATTTTCCCAATCATATTTCCTGGAGAAAAACAGCTCTTTTTTAATTTCATAGTAGTTGTAGCAATGCTCATTTCTACTAAGAAAACACATTTTTGCAGATAGGGCTACCTAAGAGATGATTGTATAGATTGTTTCCTGTTTTGAAATAGTGAAACCAATCAGGCATAATCCTTTTTCCTGTGTATTTTTTCACTGAATGTTATTCAGCTGATAGCATTGTGGAGATCAAAGAGTTAATTTGCTTTTGAATTGTAAAATGACTCAGAATTCCCCTTGTGTTTTTTTTTTAAGTAGTGTGTGGGTGTAAGGTAGGAAAAAAAGCCAAGAGAATGGATACACTAATTGGGGTTTTCACCTGCTGTGAGTCTAATTGAATACAATGCTTTATTTGTTACTGAAGGAGAAAGAAGATTATGCAAAGTGTCAGAATCTCAGCCTAGTTTTTTATACTCCTATTACTTGGTACAATGCATGGGAAAACAAGACAGAATGTGCTTAAAGACAGATTCAGTCTGCTATTAAGGTGGACCAGGAGCTGGGAGTTCATACTGAAAACTGACAGCGGTCATATATGTTATCACAAGCAGCTATTCCAGAATGCTTTAACTCAGGTTTAATTACTTCTGAGGTAATCTGCTTCCCCTGGTTTCCACAAGGGGCAGGACTATGTGTGCAGTATAAAATTCAAGCCCTAATTGATATATCCACTTCTTAGACTAGGGAATTTAAATAGGCACATAAGTGTGTTATACAGATGAATGCAAAGCATTTGAGGGCTGGGGGAAGCCATTCACCCTTATTTATCCAAGCTTAGCATATGGCAAAATAGCACAGGCATTCTGGTTAAATGTGCAATCCAGTTTCACTCTTGTCCTCAATTTGCATACAAGAAAGTAAAATTATAGGGATGCTAATTAACATACACTTTCAAATGGTCTATTGTGATTGTCCTTAATTTCTCTGTTGGCTTATCATACAGATCATAGAAATGCAAGCTTTCGAACAGTTGCAGCCATTTGTTTCATTATTTGGATTACTAATTTGCTCTTTCCAATTAGGCTTAGTGTGGTTTACAACTGTTGTGGAATATAAAATAATAACCTGTTAAGACTTCATAATTTACTATAGATATATGTAAATTGAAAAAAATCCTATAAACATGCTATGAAATATGAATGCAAAAGTGCGCATAGATATAACTTAATCACAAAGTAGTTTTTCAACTTGTGCTTAATCACAAATTAGCATCTTAATTATGATTAATTGGTTTCATAAAATACATGTCATGTCTGTCTATCTTTGAAGGATTTGTAGGAAGTTATGCAACATTTATATCTGACCCATGAAGTTGCCTGTGCTTCGTTATTAAAACTGTCAGGATGGCTTGTAACACAGTTAAAAACATCAAAACCAAATAAAAAGGACTCATAAGGAACCCATTCTTTCTAGATAATCCAGGAAAATAAAACATGTGAAACACTATCCGTGCTTCACAGCCTATAGCCATGTGGAAAAGTATCAACATGAGGGATGGACTTCCTCAGTAGAGAGATCCATAATCTTGGTACCTCTACAGAACACACACCTACCATACATCAGATGGCTAAAAAAACATGCAGAAGTGCATTGGAAGATGATATAAGTGCTCCCACAGGTTCATAAATAGCCTATGAGCTATCCTGGGTCTGAACTGTAAGGAAGGATTTAGCTTAAGAGTTCAACTCACTGAAGTGCTCCATTGTGTGCAACTGTTGTCTTCCACACTCCCTACAAGCCTTAGATTTCTAAGCCCTAGGCAAATCTCATAGCTAGATATCTTATAGGATGAACTCTGTTCAGGCCTTTGACTGTTAAGGCCCTATAATCAGTATATTTAAGGAACTACAAGGAAAGAATCTGGTTGTCTGAGGCAAAACTGTATTTTTACAAGGTAAATGTCATAAGTTCCATATCTTATAATTTACTGTCAAGTAATCCAAGATCAAACTTTTATTTTCCTGACTTTTGAGTTCCAGCAACTTTTTCATATTGTAGAGTTTTTTTTAAATAGGTTTATTCTCCTAGTTCTAATATAATGTAATATCCTATCTCTATCCTATCCTATTCTATCTTGGAGAGTTCATGTGTTAATCAGCTAGTGTATTGAACCAGAACTCTGAAAGTCTGGGTTATAGCATTGACTTGGGTCAATCACTGACTCACAGCCTGATCCACTTTACATGGTTGTTCTGGAGATAAAATGGAGTTCAGGAGAATCCTGTATGCCACCTTGGGAAAAGATGAAATATAAATATAACAAATAATAAGAACAAATAATAATCCATGTTACCTATACTGTAGTTTACATAAAAGTATTCTAGGTTGCATTCCTATACATCCTTGTCTGGGCTTAAGGCTTATTAAAGAAACTTACTTCTGAGTAGACACATACAGGATTGGGTCCTAGCTAAACTAAGTCAGTATAACTAAACCATGTATAAATATTAACCTAATGTAAATATGTAGAATGCAAGGAAAAATAGAGGGAGAACTGGGTGGAAGGTAGCTGGCTTGTGAGCTGCTAAAAGTGTGATCGAATACAGTAGTTCAGTGGGTGAAGGGCTTAACATGAAGCATAAGTCCGTGGGCTTCAGCGGAAAAGCCCACCATTGACACGCTTCTTCTTTCCCCACCTACCATTAGTATTCCATGTGTAACGACAGCTTCAAAATCAATGTTGTTTGAGGAAAAAAAATTAAGCAAACCCTGATTAAAATAAGAACCATTCTGAGCACGAGTAGTTTCATATTTAAAACTCACTTAAATCATAGCACGGTCATGAATACCAGCATGAAATACAGCTTGTTTCTGCTGTCTGATGCCTTTACTTTTATTTGTGGATAAGCACTGTTTCGTGGCAGATGGAGAATATGCTTTAAATGTAAGGCTAAGTGGGCACCTAATAAAGTAACCCTTTACAGACCACACAGGGCAGGTGCTGCAGAGACCTGCGTCAGTGCTGGTGGGCACTGCCATGCCCTTGCCAGCCCAGCTACTCATGCTGGCCCTGTTTGTCATTGCCCGTTTCCTGCTGCTCAGGTAGCCACTTGGGGGTCATTCCTGTGGCACAGCCCCTGGTGTTCTACCCTGAGGTCCAACCATAGCTGCATCACTAGTGAGGCTGTTGAAGGACAGGATGAGCCACCCCAGGTGTCAAAGACCCCCTCAAAGTCACTTAAAAGCTATCAGAGTCCAAATCATTCTCTGCCCATTCTCACCAGTGATTTGCTCTGCATCCTCTCCTGTCTAACGCAAAGTCCGTGGCTTGCGTTGCTTCGCAGAGGCTCCATGGCTTCTGCTTTCCTGTCACCTCTCTGTGTTGCTCTCCCTCAAGCATACAAGGGCAGAAGGATGCATCTTGGAAGATTGCTTTATGTGATTGCCAAACATGATGCAATCATCTAAGCCAATCAGGACCTATCCATCAGTGTGTGAAGGGGCTATCCAGGAGTGAAGCTCATGAGCAGTCCTTGTTTTGCATTTCTCAGATAATTTTTCTTGATCTCACACAGAGCTGCCTTACCCTCTATCTCACTCCCTTAGGGCCCAACTGCAGAAGGCCACTGTGAGCAATCTGAACAGTGAGCCTTAACTTTCTTTCTTTATTGAGGCTAGAGAAAGCACACACAGAGAGAAAATGGGAGAATGTGTACAGGCTAGAAGAGAGAGAAGCAACATGTAGCATATAGGTACAATGATTTGCCTCTCTTTATTGTGTGTGCAAGAACTGGTGACAGTGTATGGATAGCCCCTGTCCCAAAACATCTTCTCTATTTAATGTTTAATTTCTTTGTTGATGTTGTTTTAAAGCCTGAGATCTTAAAAAACAAGAAGACTGTTTTGTCATCTGTGGTAGTCTAATCCCTAACCAGTTTTGACACTTTTCCTTTCTCTTTCTTCCCCTTCTCTTCCCAATTTTCTTCCCCTTCTCTTTTTACCCATTTTAATATAAAGTGAAGTGGGACAGTTTGGGGACATATGATTACATGGGAGGGTGGCAAGTATCCTGGGAGGCCCCTCTCCATTTTTTAGTGTTCTCATCCAGTTAACCCTTTTCATGCAACAATTTGCTTCTGTAGCAAATGGTGAGTTCACTCATCACAAGAAGTCATGGTGACATCTTACCATGCTGGGTCTGTTGGATCATCTGCATTGAGTTTGTACTTCCTATGTGGTAGGTTTAGTAGGATAATTTAGTAAGCCTCATTTCAACAACAGCCATACTCAGCCCTTCAGTGTGAGTTACACTGTCTGAACCCAGTCAAAGAACTGGGTTTTGTTTTGTTTTGCTTTGCTTTGCTTTGCTTTGCTTTGCTTTAATTGTTGCCTGGGTAAGAAACATCTTCATACTCACCTGATTTGCATTCATGGTCTTGAAGCTGTAACATACTGCCTAAGACTGCAATCCTGTGTATGCATACGTGCAAGTAAGTAGATCTAGACAGGACAATAGATCTAGGCAAGTGTCCCTTGGACGCTTGCAAGGCAGTAGAAGGGGGACAAAACTGACCTCTGCAGGTCTTCCCAGTGCAGCCCCTGGCTGCTTCTATCAGAACCTGTCTCACTCTCTACCGACGTGCTATAGAAACTGTCTTCAAGATACAAGTTCCATCGGATGAATTGGTTAGGGAGCTTTCCAGTACGTGTTCTAGAACATCTTTACAATCCCGCCGTTATTCTCTTGTGCTCTTCAATTACTGTTTTCCACGGAAAGGCGCAAGGTCGTGAACGGGTAGACAACAAGCACAAAGGACCCGTCGAAATAGAAGCGACTGAAGGCGTCTTTCTCACGCCCCAGTTTCTTACACCTTTCAGGTGGAGCTGTTCCACCAAACTTGTTGTAATGATCGGTTCTGTTCTAGGAGCTGATTTGAGTTCGGGGCTCTTCTTCATCTTTGGTATACCTGATCCTGCTATTTTTCAGACGGCTGAATCCGTCTGCTGGCGCTACCTTAAATACCCCCCACCCCCGCTTTCCACCCAAACTGTGCCATTTCTTTGGAGTTCTTCAGTTCTTGTTTGCAGGTTCAATAGGCGGAGCCGAAGCAGGCGCGCTCCGCCCTGTCTAGCCCTGCAGCCTCGCCTCGCCGCCTCCTCTCCTCCTCCTCCTCCTCTCTCACGCTCTTCGCCCGATCATGCTACTTCCACCGCAGTGCTCCTCGCTGCTCCGCGCTGGGGCGGCTTAGTTTTGCGATAGGCTCCGAAATACACGCACGCACAAGCCACAAACGCGCGCGCGCAAACGCCCACACACACACGGTCTAGGAATCGTCGCGATCGCGCTTTCCTTTGCTCTCGTTTCAGTCCCTGAGCCATCGGCAGCGATGAGGGAACAACTCAAAAGGTAAGTTGAATGATTCCAGCCAGTCCCTGGAAAATCGTGCACTTGTCAAAGCTTGTGTGCGGCTGGCAAGGCAAGGCAAGGCAAGGCAAGGCAAGGCAAGGCAAGGCAAGG